>NC_139672.1:12760398-13127898 GCF_951799395.1 Argentina silus | reverse complement strand
GCAGAAGGTAAAGGCGTGGAACGTACACTCCGACAGCTGGACAGGAAAAACCAATCCAAGTTACACACACAAGATCGCACACGATAACACACACACAAACACACGCACACACACACACACACACACACACACACACACACACACACACACACAGACACACACACAGACACACACACACACACAGAGACACACGCACGCACGCACACACATACACACACACACACACACACACACACACACACACACACACACACACACACACACGTGTATGCAGAAAAGTCGGAGGGGAAAGGAAATCATGTTCATGAGCAAAGACTCCAAATAGATCCAGTCATCTATAAAGTAACTCATCAGATGAGAGGAATGAGTACGTAGGTGACAACTGCTCACATCTGACGTGTCCCAGTCAGCTCTGCCGTACACTCACCTGTGTGACAGGGCTGGCTTCACAGTAGTGATGGCACTCACCTGTGTGACAGGGCTGGCTTCACAGTAGTGATGGCACTCACCTGTGTGACAGGGCTGGCTTCACAGTAGTGATGGCACTGCTCACAGTGGTGGAACGCGTTGTGAGCCGCAAACATACTGAGTCGTATAGACACCGTCTCTCTCTTGGCAGGCGTCTGGCTCTCCCCTTCCAACTTGGGATCTGCAGAGAAAAAAACAGAAAATCTCAAATATCTCAAATACGATAGGAGAGAACGCTTTTGCATGTTCACCAATAAAAACATAATGGGCTATTTTCCCGGACCCAGATAAAGCCTAGGACTGATATTTCAAGGAGTAGGTTTAATCTGTGTCTGGGAAACCGCTCGGAATATACTATGTAAATAGAATGTACTGTATATACTTCAGTCATGACCTGTCTGGACATTGATAAGAATATGACCATGTATATCTGCTAACCTCTCAAACAGGTTGGTAGCTTGTCAGTGTAAACAGGGCTGGCCTTCCTGAACTTAGGGTCTCGGGGTAACAGGTCAAAGGGCAGCTTGCGGATTTCTTCGATGTCTGGCCATTGGATGCTGGCTGGGGGTGTGGCCTCCGCCATGTCAGGTATCTCTATAGGAGGATAGGTGGATGACACATCAGCATATATTCACATCAGCTTGACATATACACTTAAACATATATATTTTTTGAATACCCTGACATGAGCTTCATCAGTGGTCCTCTGTGGCTCAGTTGGTAGAGCATGGCGCTAACAACGCTAAGGTTGTGGGTTCGATTCCCGCTGGGACCATATATACTAAAATGTATGCACTCACCGCAATGTAAGTCGCTTTGGATAAAAGCATCAGCTAAATGGCATGTATTAGTAATGTTATTTAACGTGAAAAGACACAACATATAAACACGGTGAATATACATACATATATTCAAATAAATATCTATTATCTGACAAATATCTGAGTCAGCGTATTTTCAAACTGACACCCTAGAGAAAGATGGCGGGGGAAAAGGTCCTGCTCTCCTCACCCTCCTGCAGCTCCTCTTCGTCGTACACGTCCACCTCCAGCAGTCTGATGAGAATGCGGAACAGGATACGCAGAAACTGCAGATAGGCACCCGTCTTCCCCACCTATCACAGACAAGGACAGAAGAGCCGGCTCGTTTCACTGTCTCGGGTCATGTCACTGGTTACGTCACTGCATCTCGTCGTCTCTGTACTTGTACTCTGCACAATGACAATAAAGTTGAATCTAATCTAATCTAATCTAAAAGTTTAGAGAAGGCATGAAGACTCTATTTTGGCAAAGGGTTCATTCAAATTGAAGAAGAAATAATCCAGAAATATGATTGCATCCTGACCAGCAGGAGGGGTATAATTGTCTTATGACAGACAGCTGGACTGGTCAGGTTAGAATGACAGGGGGATACGATTTGTTTAAGGAAGAAACGAGGCCTCTTAACTCCATCCTTGTCAATAACAACTTGTTCTCAACTGACATGTACAGATAAATAAAGGTTAAATAACATATATGAATATCTCGACAAAAATGGCAGTAGGATAAAGGGTGGTCAGAGACCTGTGGGGGTCCGCTGAGCAGCAGACGACGGGGGTGTGGCGCTGGGGGAGACTCGTGGTCAGCATGGTGCTGCCTGGCGCCCGTCCACTGGCGGTAGAAGAGGCTCTGCTCTGCCCCCTGCAGGCTGGCCGTGGTAAGTGGCCTCAGGGGACTGCTCCAGGACACGTCGGCATGAGGCAACAGGGAGAAGGAGCTCAACTGGCTCCCCGACTCCCCGGACAGCAGGTTGTATGCTGCCCGTGATAGGATGACTGTCCGTGGGGACACCCTGGGCAGGGTACCGCCGCCCTGCCCACACTGTGTGGACTGGCTCGGTCTCTGGGTGGAGGAGGAGGAGGAGGAGGAGCTGGAGCAGAGGGAGGGAGGGGCGTTGGAGGGGCGGGTGGAGGAGGCGGGGAGGTGGCTGCCCAGGGAGTCACACTCCTGTTTGACGCGGCGGGGGGAGGTGCCCTCCTCGGTGGTGCTGGCAGCAGTGTCAGGGGGGCAGCAGGAGGAGGAGGAGGTGACGGAGATGGTGGGCTTCTGGGAGGAGTCGAGGACCACGTCAGAGGAGCTGACACCGTTCTCGTTGAGAGAGCCTGAGAGAGGGAGAGAGGGGGAGGGGGGGAGAGGGGGAGGGGGGGAGAGGTGGGGATGGGGGATTTGTGAGGCAGGACGTGACCAAAGACAAATGTCAGTCTATCAAACCAAACAAAAACAAACAAAGACTTCACCAAAGTCATGAAAAATATGACATGAAACATGAAAAAGAAACAGACATATTAACACAATCATTCTTGACAAACCCGACCCGAATCACAAATGTAGCACCATAACACACAGTATTTCAAAACCTGGGTTGAGTTCCCCAAAAGCTTCTTGTCATAGAGTTAAAAGACTAGAAGGCGCACTCCCCTAAAAAAAACAAAACAGTGAACTGTCTTTATCTTCTGTGTTTTGAGTGGGCGTAAATCCAATGCTAGTGATTCACTGATCTGCTGTGCTGGAGACTTGGCTTGCATCGTATTAAAACAGCTCCAGTGTCTCAAACCCCCTGAAAGCCATTCACAGTCTACAGATCGTACATTGGTCATTGTACATTGTTACATCGTGGGCGATGGGAGGCCGTGGCGGGCCGTGGTTTGTGAGTGCTCAGGGACCTACCGGAGGCCCGGGTGGCGGCGCTGCCGTTGCTCTGGGGTCTCTCCAGGTCCATGTGCAGCTCGTCCGGGTCGTTGGGTCCGCCGGCGGCGGCGGCAGGGTATGGGGTCTTCTCTCCCCCATGGGGGTTCCGGTGGCCCGTGGCCACCCCTCTGCCAGGCTCCTTGACCCCCACTGGGGACACATAGGAACAGGCCAGGCCCACCTCCTGCTCCAGGGCAGTACGCGTCAGATAGCTGGAGTCGATCAGACGCAGGTCACAGTACTTTAGTGACCTAAAAGGGGGAGGGGGGGACGACGACAAGGGGTGTAAAGGGTGAGGCAGGGGATTTGTGAGGCAGGCTGTGACCAAACACCAAAGAACTGAGCTGAGAATGCTGATAATGCTGAGAATGCTGAGAATGCTGATAATGCTGATAATGCTGAGAATGCTGAGAATGCTTTGTAGCACTAATATCGTCTTTTGTACATCGCCTACAGTGCAATCATCAGTCCGTCAGTCATATCCGTGCTACTGTACAAGAAGAGCAAGCGTCGGGAGTTGTTACATGAACTGGCCACTAGATGTCAGTATCGTCTCAGTATCATGTCAGTATCATGTCAGTATGTCCTCTCCCCCCTGGCCATAAACATTCCATTGCTGAATTCCAGAAATCAGCCCTAGCCACTCCTGTACGTCTGAAAAGGTTGGATAGGTGGAAGCAACATGATGACATTTCCACCGAGCATACAGAGTTGAAGCTTACTGTATTGTTTGTTAATATCAATCAATCCAATCCTTTTAGATCTACAAAAGTGCCTCAGTGGAAGAGGCTAGTTGTGTGTGTGTGTGTGTGTGTGTGTGTGTGTGTGTGTGTGTGTGTGTGTGTGTGTGGTGAGTGCGTGTAAAGCACCTTGGGAAGGTTTCTCCGAGCGGGTCTTTTCCCGTGAGGATGACGATGCAGGGCAGACCCTCCAGATGTTCATAGGTGTGTGGAACCCACTCTTCGCTCTCACAACCCCGCCAAGCCTGCAGCCAAAACACACACACACATTTTTTTTTCAGTATACTGTATAAGGATTAATGCAGACTATTGCGACATAATGCATACCCTTTTGTACATAACACAACATGTGTTATACAGAGCTGACTCTTCAAATAACAATACATTTATTGTTTCAATAATGACACATTAAACACTAGTGTTGACCAACAAGACTTGATGTTCCCTGGTCCCTGCCTTTGAGGAAGTCTGTCACCCACTAATCTGGTTTGCCAAGACCAATGGACTCCAGACCTGAGTCGAAATAGTATTTAAAATTATAGCATTGAGTCTTCCTACAGGGAAGGAAGACTGTGTTTCCCTACACCATTGGTTCCATTGTACCAGGCAAACTCAATCGAGCAAAGATATCTATTTACAATGATTTGAAATACTATTTGAACCCTGGTCTAATGGGCTCTACCTATGCACTTAAAACACAGTGGCTGTGAAAGACAGAAACAAGAGGAAAACAATGTCCCTCATGAGGAGAGCGGCCTCCCTGCAATCTCTAGATAGAACCATCATGTCATCCACATACAGTATGGCCCCCCCTCTCCACCCTTCATTTATACAATGTTGACCTGATTTGTTTACATTTGAAAGCAAGTAAAACTGCTTGTACCAGTTTACCTGACAAATAAGCTTTGCTTTCTCCTGGTTTATATAATATATATTCAAGATTTCTGTGCATGCAGTGTGTGTGTGTGTGTGTGTGTGTGTATGTGTGTCTTGTGTGTGATTTAAAAAAAGGGTTAGGGTTAGGGTTATAATAATTTTGTGTCCTCACCCTCAGGCGGTTGGCGAAGTGTCGTGGCAGGCTGAGCTCGGCGGCGGGACTCCCCAGAAGCACGGCGAAGCAGAACTGGAGGCCCAGCTTGTCCCTGACGTCCTCCAGGCGCTCACGGGCCAGCATGGCCAGCTGCAGGGAGGGCACCCGCACCAGCAGCATGTGACCCCGGCCCCCAGTGCCCTCCCTGCCCGGAGCGCTGATGAGGTCCTCCACCATAGCCAGGGTCTCAGGGGTGATGTGGTCTCGCAGCGAGGGAGAGGAGGTCAGGGCCATCATGGCCTCTGTGTACTGCTGGATCAGCAGGTAACTGCGGATTACCATGCTGTGCAGGTGGGGATGTCTACAACAGAATGAGTTGGTGTTTGAGTTAACCTTTATTTCTACAGGGGGAAACACACTGAGACCAGGTGCATCTTGTCTCACAGCATCTATAGAATTACAAAACAATACCGAAATCAATACATCATATAAAACCACAATGTTATGTTATACCAAGAGAAACAATCACATCCTTCACCAAAGAGGTACTGACACCGTAAATTGCCCGAGCACCAGACCAACTGTAATGTATTTTATAGATTGTTCCAGCAGTGAAGTGCACCACAACTAAAAGCGGATTTACCCAATTCGGTGGAGACCCGAGGAACCTCAAGAGTTAACCAACTCTGAGAACGAGTTGGTTCTACGGGAATTTAACAAGGTCCAGCCAACCTTTTGATAAAGTATGCAATGACGAGTATTAAACCTCATAATACTTAACATAAACCTGTGATACAGTGAAGGGCGCTATGGCAGATGGCATCCAAGGGAGGGAGGGAGGGAGGGAGGGAGGGAGGGAGGGAGGGAGGGAGGGAAAGAAAAAATCCCTCTCAGGTAGAAACAAGTGAACTATCCGTCTTAAACTTGACAGGTGTATAATCAGTGTTAAACTTGACCTATGACCTTCCCGGGAGAGCTCGTAGCCTCTGGTGACTGACCTCTGCAGAAGTGTGTTGACCATCTTCTCAAAGGCGTCGTCACAGCGCAGGATGGGGCTGGCCACACCCCACTGCAGAGAGCTGCTGTAGTCCCTCAGGCCAAAGTACACCTGCTCCTTGGGAGACGACTCCCCCTGTGGACGTGGACAGAAGTACACACACACACACACACACACACACAGACACACACACACACACACACACACACACAAATACATACACACATCAGCTGCTGAGCTTAAAGTGTGTAAAATCATGTGTTCTATGGGATCAGTGTTTGCTCTGAACTAATTAGTAAATGTGTAAATGAATGAATGAATGAATTATGTATCTATTACTAATTGTCCTTGGGTCCTTAAAAAAAATGCATCCCAAATGCAATGTATTATTATTATTATTATTATTATTATTATTATTATTATTATTATTATTATTATTATTATTATTATTATTATTATCATGATCGATATGTATCAGTATCAGTCACATCTAGGGGTCCTATGTAGTTCTACAAGTAGTGCCATATTCGTACCACCAGGTGGCGTACAGTGCCCTCCATAAGTATTGAAAAGAAGAAGCCTTTTGTCTTCTTTTAGCTCTATACACCAATAGTTTGTTACTATGGGGTCAACGTATAGATTCTCTTTTTTTAAACATACTCTCCCATTTCAGGGCTCCAAAAGTATTTAAAAAATCACATAACGTCCAAATAAAGCACTCATGTTTAGTATTTGGTTGGCAATCCTTTACATGCAATAACTGCCTGAAGTCTGCGACCCATTGACCCCACCAGACGCTGGGTATCTTCTCTGGTGGTGCTCTGCCAGGCCTGTACTGCAGCCATCTTCAGTTGTTGTTTGTTTTTAGGTATTTTTGCCTTAAGTTCCCTCTTCATCAGATGGGGTAGTATGCTGTAAATCTTGGGCAGATCCTTTTTTCACCAAAATGTCTACTTGCAATCTCTCTGGTACATGATAATATTCATCTTATCTGTCCACAATACCTTTTTCCAGACCTCTGCAGGCTTTGTAGGTACTTTTTAGCAAACTGTAATCTGGTCATCCTTTTTGAACTAATAGTTTGCACCTTACAGTGAAGCCTCCATAGTTGGCTGGTGACATATTCTGCAGACGGTCACTGGACACATTCACGCCTACCTCCTGGAGAGTGTTCCTGTTCCTGTGTTGTTTTGGGTTATGGTGACCATTCTTCGGTCATCCACTGTAGAAGCTGTCCTACCAGCCCATTTGCGATGGCTGAGCGCACCAGTCCTTTTTTTCCCCTTTTAATGATGTTCCAAATTGTTGATTTTGGCAACCCTTGGTTTTGTCTATGTTTTGATTTTTTTTCCAGATTTTTCTGCCTAATAATGGCTTCTTTGACTTTCATTGGCACCTCTTTGGTCCTCATGTTGACAGACACCAATAGCAAACTCCAAAGGCAAACACAAAGCCTAGAATCAATACTAGACCAGACTAACCAGAAACACCTGTCAAGCTTTTTCCAATACTACTGGTTCCCTGAAATAGGGGGACTATGTATACAAAGGGTTGTAATTTCTAAATGGTGAAACCAATCTGAACAATGAAAACATTGAATTAAAGCTGAGAATCTGTAGATATCCCATAGTAACCGTTTGATTTCAAATCCAATCTGTTGGAGGATATTGTATAAGTATTGAGTACTTCCTCTAGGCTTAATCTGTGTCTCCTGGACACAGATTAAGCCTAGTCCAGGACTAAACCACACTTTCAATGGAAAATCCTCATTGAAGATGCATTTTAGTCTAGGATTAAGTGTAATCCATTTATAATCTATAGTTTTGCATTTGTACCTCTTATAAGCCGAGCTAACATATGCAACTGGGTTGGCCCACCCTAGATCTTTGCTTGAGCCAAGTGGCTGAAGTGGGCCAGTGCTGACCGCTACACAGTACAGTACCAGCACTTCACAGCTTGTTTCTTTAAAAAAACGACAACTAAACTTTTAACTACAATGAGCACTGGCACAGAATTCTACCAAGTATGGTCATTCTGAAGTGAGTACCTGCATCTTTTATTTCAAATTCGAGCATAAATAACTCCAATAGACTCTTTCTGGAAAGTGCATTGCATTGCATCTGTGTATGAAATGTTCAATATACAGTACCAGTCAAAAGTTTGGATACACCTTCTCATTCAATGGTTTTTCTTTATTTTTAGTATTTTCCACATTGTAGATTAATATTGAAGACATCAAAACTATGAAGGAACACATATGGAATTATGTAGTAAACAAAAAAGTGTTAAACAAACCAGAATATGTTTTATGTTTTAGATTCTTCAAAGTAGCCACCTTTTGCTTTGATGACAGCTTTGCACACTCTTGGCAAGGTGTGTCCAAACGTTTGACTGGTACTGTAAATAAAGTTGGATTTGATTTGGATTGGAGGGCGACATCTACCCTGGATGGGGACGCTCTGACTCACCAGGCTGGCCTTGGAGGGCCAGTGCACCTCGTTGGGGACGCTGATGCGGGATTGGCGCGTCTGTAGGGTGAAGGGGAAACAGCTGACCTGCAGCACCAGGAGGTTCATGGCCTCCAGGACCTCCTGGCAGTTGACCACCCTGTCTGCCAGGCCCTGCAGCTCCCCATGGCACACTGAGCCAGACAGGGCACTGGAGGAGAGGAGGGCAAGGGAAAAAGGGAGGAAGAGACGTTTGGGGGTTTGGAATATGCCGGGAGTCTAAAATCAAGATTGCTTAGGGACAGTATGGGTTAGTCTGGTCAGTTTGGCTTGGTTGGGTTAGTTCTGGTCAGGTCTGTTGTGGTCTGTTCTGGTCTTTTCTGTTCTGGTCTAGTGGCTCTGCTTTGCTCTGTTCTGCTCTGTTCTCGCTCATTCAAGATGCAACCAGGTCAGATTATGTAGCCAGTAGATTCAATAGGTTTAGGGGACAACCTATCAGAACCAACAATATCAGGTACCAGTGTACTCACATTTTGAATCTCTCTCAACTGTCCCAGTTTGTGTGTATGTGTGCGTGCGTGCATGCATGTGTGTGTCCTACCTGGTGAGGTCGACATGGGAGTTGTCGTGGATGAGGACAAACAGGGTGTAAGGATTCTGTTTGACCTTCCTCATGAAGGCCTCCATCTTGGCATGAACGTCTCCGTCCAGACGCACCACGTACTTGTCTGACTTCAGGTGGGCAGTCGAGGCGTCCTCTACACCCAGGTCCACCAGCACTCCTGTGTTTGAGAGAAGAGATTTGGATGAAGAAAAGTGATCACATAAGTGACTTATAAGAATAGTCTAAATACCTCTTCACCCCACTCCAAGTACCTGATTGGCGGATGCGCTGTGCCGTCTGGTGCACCAGCACGTGGGAGGGCGGGACCAGGACCAGGAAGTCCACCTTGCAGAAGCGTCCCAGGTCCAGACTTTGGCTGCCTGAGTCGGCTATGGAGCAGACCTGGGAGAGCAGGCTCCGGGCCACGCTCAGCTGAGGAGGGTGGATCTGGAACACCTCGCTCAACATATCTGCCATGGACGGAGGGGGAAGAGGGACACACAGGCATGGTCCCATAGGCATATGTTAGAAACTTCAAATGCAGGAGTATGTATCGGTAATGTGTTATTTGACAGTCCTATTACCACTGGTAATAATTAACCCAGTATTAATTATGCAATAACTTTGTAACACATGGTACTTTCTTGTAATTTCTTGACATTATTTCACAAAGCTGGTTACTTGGTATTTGTTATAATGGATCTCCAAGTAACTGAAAAGTTATTGTTAGGTAACTACCATGTCATAACGCTACCACAATGTGGTTTCTAAGGAATTGCATGGACGTTTCAAAGCACTTTCAAAGCAACAAAAAACAGGGCCAAAAGCACTCACCAGGCTCAGGCGGTGGCACCATGCTGGCAGCTTCCTGTGAGTGGATGTGGTCGGTGACATCGCCCTGGAAAGGCTGGATGACCTGGCCTTTGCGTCGCCGCTGGTAACGCACCAGCTGTTTGTCCAGGTTGTCCCCTAAGTAACAACAAGAGGCCACCAGGGTCAGTCACAGTCACACTCACAGCCTCACAGACTGAAATACTGCCTCATCAAATATTAATGTCTGTTTGTGGCAGTGTCCTGTTTCAGCCGGTGCCAAACAAAAGCTGGTGGGTATGATTTGCCTGTAGTCATGGAGATGCATGGAAATACACTATTGTGAACTATTTGTAAAATAGATAGAGTTACTGTATGTGAATACAATTGACTTACAGTACAGTGAGTGCATACATTTTAAGTATATATATACACTCACTGAGCACTTCATTACACCTGTACACCTTCTCATGGTGGAGGTGGTGTAATGGTGTGGGGAATGTTTTCTTGGCACACTTTGGGCCCGTTAATACCAATCAATCATCGCTTGAATGCCACAGCCTATTTGAGTATTGTTGCTGACCATGTGCATCCCTTCATGGCCACAATTTACCCATCTTCTAATGGCTACTTCCAGCATGATAATGCACCATGTCACAAAGCAAAAGTCATCTCAAACTGGTTTCATGAACATGACAATGAGTTCAGTGTTCTTCAGTGGCTTTCTCAGTCACCGGATCTGAATCCAATAGAACACCTTTGGAATGTGGTAGAACAGGAGATTCACAGCTTGAAAGTGCACCTGAAAAATGTGCAGGAATTGTGTGATGCAATCATGTCATCATGGACCAGAATCTCAAAAGAATGTTTCCAACATCTTGTAGAATCAATGCCATGAAGAATTGAGGCTGTTTTGAGAGCAAAGGGAGGCCCTACCCAGTATTAGTATAGTGTTCCTAATAAAGTGTTTGGTGAGTGTATACTGGAAACTAATTGCTTGCTGTTCAGCACAGTCTGAGAGAAGCACAGGGTCACACACACATTTTAGAGTCAGACAAAGCTAGTTTTGGAGATCTGAGACCAGCACCCATTCAGTCCCTGCTTTTGTTGCCTGGCCTCGGATTTGAACCAGCAACCTTTTAGCAATATATCCAACTCTTTAACCTCTAAGCTACCAACAGCCTCTTTGACTATGCCATATACAAACATATGTTCTTTTTATATTACAAACTTCCTTAAAGAGGAATACTGTCCTAAATTGCCCTAATACAAAAAGTACACATTGACTTGACAATTGTCTTTAAACCGTACAATTATAGAGGTTCACCTCCACCAACGACCAAGTATATAGAGTTGAAATGACCTTTGATGGAGTGTTCTTTCCGAAGTGTTCCTGTTCCTTGGATGGGGTACTCACCCAGTGAGGTGGTTTTAAAGTGAGATGTCAGAATACTGACTTTCCCAGTGATGAGCTCGTAGCTGATCTCCTTCAGGAACTCATTGGTGGTGAGCATGCCCTCGGCTAGGGCCCGGGCCTGGTATTTACCTGTGGTACACAGACAAAGAAGCTCTTAGAAATAGTACATTAACACACACGCCACCATGTGGTTTCTCTGGGAATCAAGAGGGTTAGGGGCTAGGGTGAGGGTTAGGGTTAGGGTGAGGGTTAGGGTGGGTTAGGGTTAGGGTTAATTCCTGTACACACCATTACTGCATACATTTATTAGTAATTCAATTTGTGCAGAGGTAATGGTACCTGCAGGAATGATTTTACAATAATGAATGTACACAAATGGGTGCATTATCAAACATGAAGACACACCACATCAAGGTATTTGTATGCAACAAAAAGGTGAGATGAACAGAGGAGTCATCTTCTCTATCTCCATGTCTATATTTTATTGATATCAAGTCTTTCTAAACGGGTGCTTGGTAAGACCCACACACTGTCGTTGGTCTAACATTGAACAACAGAAGTTGACAGCAGCCCTAGGCCGAATACATCCAGTATAAGTATTCAAAATGTCCGCATGATTTACATGATTAGACTTCGCAACTATTCTATTGGTTCCGTTGTACCACCGGGCAAACCAAATCAAGCACAGACCAAGTATTTGAAAGTATTTGACTAACAGTGTGTAATCTGATAGCGGACTGGACAGGAAGGAAGCTCTCTTACCCAGGACGAGCACGCAGAACTCTGTACCACTCATCTTGGAGGCGCACACGATCACCACGTAGGTGGGCCGGCGCTGCTGGTGGGGCGGCCCCTCGCACAGCGAGCGCAGGGACTCCGAGATGCCCTCCCCCAGGGAGTTATGGGTAACCAGGACTTGGACGCTGCCCCCAGACACGCTGGCTTCTAGACGGGCAAGCCAGGGCAGCTGTGCGGGGGAAATGGCAGGACCCCCGGGGCAACACAGCATAGCCTTGAGGACTATCTGTTCAAACTCCTCCCTCAGTGGGATCTGCTCCGAGCCTGCGTAGAAGGAATAGAATAGATTAGAAGAGAAAAGAACAGACGATGTTGAATAATCTTGGTCGTACAATGTGGACATTTGCTTGTTGGCTGCAGTGTTTAACATTTCAACAAGGTGTACTGCATTACCAGTTTTACATTTCAACAGGGTGTCATAGTATTGGCTTGAATCTTTTGGTCCCTAAGAGTGTCTTATGGGCATAAAGGGTCTCAGGTCATAGTAATAGTAAGAGTAAGGTCTGTGTGAGTGTTTTATTTTTTCTTATGAGGTAGCATGTAGAATATGAGGAGAGAAAGAGGAAGTGTCGTCAAATGTGATATTCCTCTGTAACAATCAGGTAAGGAAATAGTCAACAGCAACAGTTTTTGCATGCCTATTTATTTGAGTCTGTTTTGCTGGTGAATGCTATATTTGGTAATGCTGACAAAACAACAATGAATTCAAGGTCATGCTCCTTTTCTGAGCCTCAGTTAGCTTCAGTTACGCAACGGTGAGGATGACAGGCAGCACTGAAAAATCACATTGGTTGAAATGGGGGAGGGGGGTCTGCCGTATTACCACTTCTCATCAGGCTTACGAAACTTTAACCCCCTACATAGGGACACACCAGGTCACGGCTTAGCCTGTCAATCATTAGCATGTGCTATCTAGGAGAAATGAGGAGCAATCAATGTCTAATTCAACCACCACGCAAACAGAACCATCGACAAACTAAATAGCTTTTCGTTGTATATAGAGCAAGAGGGGCAATATCATAATTCAACCATTAGGTGTAGCCTCTGAGGGTATCAGTTGCATGAGTTTGAAATGACACTGGACGTTATTTGCATTTGAAGTCATTGTGTGTGTATAGTGTGTGCGTGCGTGCGTGTGACCGTGCGTGTGACCGTACGAGTGACCGTGTGTGTGTGTGTGTGTGTTTGCTGGACTTTACCTAGTCGTGCGAGGTACTGTAAGGTGAGCAGGATCATTGTCTCCACACTGAGGAGTTGGCTGCTGGTCAGGCCCAGGCTCTCCAGGGTCTTGTCTGTCAGCAGGCTGCTCTTATAGCAGCTCGCCAGCAGGGGGCTCACCACAATGTCCCCCACGTTCCCATAGAAATACGGTAATGTGCCGTGTCCTGCAAGCCAAGGAACCCAATGTTAAATACATGTTGGTATACCTGCAATAATCATATGACAATGCAACGCAATTCCTTTTTTCCTTTTTTAAAGAGTAGAATCACAGAGAGGGGAGATAGCTGATTCCATCCCCGGCATGTTGGGGCATCGTTCGTACCGATGAGGATGACGGGGCGAACTCCCGAGGTGGCAAGCAGGTTGTCAGGGACGATGACAGTCTCTCCAGCGGTGATGGGATGGGGTTGAACAACCCCCGCTACGGTCGGTGGAGGGGTAGTCATTGCCAGCCCCGAGCCTGATAGGTAAAAACAAACACACACACACACACACACACAAGTCAATACTGAGATAAGAGAACAGCTGGAGATCTGCTCAACTGAGCAGAAGCTGGAGGTAAGACACAGTTGGTTGACATTAAGTCCCCTCTATCAAGGTCATTCCTCAAGTGAAAAAACACCAAGGAATACTGTATAGAAACTAAATGTTTTGTTGCAAAATGTTATATCCACCATTTTCAAAAATGTACTCTCTTTCCTATTAAATGATGCTATCATGACACAAAAAATCTCTGTGATACATTTGTATCAGAATCAGAATCAGAATCAGAATTATTTTATTTGGCCAAGCACATACAGGAAATTGACTTGGTGACTTGTAAGGACAATAGCCATGTTATGTTTTTTGCTTATACAAATAATCATAATCATGTTATGTATTTCAGTTTTCATCTTTGATCTTGACTATTTAGAATTTTGATGAAAGGCCTAAATGTATTGTAACATGACCAAACATTTAGCAAATGGATATATAGTGTTTTGAAATTAAACTCGTCAATCACAAAAGCCTCCTTACAGCCTCTTGCTACTGCAAGCCTGGTAGAGATACTCCTCTGATTAGCAATTTTGGCTCATATCACCACCGACCTCCGTGACCTTATCTCCATGGAGATACTGAATGAATCACCCCTGACAACAGCGAATGTCACGGATCTCGTGTCCTTATCTCAAAGACGGAGGATAGCGTATCTTGTCAACATCACAGTGGTCCAAGCACAGACACAACACCGATGGTCCAAGCACAGACACAACACAGACACACAACCTACACCTACAAACATATACACACACAGACACACACGCCCACGCCCACGCCCCCGCACCTGCACACACGCACACGCACACACACACACACACACACACACACACACACACACACACACACACACACACACTCCGGCAGACAATGTGTGGTAAACAGCGTGACCTATCACAGGGTGCAATGGAGCTGCTGTTGATATCTGACCTGTGGTGCAGACGATGGGTCGGAGGGCTGGTACAGGGACAGCTGTGGTCGGGACCAGAGAGCTGGGGTGCCAACTGCGATGGCGCTTCTTGGGCGGGGCCGAGGTCATAGCAGAGGAGACTGGACAACAAATACAAAAGGGGGGGGCACACGTTTGAAACAGCAGATCTACAAACTATTAACCTTCACATGAAAAACAGAACGTAAGCTTGCGATACAAAGCTAACAAACTATAGTAGTACGAATATAAACAATTGTTGTACCTCTATATACAGTAGAATAGACACACACACACACACACACACACACACACACACACACACACACACACACACACACACACATACACACCACTAGAATATGCACAAAACAACAGGACATTTCCTTTCATATTTCCAGTTTCAGCGTGATGTAGGAGGGGAGGAGCAGGACTGACCAGGGCTGTCTCCTGGATCAGGGGTTCGGTACCCTTGAGGCCCCATAGAGACCTGGGAGGGGGTCAGTAACGGGGGCCGGGCATCAGCGCCAAGTCCGTTGGTCGGGCCGTTCACTCTCAGAGCGGTGGGCACTGGCCGGACACACAGACACACAACATGTTACTGGAAGATGACTTGAACACTGTTTCATTTCTGAAGATTCAAAACTAACTGCTATTGTCTAAAGTAGGAATGCACCGTATTATTTAAGCCATGATGGCTGATATCGATGTAGAAAAAAGCAAAGCAAATGACTGCAACATCGTTTTTGCAATCATTCTGGGGGCATTATGAACGTTGCACACATTTTCACTCAAAGGCTTACGAGTAAAATTTAACACAGAAAAATATTTCCCCAGAATATCAAATTGATTATATGCTGATCCACAAATATGAGACGAGAGTTTCACACTCTTTCAGAATTGTCATTTAAATCAGTGTAATGTGTTAACTTTATGTAAACAAACCAAAATGCTGAATAATTTAAAAGCTAAAGAAAGCCAATCTCCCTGACAGTCATACATAGATTGAGCAATATATAAGGCTGAGTCAGGCCTAACACTGAGTTATTGATTTCCTATACATGACTGGCGATTGCCAATGATCTGAGGCAGCACTTTCCGATCTCATATCCACTGTGTTACGCTTAAACATTGATTGCTATGTGCAGTCTTTTGCCTGTCAATCTCGCAACCTTGTAAAGAGCTAATGGATAGGAAAGGCTTAAAAAATCATTACAGGATTTTTACTCATTATTGAAGTGAGTGTGTGTGTGGAGTGTGCGGTGTACGCACTGTGTGTGTGTGTGTGTGTGTGTGTGTGTGTGTGTGTGTGTGTGTGTGTGTGTGTGTGTGTTTGAGCATGTGTGCGTTAAAGCGTGTGTGTGTGCATGTGTGTGTGCACGTACGTATAGTATATAGAGTATGTATGTATACAGTATAGAGGAGGCTAATCTAAACTTCACACAGCTCCATCTGCCCTCTGCCCCGGCCACATAAACAAACATGTAGCTAGGCAACACCGTCTACCACATAGGCAAAGGTAGGTAGCGGTCGCCAAGGTGATGGCTAAGGCTAACCCTGTTAAAAAATACAGTACCAGTCAAATGTTTGGATACACCTTCTCATTCAATGGTTTTCCTTTCTTTTTTATTATTTTCTACATTTTAGATTAACATTGAAGACATCAAAACTATGAAGGAACACATATGGAATTATGTAGTAAACAAAAAAGTGTTAAACAAACCAGAATATGTTTTATATTTTAGATTCTTCAAAGTAGCCACCTTGATGACAGCTTTGCACACTCTTGGCAAGTTTGTGTCCAAACTTTTGACTGGTACTGTACATGTTGATTAAAAAATCATGTCATCAATAACTGCAACACATCTTGTCTTTGAACATCTTCACTTATACATGGTATAGTCTGTATGCAACTGGAAATCATTGTCCATATAAGCATGATTTAAAACACCTTAATCACCTGGAATAAGGTGAATCACACTCTTACGGAAAAAAAGTGCTACTATACCTAGAACCTTAAAGGTTGTTTGGCTATCCCTGTAGAAGAACCACTTGAAGAACCCTTTTGGGTTCCATGTAGAACCTTTTTGGGTTCCATGTAGAACCCTTTTCACAGAAGGTTGTAAATAGAACCCAAAAGGGTTCTAAATGGTACCATAAGGGTTTGTCAAAGGATTCTCTACCAGGGACAGCTGAAGAACAGTTTTGGAACCTGTTTTTTTCCTAAAGAGTGTAACTGTGGGTGATGATGGATATTCTACAATGACGCTACAAGTGACATAAAGCCACTCTGGAATTGTGGTGAATGATGTGGTTATAGTTTCAGAAAAATAAAAAGAGACTGCACCTATTGGCAGAGTCTTGGACCCCGGGGTGGAGGAGAGAGGCTTGAGGAAGCTGCAGTCTCTTGACAGCTCCTGTCCCCCGAAAAATACGGAGGAGGAGGACGTAGTTCTGGTTGGGGGGGAGTCTGGGGGGAGAAGCAACAACAGGCATTAGAGCTTCAACCTTCCATCTTTATTTTGAAATAGGATACAATGAATATACTGAACAAAATCATTATAAATATATATTTTATTTTTTTGGGGGGGGACGACGACTTGAGTTGTCCTAGAGGATCTTAACCCCATCCCTAACCCTAAATTAACCCCTAGTCCCTACACCCTAAGCACTTGTGGAGATCTGAGAAGCTACATGATGGTTAGTTCCATCTTACCCTCTAATCGGCTGGGTGAAAATGCATAGCCTGTATCTATCCATTCATCTCAGATCTATATGCAGGTGCATGGGGAGGGTGATTTGGGATTCAAGGGATATAATCTCTGTGGGACTAAGCCACATCTTCTACCCCTCTGAACGGTTCTTTGATCAGTTGAGCCCTCATGTTCTAGAGGCTACCGATGAGGTAACGATGACTCAACAGCAACAAGAGGTAGCATCTGGTTAGAGGTGGGAACTCAACACTGCATTATGTAAAAACAGTCTGATGGTAACGTCAGCCGGACCCTATGATGACGAGTTCATCCCTATGAGGGCTCTAAAGGTCTAAAAGGAAAACAAACAGGTAAAACTACGGTGAGCTCCTTAGGTAATAACAAATACTAAATAAACACCGCTTTATTCCGAAATGCATCCAAACGAATCAACAATAATACAATGCAGCAAGGCATGTAGAAAATGTAACCTTTGGGCAGTGAGAGGTGTATGATTGTTTGTGCGAGCCAAGCCCTACTTCACCTGAGAGGGAGAAGGGAGAAGAGCTGTGACCGTTGGTGCCTCCGTTCTCCTTACTGCTCAGAGAGGATGAGGAGCTGGGCTTGGCAGTGGACACGCTGCTGGAGAACTGCCTTTTACAGTCTGGGGGAATCCAAGTACAATATAAGACACTTTTCCAAAATACATTTGGAAGACATTGAAACTCTACATCAACTAAGGGACTATTTCTTGTTACCGACTGATAGGCTTTTCTGGTCAGAAACAACACAAGTCTACCAATATAACATGTTCTGTCCAGAAGCACTGTATTTTATAATATAGATTAGAAATGACCAATATTTACTTTGAATGTACCGAATACAAATCATATAACAATAAGCTATGAATCCCTTGTTTGTTTCTTTAATTTAAAGGAAATAAATAGCTTAGGTAATAACATTAGCAGTATAAATGTGGTAACAATTTACAAATGTATGCAAGAACGAAACAAATGAATAATAAATGATCTATCAATGGCATATTAAAGAGAGTTATAGTAGAGTGTTACAGTTATAAGTCTCTCGGCATGGACTAAGATATTTTAGAGTAAGACATGCAAGACTATTCCAGATAAAGACAGCACCTTTCCAGCAGATGAGAGGCCCTTTGCACAGAGCACCCTGAGAGTTCTTCACCAGGTAGTACTTTAAGTGCTTCTGCTTCTTGGGCTGTGTGGCCAGCTTTAGGTTGATGTGGTTAGAAAACTCTGTAAAATACCGGAACCCTTTCTCCCCGCAACCGACACAGTTTCCTGAAAACCCTGCAAGAAGCAACACAGTCTGAGTTAGGGAATCCAATGGAGAAAACAAATATTCTATACTGTAGTCCTAATAAAGGGACTGATACTTCAGAGCGCCGACTGCTCTCTCTCCCTCTCTCTCTCTCTCCCTCTCTCCCTCTGTTTTAGTCAGTGAGGGATGCACATCAGCAGCACCTGTTAAATTAATTCCCCATGTGCTCTGTCATGTTCTCTTGGCCTGCTCTCTCCCACCTGACCGAGGGTATCAGATCAATAGATAGTAGAACAAACTGTGATGCATGAAGCCTTCTTTTATGGAGCACTATTGATATGGCATCAATGCGTACACATTACAAACACACAAAACAGACACCAACAATATCTAGCTCATTTCTGGAAATGTATATATTCTATAAAGACAGGTGCGGTAAATATAGTTGTTGACTGTAACTTATGTGAGTTTTCCAGCCTCTCTTTCTCGACTCTTCTCCGCGAGTGACTTCCTCCTCTCCTCACTCCTCTGCGCTTCAATTTTAGTGTTGTGCGCAATATATGGGCTTTTTCTAGAATTCTGGCTTTTTTTTTTTTAGCTTGAGCTCGTAAATGTCTGCGATGTCGTGCTTGGGCCTCATCTCAACAAGGTCGGGTTGGGTCAGGTTTGAATTTTCATGCCCGACCAAAACTCTAGTGAAGTCCAGTCTCTTGCTGATCAACAACACACACACACACACACACACACACACACACACACACACACACACACACACACACACACACACACAGACTAACGCAGACTCAATACCAGTGGCATTGAACAGGCTATCTATTCTTTTTTGAATGAATCAGCAAAGCGCATTTCAGTATCAATGCATCAAATCATTAATAGACAGTAGCCTATGGCAATATGCCCATTTGGGGTAGAGTTGTTTTGCAGGCAGAGTTATTTTACAGGTTCCTGGTTGGGCGGAGTTTGGTCATTTTGGGTATTCTGTAGGGTCCAATTAGTGAAAACATCAGCCACCCGGGAGCAAGACGCTTGCAAAACAAGTCCACCCTTTGATACAGATGGACTAAGAAGTAAACCAATGATGAGGTAGGAAAGTCCCCATCCAAAGCGGTGGGCTTTGGCAAACAGAGAGAGCAAACGGAACATAGCGTTGAATTTTGAAGCATTGAAAGATATTGACATTCCAGTTCCACTGGACTGAAATTGGAAATGCATCCAAATCCCTCCATGTACCCCTCATCATAAATGATTCTTTTTCGCTAGTTTGATAATGCAGTAAATTAATAGAAAAAGGCATAACAGGGATCATCTAATACTCAAACATTGCAGCAAGAATGATAGTTCAGGGATCATTTCAGGGATTTTACTCGTCCCTCTGAGTGGCCAGTGGGCAAAATATGTTCCTATAACCACATCCTGCCTTTCAGAGGCTGGCTTTGCCTCCAGTGTGCTGCTAGTCAGAGTGGTATGGACTGACCTAAAAGTGCATTTTTCCCATTCTCGTCAGGCAGAAAGCGCCGGTCTACGGCACACACCAGGATGTGCTCGGGGACGTTGGGCGACTTGGCGCCGACCAGCTCGAACCCAGCTGGGACCTCCATTGTCTCTGTTGCCATGGAGACCAACCGCAGGTCCTTGCCGGCCTGACAGAACCCTGTGGGAGAGGAGAGACACCTCTGGTTAGTCAGAGAGAGAGAGAGAGAGGAGAGAGAGGGAGAGAGAGGAGAGAGAGGGAGAGGGAGAGAGAGAGAGAGAGAGAGAGATAGAGGAGAGAGAGGGAGAGAGAGAGAGAGAGAGAGAGAGAGAGAGAGAGAGAGAGATAGAGGAGAGAGAGAGGGAGAGGGAGAGAGAGAGAGAGAGAGAGAGAGAGAGAGAGATAGAGGAGAGAGAGGGAGAGAGAGAGAGAGAGAGAGAGAGAGAGAGAGAGAGAGAGAGAGAGAGAGAGAGAGAGAGAGAGAGGTAAACATCCTACGACAACATCCCTATAGTTTACTGAGGTGAAGAAAGCATCGTTACAACCGGACCCTAGGGTTCAAATAGTATTTGAAATGATTACAAATACTTTGCTGTGCATGAGTTTGCAAGCGCAAAGGAACCAATGGATTTGTCCAAAATTGCAAAAATCCCACACATCTGGCACTCCACGCAGACTCAAGCAAACGCTCAAAGTATTTGAACAAATGTGAAGTAGTATTTGGACACAGGTCTGGCTATTACCACTATATGTCCAGCCACAGCAGCGAGCTGAACGTCGTGTCATTAATTATCCACCCCGTTCACGCTTCAATGAAGGATTGTGGTCACAGGAATTTTTTCCGGTCAACAAAGATGGATGCGGTCCCTCAGCCTTACCGTCCATGGTGCAGCATCCATCCGGGGTGGGGCCCTGCAGGTAGGGCAGCGGGGGGCTGTTGGTGTCAGAGTCCTCCTCCTCCTCCATCTCTTCCAGGCCGTTGGAGTTGGCCTGGCCGTTCAACAGCTCCGGACCAGGAGGCTCCGAGCACCGCAGGGACAACTCCAGCTTGGGCTTTATATCTGAAGGACAATACAATACGGTGTTGTTCAATTCGATTCAATACAACTTTATCAACATCCTGTCATGGTCAATTGAGAAGACTATGTCAGAGAACATTTAGATCAGTGATCCTCAATCCTGATCCTGGAGAGTCAAAGTTTTTGTCCCAGTTTAGGACTGACACACCTGATTCAGCTAATCATGGTTTTAAGGATTCAAGAGGTAAAACATTGACACCCGTCACTTGACAAATACGGGTAGATGTTGACATTGGCGGGTAAACCTGTCAATCTTACCAGCCACTTTGGCAGGAGCCAACAAAGGTTTGCGAGTATATGCTTCAATTTAAAAAGATGGTGCGATCTGAAATTATGGTCACCGTTGATTCAACACTCTACTTCTGACTCCTCCAGCTGACTGTAAATACATCTCACTCACGCTTCTCCTGACTTTCAAACAAACCCCTATGACATTTCTTAGTTACAACCAAAAATGCATTTACATAAAGCATTACGCTTAGTAAAGTTAAGCATTAAGTTTAGTAAAGTTAAGTAAAATTCAACTACACGCGACATCACAAGATAGCAGCTTGCATGCGACCATGTGAGAGAAAACATGCATGGGAAAATATTTAGAGATATTTTGACGCAGGGATAAGCACGATAAACCTACTACAGGAGGTTCCTTCTGTGTAGGGAGCAATTTTTAATATGTCAGGAGTCATGCTAATGTTTTTTTTTTGTGATCTCTGCCTTAATATTGCTTTAAAAAAAAAAAGGGTTTATATATATATATTATATAAATTGTGTGCTTTTAAAATGTACTTTTAATACAATGAACAGGACTCACCCTCGATGTTGCCAGGATAGTGGTCTGGCTCCAGATAGAGCTGTGTAAAGATTGGCTGCGGGTCTCCAGTGTTTGAGCGCAGGGAGGCCTCTATAGAGTTGTGGAGGGCCTCCTCAAAGCGTGCAGACTTCAACTGCCCTGCATACGAATTCCCCATTATCCTGTAACCACAGGGAGAGCGTGAACAAAGAACACCCACTCTTAGCACTTTCCATTCGTGAGAGAGGAAAGAACAGTCCTTTCAAGGACTGATGTTAAGATTCAGAAGAGTCTGGAAAAAAATATTTAGAAATCTGAGATTTGGCATACTGTAGATGTATTAACCCAACCATCCGTGCTTGCATGTACATGCGTGCACACCCGTACACACACACACACACACACACACACACACACACACACACACAAATAACTCTCTCTTCCTCCGAGTCTATCTTTCTCTTCCCTCTCTATTGCTCTCTCTCTCTTCCCCTCTGTCTTTCCTCTGTCTCCCTGTCCTGGCCTCCCTGTCCTGCCCCAGCAGCCAGCCCCCACCCCTGGCCCGCTTTGGGACATCTGTTGGGGTCGGCAGCGTGGGCAGTCCTGGGGTTGGGTGTATGTGGCTCCACTGTGGCAGGTGGCAGCTGGACAAAGGGACACACATGCTGCCCGGTGGCTCAGAGATAAGGGGGGGTGGGGGGGTAGAAAGAGAAAAGGAGAGGTAGAGAGAGGGGGTGAGAGTGAGAGAGAGAGAGAGAAAGAGAGAGAGAGAGAGAAAGAGGGTTACAGGAGAAAGAATGTGAGAGCGTGAGAGATTGAAAGAGAGAGAGAGAGAGAGAGGGGAAGAGAGAAAGAGAGAGATGGAGAAAAGCAAGGAAGAGAGAGGAGAGAGAGATGGAGAGGAAGCGAGAAAGAAAGAGAGGGAGAAAAGCGAAGAAAAGAGGAGAGAAACATGGAGAGGTGGAGAGAGAGAAGGGGCGGTTGGTGGTTTAAGTGGCCCTCTGAGCTTAGTGAATAGCCCTTGTTCAAATACAGCAGCGTTGACCAGGGGCAGGGACCGCAAGTTAGGGAGAGGTGTCTGTCATCCTAGAAAAAATAACTGACATATCGCATCCACCAACTCTCATTCTCTCATCATCATCACATCTAGAAAGGTCTCCCTGAATATACATATTCCCTAGTCAGACATTATAAACCAGGATTACCAATGTAAGAGCTTGAAGAAAAAGTCAATGTTCTCCCCTGGCACATGGTCACGATCTGAGAAAACACTCAACCTTCCTGCGTTTATCCTTGGGCTACAGTTGGCTGTTTGCTAAGTGTTGTATAAACGTCAACCCAACAGCCAAGGCAAGCCCCAGGTTGAAGGCTTATTTCAACTGTTTGGTAGCAGATTCCTAACCTTAACCCTGTCTGTCTCACAAAGACCCTGTGCAGCTGTCCTGTGTTCATGGCTCTTTTTGTGCCCAGATTATTGTGCGCTATCAAGTATCATTCTGAGTAGGAGTGGCCTCTAAAAAGATGGGGAAACAAAAGTGTGTCTGTAATAGTGAACAAAAAATATTTTGTGCCAAAGCACATATTATTCAAACACTGCATTTAAACATAAATAACTAATCTGTATCTATCTTTGATGGCCAGCATATTTCAAAATTGCCTTCATTCTAACGCATATGCCCATGTTTAAATAACTTGAGTTGCCTCCAATGTAGCTAACACTAAAACAGACAACACTATGTTAGGTAACCATTATCAAATACAACCAAGACATAACTGGGTCAATGATTAAATCAACAATCTCTGTTGGAGAGATCCTAATAGGAATCAATACAGTCATGATATTTAGGATCTGTTTTCTGTTGATTCCTCTCAAAAGTTTTTTTTTTGTTAATATTTTTATGTTATTATTAATTAGCATGAACAAGCACACAATTCAGTACAAAGCAAAACATATCTAGGCACTATTCAAAGTGACACATTTTAGCCCCTTGGGCATTTTAGGTTGCTCTTAGGTAACCTGGTTACAGTGTTCATGTTTTGTATGAAATTGTATGTTGTCTTTGTTTTTGTTTATTTTGTTTATTTTCTTGTTTGTATCCTATGTATTTGTATCATTTGTATTGTAGGGCTTCCATGAAAAAGACTCAATAAGACTCGCTGTTAAAATAAAGGTTAAATAAAAAATAAACATTCTTCTTAATTGTTCATTACTGTAATGCATTCCTTTCTCTCTGTAACTCAGAAATTGAGAAACCCTGAGCCTATTTATTTAGTCAATAGCAGGCAGACTTGGGAAAAGTTAGAGTGTCCCTCGTCCTCCTCCAAGGTCCTGTTCTGCCCACGCCTGGACAGGTTCCAGGTTCCAATGTTTACCGAAGAATCTTCCCAGAGGGCCGAGGGGGTTGGAGGGGAGAAGGAATCTGCCCCTACCCAGACAATGGAACAAGATTAACCGTTCCTGATTGTGCTTTGACAGAGATAAGCAGCTTAGCATAAAGAAGTATTTCTTACTCAACCAGGGGAGGCTGGTACAGGTAGAAACTGGAGGACGGGCTCATTGTATTGCATGGATTTGACACCGTTCCTTAATCCATTCCAAGCATTACTATGATTTCTACCTCTACCAGCCTCCCCTGTACTCAATTGACGGGAGGAAGGTGGGGAGAGACAGACGTGGGGGAGGTAGAAACACTGCCTGAGGTGTGTTTTAGGTGTTGCCTGTCTGATTGTGAAACAGATTTGTCATGAACCTCTCACAAGAGAGAGGTGAACACGGAGGGGGCCTGTCATCACCCGCCCCCCCCGCCCCTCTTTTTCCCCCCTTCCCCCCTTTTCCCCGCCTCCCCCCGACAAAGCGTGGCGGAGGTCAGAGGTCGCCTAACGGATGGGTCTGCGGTTTGAGCGGGGCAGCGGGCGGTGGCTAAGGTCAGCTCACTACAGGGCCTTAATCTTTTAACTCTGTTTCGGGGGGTAAGGTAACTGCAGGACACATTCTGTTGATTGATGGTCAAACAGTGGCTGATCTGATCTGAGCTCCAGGTACAGGTGGACTCCCGTCTACTGAGGCCCGGGCTGAGGCCTTCACGCTTCTCTGAGGCTACCTCGAGCACAGAACGTGCCTCTCAGAAGTCCACTGTACAGCTTGGGTGGCATCACCAGATGGGTTAGGGTTAGGGTTATGAATTTGACCTCAGATCACAATCTGTCTGGTCCTCTGTCCAGCAAAATTCCAAAGGAACACATGGGCCAAAACCGATATGAAAAATCGAACACACTCACACTCACACTCACACTCACACTCACACTCACACCTCACAATAACTCTGTCATTCACTCTCCTGGTCTTGCAGGGGACTGCAGGAGATGCTGGTGGCAGTTGGATACCATTCCTTATTCCATTCCATGTATTACGATGAGCACGTCCTCTGATTTCGACCTCCACTAACCTCTACTGGTTAACAGAGAGTAAAGGGTAAAGAGTAAAGTGTCCCATTATGGTGAAGTTCTGCTGTGGCAGTGTTTGCTTACTTTGTGTTTGTTCCCAGGCGTGAAGGGACTTGTCGACCTCTGCTACATGCTGGGTCAGAAGAACCGCTGCGTGGAAAGTTCCGTCAGTGACATCGCTCTCAGCAGCACCGCTTTAAACCTACGGAGGAGTTCAAATAAAGACACAAACGTTTAGGAAGCTTCACCAACACTGAAGAACACGAGTCCCCTGAACATTTCTAAGCTGTTGTGTTTTACATTGTTGAAATATTTAGCCTTATTCAGTTCAAAGATGCACATTGCAAGGTATTCCACGCTTTTTAAAGGGACACTGATTCAGATGCTGTGTCAGATGCTTTCAGACATCAAAGGTAGTCCAATGTCAAAGGTTTGCACTGTATAACTTCCTGATCTTATTTGGTGTCAATCTTTTCAATTTGATTGGGGTTGAAGCATATAGCTGGATCTACACAACTGATGACACAGGACATGTACTACCTTTGCCATTAGGCTACCTTTGGGGTCTAAAAGCATCTGACAAATTACCATTTTTGAGTGTAATGTCCCTTTAAATGAGTGGTGTCGTCCGCCAAAACAATTTCACTCATGAAATTAATGACTGCACTCAGAGTTGTTAAGAGTGGCCACTCAAATGTTAAGAGTGGTCGTAACAGATTGCACAAAACCGTGACATATGTAGTAACCGTCTTGGGCGAAAAAGGGTTATGTGATACTACGGCCCCAGGGGTATTTTTGTAAAACACACTGGGGTGTTGAGGGTTATGGTCCCTTCACACGCACACGTGCAAACACACACACACGTGCATAAACGCACACACACACACACACACACACACACACACACACACACACACACACACACACACACACACACACACACACACACTAACACTACTCTAAATGGGTACTTCCACTTTGACCTCTAGCATTGTTTGCCTACTCAGGCCCATATAGAACTGAAGCAAAGTTCCCCTCAAAACACAAACATGACATGTCATGTGTCTATCATCCCAAAGAGTGGGATTTTGTGGGATTTCTTTTTGGGGTATTTTGTGAACTAATCCACCAAGGTTCCAAGTCCTTTCAATGGCATTATATATTATAGATATATATAGACCTATATATATATATATATATATATATATATATATATATATATATATATATATATATATGTCTATATATAATATGTTATATATAGACCTATGAGTTGGTTCAACCCAGATTCTGCTGAGCACATGTTGTGAATGATTACCCGACCTGGTAGAGCCAATCAAACCACACAGCTCTATAGTCAATGAAGGGGGCAGATGACACCACAGAAAATCTATACAGTCATTCCTAGCAGCAAGCTAGCAATGTCAAAACATGAAGTTGGCCATTATAAAATCAATTCCAATCACGTTAATCTTAAAATATGAGTATAACTTCACAACAGCTTTCATAAGACAGTGATAGATCATCTAGTGCTCAGAGTTCTGTATCTAAAACACATGAATACATCAAAAATGTAATCAATCAAAGCATTGGCCTCCAGTCGTTTCAACAGAGAGTAGAAATATGTGGATCACTATCTAGCAGTGAAGGGTGGACAGTGCATACAGAAGAAGACACAGATGGCCACTGAGATGAGGTTGACGGAGCCATAAATCCAGACATGCACTCCCGGGGCACTTTATTAGGAACACCTGTACACCTTCTCATGGTGGAGGTGGTGTAATGGTGTGGGGAATGTTTTCTTGGCACACTTTGGGCCGTTAATACCAATCAATCATCGCTTGAATGCCACAGCCTATTTGAGTATTGTTGCTGACCATGTGCATACCTTCATGGCCACAATTTACCCATCTTCTAATGCAAAAGTCGTCACAAACTGGTTTCATGAGCATGACAACAAGTTCAGTGTTCTTCAGTGGCCTTCCCTGTCACCGGATCTGAATCCAATAGAACACCTTTGGGATGTGGTAGAACGGGAGATTCACAGCTTGAAAGTGCACCTGAACAATCTTCAGGAATTGCGTGATGCAGTCATGTCATCATGGACCAGAATCTCAAAGGAATTTTTCTAACATCTTGTGGAATCAATGCCACAAAGAATTGAGGTTGTTTTGAGAGCAAAGGGAGGCCCTGCCCAGTATTAGTATAGTGTTCCTAATAAAGTGCCTGGTGAGTGTATATTCAGCCCCAGGCGCCTAACAGTTTTTCTGGTAATTACATTTGAGGAGCCTTTCAGCCTGACATGCTGGCATAGATCTTTGCCTAAAGGCATATGGGGGAATTCAAGGCGGTGGCCACTGAGGTAATACACACACACACACACACACACACACACACACACACACACACACACAGACACAGACACAGACACAGACACAGACACAGACACAGACACAGACACAGACACAGACAGACAGACAGACAGACAGACAGACAGACAGACAGACAGGCACGCACGCACACACACACACACACACACACACAAACTTTTTGGAGACCTTAAAAAATATGTTGTACCAACGATTGACATATCAATAGAATTATTCTTTAAATTAGATTGATATGAACATGACATCATACCGTATGTACACTACAAGCTCAGAGGAGTGTGTCAGACATGCCCTGTTTCTAAAACTAAAGTCAATGACCACCAGAACGTAATTTAATTTCTGTTTAGTTTTACAGTTAGTATGTCCAACAGAAGTTGGGCTGCACTGCAGCTAAGCACAGTAAAAACATTTGTTGCAGTACCGACAAAACCATTGCTGTAGAACAGATGTTATTGCACTTTCTTGGGCATATTTCAGAAATGAATGTCATTGTATAGGTTCTTGTAAGAGAATTGCTTATTAACACTGCAATGTCACCTGGCAAAAGAGTTCGTCACATTTACAGAACCGCAGCAAAGTATGAAAAAAAAAACATATTTTTCAGGACACATACAACAAATGTAAGTAATTACTCATTGACCGTGCTTTTGGCTTTGAGAGAGCTGCGTCATTGATGAACAATCAGGTGAAAATGAAGACCATCTTCACAGTGATATCATGGACTGAGATCCTCAGAAATGTTAGAGTTGACCCTTGCTCCCCAACCCTTCCTGTCTTCTTTCTCTTTCCCTCTCTCTTTCGCCATACCAGCCCACTCTTCCTTTTGTTCTTCCTCTCATCTACATAATTACATTACACTGCTGACAATGGTCAGAGTGAGGCAGGATTAAATCTACTTCCCTTCACAATCAGTTTCAGGCAGATTCTTGTCAATCCTGTAGCCTTTACTTCAAAGCACTGGGGCAGCGTTGTAAATTCACAGAAGTGTTACATGTTAAGAAATCCTGCTACTGTTATCCACACACACACACACACACACACACACACACGCAGACACGCATCCACACACGCACCCACCCACGCACACACACACAGAATAGGAAAAAAAGGGAAGCCAGGATAGACGCAGTAAAACTTGACCCTAGGTTACTTTTAGACACATCAGGTGTACTTTTACAGAGTGTACTTTTGTACAGAGTGTACTTTTAGCCACACCAGGTCAACTTTAAACCATCACAATGATGACAGAACATGTTTTTTTTGGAAAACCAAAGCTTGCATTTTGTGTCATTAAAGTAAACTGACATTGATTCTCATTAACAGAAGCAGTTGCAAGTCACTGTAACTTGCAGCAAAGCATAATAAAACAACACTAGTACTCACACAAACCTTCTACAACATATCACAGATTGATAAGGCTCACAGATATGCAGGAACAATGATGTTTTAACATTAGAAAAGCCAGAATGAGGAAGAGAGAGGGAATGCCTATTAAGAGAGGGGGGGGGGGGGGGCTGGGGGTTTAGATGCAAAAGAAACTAACATTTGTAAATGAGGTGTTAAAAGCCCAATTCATCAACGCTATGCTCGGAGCAAATCCTGCAGAGTGACAGACCAAACACTTCAAAACGCTCCCGTTACCTTCCACGACTGCACGGCCAGCAGGCACCACCGACAAACAGAAAAATGCGACGAAATAAATTCCACAACGTAAAAAAAAAAGCAAGTTTTTCAGGAATAGTCCGTTTTGGGTAGTATGTCCGCAGGAGTGGAAGTAATGTGAGAATATCCAAGCAGAAACGGGTTTATGTCTCGTGTGGTTTTATTCCCAAATTACCACCAGGTCCTCGGTCATCATACTCCTCAGTGTGGAAGGAGAATACTGCTGCTTCCCTCAGTACAGCTGAACCCCTCTGTCCTCTCTCTCTCTCTCTCTCTCTCTCTCTCTCCCTCTCTCACACACACACACACACACACACACACACACACACACACACACACACACATACAAACACACCCACACACCT
Source organism: Argentina silus (assembly GCF_951799395.1). Classification (NCBI taxonomy): domain Eukaryota; kingdom Metazoa; phylum Chordata; class Actinopteri; order Argentiniformes; family Argentinidae; genus Argentina; species Argentina silus. The sequence continues at coordinate 13,097,970 of NC_139672.1, read as the reverse complement.
CTCACATACACACACACACACACACACACACACACACACACACACACACAGAGACCCCCCCCCCACTCCAAGTCCCCTGTCCCCTCCCCTGTTTTGTGTGCCATTTGCTGTGGAGGGGTAGAGGGGGGAATCCACTGGGGACTCATTCATCTTGGCCTGCTGACCCCCCTTGGTGACAGATGCTCTTGGTAGGCTGGAGAGGGGGGGGGGGGACAAAGAGAAGAGCAGCATCTCCCTCCTGCCACACGGCAGCAGTGCCCTGACACGCGTGACCCCCACACCACGTCACACACCAGACCCACCGCTGACACTGGAACCATAGCACAGGAAAACAAATCAAACAAAAAACATTTTTTTCTTCCACCCCTCACTCTCTCTCTCTCTCTCTCTCTCTCTCTCTCTCTCTCTTTCTCTCTCTCTCTTTTTTTCTCTCCCTCTCTCTCTCTGCCACTCCCACTTTTTTTTTCTATTTTATTGGGGGCCAATTTAGAGATTGGGAGAACCCTTGGCAAAATGGGGACAAGAATGTCAGGTCAGCTCCAGCATTTTGTCCCCCCCCCCCCCCCCCCCCTTTGCCTGGGATTGACCCCACACTGGGGGCTTTTACTCCCGCTATAAATACCAGGGACTCATCTGGTCAAAATAAATAAACCGGGGATGCGCCGCAAATCAACTGGCCTGGGCAGATGTTTGGGATTACATGTCATTGTACCCCCCCCCCACGGTGAAATGCCTTATCATTACAGTGACGAACGGAGCAAAGAAAGTGGAAGGGTTGACGAAGAAATACAAATATATAACAAGAAATATTTCCCCCCTCAAATACAAAAAAAACCCCAGAGCGCTACATTTTTCAGTGACTTTAGTGACACTATCGAGACTAATCAGTCTCAGAAAATGTTCTTACAGTGATTTCGACCATATCAACCACATACTGAGTGAGAGGAAGAGAAACTATACTCTCTCTCTCTCTCTCTCTCTCTCTCTCTCTCTCTCTCTCTCTCTCTCTCTCTCTCTCAGTAGTGTTATGTCACAGTGTCATTCACACCAAAGCCCACCAAATCAAACTCTATCTACACCGGTCAGATCCTGTTTAGGCTGCAATAATAATAATAGACTTTGTTAATAATTGACGGTAGCCTTGTCCATGGAATAAAAGGTTACTGTGTACAAAAACAACACTTCCCAGTGAGCCTGCAGTCCTCAAGTTTCTGTTTTCTGGCCAAGTAATTAATTTGTCCGTTAAGTAAAGTCAGCAAGAATTTGTCAAGTCAACAAAGAAAGGTTCGAGTCAACACAGCACCACATGTACTCCTCATTCACAAACGGCAGTGAGGTCTTCAGTCCATTTTTCATTATCGATATTTCACCTCATAAACATTAGCCTAGAACACTAGCAGAACATCACATAACCATTTCTTTTTACATTTTTCTTTTCAGTTTTTTTTACTGTTTTCTGTTCTCCGATTTGTTCTTGCTTAACTCCTACAAACATGGCAGTGTTTGTCTACATCTGTCTAGAAACAACATACTGATACTTCATTAAGTTCACACATTACTAATAGAGACCGTTTTGTTAAGCTGCCATAAAACGTATCATAACGAGTCCGAAATAGAAACGCATCATGGCATCGATGAGCATGAGTGACGGACCTTCCAGTTCATTAGGTCCTAGATACAGTCAACAGTTGGTTTAATCTGGTCATATACCTCTTCTCACCTCCTCACCAATGACTATAGTGGGGCTCACACAGTGTGAGGGGCAGCTGTAAACCATCAGGAGCTCCTCTGGTCCTACAGGGTCCCTCTGGCCCCCGTTCCTGTAAACCAACCACCGCTGTCTGGACATTGGGCTTGAGTTTGGCTGTGAAATGTGTCTGCGTTAAATTGAATGAAACCACACAACTTCACGGAATGTAAAAGTAGGAACTCTTAAAGGGATGCGCTCTATTTGAAACGCAGTTGTGAGGTAAAAGAGGTAGATTTGTGTTCTGAGGAGACTGGTTTACTTTGGATTTGCGGACATCTTAGTTAATCTTAGACAGATGAACAAAGTGAAATGGTAGCAGCAGCGGCAGCAGCAAGTTCAACTTGGGGGGGGGGGGGGGTGGGGGTGGCAGAACCATGTCTGTCACTGTCAGTCATGTGATTGATGGCCGAGCCCCTGACTTTGACACGGCCAACTCTAAATAGCCCCATTTGAAAGGGAGATAATGAGTAAACCCAGAGGTTTCTTTGGCCTCAAAAGAGCCCTGCGTGGAAAACAAAAGGAGCCTTAGTCTGAATGCTGGACTGACCCGCTACCCCCCCCCCCCCCCCACCTCCCCCTCATCCTTCAGCGCTGCATTGAGCCCAGGCCAAAGGCCCCCTTGACAAAGGGGAAGTAGCCCTTCCACCACTGCTGCCACCTGATGAAAGACGAGTCACGTGACAGGAGGGGGGCGGTGGGGCGGTGGGGGGGGGGGTTCTCCCCCTCTGTCTTCAGGTTCCCGGAGGAGCGCTGCTTTGTCTTAGCTCAGCGCTGACTCAGCGCCTCACTGAGACACACATGCAGTTGAATGGAGCCGCCGGGGACTCCAACGGAGGTCCATTGTCCTTCAGTTAGATTATGCGATTATGGGGGGTGATTGAGACTGGAATCGATGTTTTCACATGTTTGTAGGCTTATTGTTATGAACCTAAAAACGTTTTATTATTCGTAGAAGGGAGAACCTGAGGGTTCCAATATATGCGGGGACGTAGAGGGTGTCTGCATGCTCATGGACTAGAACACACTTTCAATGGAGGTTGTCGAAAACAGGCGGATTTAATTAGAAGCTCAAATAAACTTTTTGACTGTGAAAATGAACATATGTATTCAGGCGATACAACACCAGCTGGTGTTGGAGAGGTGTGCACCAAAACACCTCTAAATGAAAACACAACACATGTGATATGACTAATATGGCAGTAAAACATGACATTGGAGGTGAGGAATGAGAATGGGGCGGGTATGACAGCAGGAGCAGAGGTGCTAAACCATACAAACATGTGGCCCAACCGTCGCAGGAAAAACAGGAGCAACACAAAATGGCCCCGAAGTGAAAACCCCCGCTTCATCTACCCCAAGTTGGCTACCTGGCGGTGTGAGGACTCGCGCTGTCATTTACAAGCAGGGTAGCAGTCCCCCTGGTATAATTTCCTTATAAATACCTCCTACCCCCCCCCCACACACACCCCTACTACTACCTGCTGAGCCCTGAAGTGCAAATCTGCGCAAGTGAGGAAAGTAGAGGAGCAGAGGCCATTCAGGCCGCCTCTCTCTGTACCAGGCCCAGGCAAACAATAGGCAGCATTCCAGCTGAATGCCATTGCTGAAGTAGGCAGGCAGCAGCAGAGACAATCTGCGCCTGGAGAGACAGAGAACAGCCTGGGGGTAGGTGTGTGTGTGTGTGTGTGTGTGTGTGTGTGTGTGTGTGTGTGTGTGTGTGTGTGTGTGTGTGTGTGTGTGTGTGTGTTTGTGCGTACGTGCATGCATGTGTGTGTGGGGTGTTTGTGTGTGTGTTGGGGGCAGGGGGTATTGGCCCTGGAACTATAAAGGGGGGTGAACCAGGGTTTAAGGCCTGGTGTGATGAGGGGGAGTTGGGGGGGGGGGGGGACACTGGGGTAGGGTGGCTTGGGGGGAGGGGGGGGCAGGGTGGGGGCTGGGTTGGGGGGGTGGACAAAAGGAGCATTTGGGCAGATGAAGAAGTCATCATCATTAACTGGAAGTTTACTGTCCAGTTATAAAACCTAATTTCAAAATTAGGGGCGGTTGGGAGGGAGGTGTGCATGTGAAAGGGGAGGGGGCCTGAGAAGGGCCCTGTGTGGGGCTGGAGGGCCCTGTGTGGGGCTGGAGGGCCGTGTGTGGGGCTGGAGGGTAGTGTGTGGGGCTGGAGGGCAGTGTGATGGCTGGCTACAGGGACCGGGGAGCCAATTCATTAGGGACAGCCCTGCCTTTGTGTTCGCACCAGGTTGATTGGAGTGCTGACCTTGCCACACACTCTGGCCCGGTGGATGAGTTTAAGGGCAAGGCATTTAACCTTAAACTAAATCCCAGCCACAGACAAAGGACAGCATCATTTATTAACAAAGGCCTCTCAAACAGCCCCTATTAGATGCTATACAAATTCAACACTGAGCTCAAAAAACTCTTTCCCCTACGAGGAGCTGCCAGCACATGGTGAAAAGCGGTTTCTGGTTACATCCAATTCTTCAGAGCGGAGAAAAAAAGTTAGTATTTGATGACGGAAAAATACTGATAAGTTTAAAATAGTTGGAGAATACTCTGATAGGGGATGCATAGGCAGCAAAATATCCACAATGGAAAAAACTATAATATCAACAGATTTCCATAATGGGAAAAAAACATAACACATAGATACATAACACAAAAATCCAGCACTTCTTTGTAATGCCTAAACTTGACAAGACTGGCAAGGCTGCTAATATTCCTCATTATATTTCTGTCTGACAAAAAAAATACATTATGCAGATGAAAAAGCGAGATTTGATTTTTGAGATCTGAGAAGGCTTCAGTATGATCTACTATGGACACCTCTTACACACTGCTGCAGCTCTCTAGAATGACAGAAAAAAAAGAACAAACTTCAACATTGCCGTTTTGTTTGCTATTTCAATGTTGCTAAAATGATGGAAATGTCGGGATTCTAGAGAACAAGGCCTGGAGAAAGAATGCAATCGTTGTAAGGAATGAGTGATCATTTACAACGCTGTTCTGTTCATCGCTACGTAATAAAACGAAAGGCCTGCAAGTGAACCCGCTATGCATTTTACAACGTTGCCCTGGGTTGAACGCTAGTTCAACTCCAGCCCAACAACAGAATAGGACACATAGGAACCGTAATGTATTTATGGAGTTATTCAAGGCTGCCATATTGAATTTGTAAACAATAGCTTTCTATTTCATAAATCTGTCAACAGTAACGGTCAATGGACGGTCAATGGACAAGGAGAACGGTCAATGACCAGTCAAATGGAGAAAGAAAATGATACTATTCCTATACTACCTCCTATGATGCTGTAATTGTTTTATTGAATTACATTCTCCACAGTTTCTCCTTCGAGCGACAAAATGTTGTATTCAACAACATCCTCACTTGTCACACAGCTTTACCATAGTAATGCTGCTGATACTACTACAGCATCAATACAGTGTTACTACTAATATTAATAGAAGTGAATGTGAATATAAGTCTTTAAAACATGAATGTACAACATGAACTAAAAACACTAATTATCCGACCAATAAAAAAACAAAACAACTAAATTTTCCATGTCAAACTACCCTACTGGCAAACGTCTAATAATATCACTCACATAACTTCAGTTCACACAGGAGAGAAATCAAATCATTCGACACGCACTTTGGGTTTACGTCCGCTGATAGCATCATCACAGCTAACGTCTTCCATTTGGGCATCTGGTCAACACTTCATGACCCCCCCCCCCCCCCCCCCCTTTCATGGTCAGCCAGTTTGCCAGGCCCCTGGCCTATAGCCTTCAATGGTTATTAAGGCAGGGCCTATTTGTTAGAGGGTGTAAAAAAAAATCATGGTGGGGTGGAGGGGAGCAATACTATCAAAACACTCTGCCTTATCAGATGACGGGTTAGGGTTAGGGTTAGGGTTAGGGTTAGTGAGGGGTCGAGTTCCGTTTCTGTTCGCTTTTCTCCCCTCCTCACATCATGGAATGACGTTCAGACAAGGGTGGGGGTGAGTTGACGAGGGGAAGGCCAAAGAGTCTTCTCCTATTCTATCTATATAAACAAATAGGTTTGACAGACCAATCAACTCAACACTAGTACCAAGCTGTCGCACTGCTGCACGCAGACTACTGCACACTAACTAGAACAGTCTAGAATGTATACAGTTTGTGTAATGTATGTTGTTTTCTCCATGTTTAAAATAGCTGCAACAATTTTGTTCTGATGCCATTCAAATTGTACAGAAGAGCCTCCAAACAGTGACATACACAAGAGCAAAAATCACACAACACCTCTTTCTTGAAAAAGATCAGAGACAAAGAGCTAACTTGAGATTCCCCACATTGGACCACTGTGAGCACATTTAATGAATAAAGGCCTCAAGACAAGAGACTCTTGTGAGGGAGCAAGCACAGAGAGAACCCCTCTCACAATAGGAGCCCTCCATTCTCTTCTCCCCGACCAAACAAAAAGAGTCCCAAAGCCACCTTGAATTCATTTGAGTGACACATGGACAAAGAAGGTCCTGAATGTCCTAAAGGAAAGAGTGTCCCCCCCCCCCCTTTAACTTCCTCGCGGAGCGATCAGCTGTATCCATCATGCCCTTCTTCCTGACCTCAAGGCGCCTCTGATGCATCAGCGACCCCCCCCCCCCCCACACACACACACACGCACACCACCACCAACTACGTCCCCCCCTCCCGATTAATAAGAGCCCAGGTTGCCCACGGTGACAGGACCCACACTTAAATCCCATCAATCCCATGATCCCCCCCCCCCCCTTACATCAGTGAGACCCATGGTAGCTAGGGCAGCTAACAGCAGCAGGACTCTTTTTTTGTCTTTAACAGGACAATAGGAGGCATCCTTTGTGGTGGGGTGGAGGGGTGGAGGGGGGTGACGCTGACACCAACACAAACCTGGTTGATGAGAAAAGTGACAGTAAAAGGCCTATTCAGAAGGCCAGCGGGCCATCACACCCACTAGGATCCTCTCCCGAGACAAGATATTTTCCCGGCAGATGTGTCGGCTGAGCTGAGCTCTGCTGGGGTCTCCTCGTCGTGGATGAGGGGATAGAGACGTCTGTTAATTAGTGAGTGTCAGGAACTCGGTGGCGTGTCCTCTTTGATCGGCTTTTGTTCTCAACTTTTGCTAAACAAAGTTACTTTGAGTCGATTTAGACAATCCATTTGGACCCTGGGGGGGCCACAGCTGATGCTAACTGTTAGCCACGTGGTGGCTGAAGCAAAATATTGAAAGGCTGATACTGTCAATGTTGGTCTATAGACCAACTTGGAAAATACTTTATAGACTTAATAGAAAACGTTGAAGAAAGAATTTCTAAAAGTTGCAGCATGCATAGGCCTATATGTTTCAAACAGCACAGAAGGTACTTCTCCGTTACACACAGCCCAACACCGGAGTACAAACGTGCTTTACTCCAGACACAACTACTTTGTTTACCAAATAAACTCTTGGACTGTTCTAGAGACACGACCGTAAGATTCTGTGGAATTGAAACCAGAACCAGTCTGCGATTGTCTTGTTCATGTCCCCTTGCATCACCGTGGTAACGAGGCCAGATGTCAGCAAAGATGGCGGGTCTGAGAGATCAGTCCCTGCTCTTTTCGGGTCAATATTTGCTCTTGGTCTTATCAAAGCAGGGGAGCTAGGAGTCCGGATGCCCTGTGCAACTAGTATAGAATTTAGGCCAGATGACACACACACACACACACACACACACACTCTCTCTCTCTCTCTCTCTCTCTCTCTTTCTCACTCTCTATATAGTCATAACACCCCCACCACCCCAATCCTGCATCACTGTCCTTCCTTCATCCACAGAAAAGAGTCACAATTGGTGGATTTATCTGCCAATCATTTCAGTGGCTTGATAGACATCAATCAAAAATCCGATGGGTCTTTCTTCTGTCATGCTACTGATGTGTTTATTGATATAATCTGCCAATTGATGGTGACCATATACGCTACAAACTTTAACGTGGGTGTAGGCTGGAAGTCTTCATTCCATCTGTGTTTACGTGTGTGTGTTTATATATGTGTGAGTGTGTATTTACGTGCTATCTGGGTGTGTGTATAGAACTGAGAGGGGAGAGGGAGAGAGGGTGAGCTGACTATCCCAGAGAGGTTGACCTTCCCCAGACAGGAAGAGGAATGTGGCGTCCTGGTGGAGGTGGGGCTGGGTCCTGGTCACCGTGGCCTTGGCCAGTCTGTGACAGCCCACAGCCTTCTAACAGAGCTCTGCTCTCTCCCCCACAGACCTTGGCAGCCTGACTCTACTGTGACCTTGGGCTCTGGTACACACAGAGGGAGAGAGAGAGAGATGGAGGGAGAGACGTAACGTAACATTCTGTGGAATCGAAACCAGAAACAGTCTGCGATTGTCTCGTTCATGTCCCCTTTCATCACCATGGTAACGAGGCCAGATGAGGCCCAGAAAGCTGTTATCTAAGTCAGCCAAGATGGCGGGTCTGAGAGATCAGTCCCTGCTCTTTTCGGGTCAATATTTGCTCTTGGTCTTATCAAAGCAGGGGAGCTAGGAGTCCGGATGCCCTGTGCAACTAGTATAGAATTTAGGCCAGATGACACACACACACACACACACACACACACACACACACACACACACACACACACACACACACACACACACACACACACACACACACACACACACAGTTTAGGAGACAGCTTTATCATAATCAAAGGCTGTGAGATAAAGGGGTGGATCATGGGCTGCATACAGAGGTTTGTCTTTGCACCCACACACCCATACACACACACACACTCTCTCTCTCTCTCCCTCTATTGTCATAACAACCCACCACCCCAGTCCTGCATCACTGCCCTTCCTTCATCTACAGAAAAAAAAGAGTCACAATTGGTGGATTTATCTGCCAATCCTTTCGGTGGCTTGATAGACATCAATCAAAAATCTAATCCGATGGGTCTTTCTTCTGTTATGCTATGTGTATCTGATGTGTTTATTTATATAATCTGCCAATTGATGGTGACCATATACGCTACAAACTTTAACGTGGGTGTAGGCTGGAAGTCTTCATTCCATCTGTGTTTACGTGTGTGTGTTTATATATGTGTGAGTGTGTATTTACGTGCTATCTGGGTGTGTGTGTAGAACTGAGAGGGGAGAGGGAGAGAGGGTGAGCTGACTATCCCAGAGAGGTTGACCTTCCCCAGACAGGAAGAGGAATGTGGCGTCCTGGTGGAGGTGGGGCTGGGTCCTGGTCACCGTGGCCTTGGCCAGTCTGTGACAGCCCACAGCCTTCTAACAGAGCTCTGCTCTCTCCCCCACAGACCTTGGCAGCCTGACTCTACTGTGACCTTGGGCTCTGGTACACACAGAGGGAGAGAGAGAGATGGAGGGAGAGAGAGAGAGAGAGAGAGAGAGAGAGAGAGAGAGAGAGAGAGAGAGAGAGAGAGAGAGAGAGAGAGAGAGGTAAACATCCTACAACAACATCCCTATAGTTTACTGAGGTGAAGAAAGCATCGTTACAACCGGAGTGTATGTATGTGTGTGCGTGCGTGTGTGTGTGTGTGTGTGTGTGTGTGCGTGTGTGTGTGTATGTGTAGAGATGCGTACACGTGTGTGTGTGTATGGTGATCACCAGAATATGGGGGAAAGGAAGGATCAGCAATTTCAACAAGATATCATACTGCTGAAAACCATTTGAAATGAAGCTATCTCACCCACCCCAAGAAGGGCAGAGAAGCTGTTCCTGCTGTCCACACATTTATGAGGTATTCAAAGAATGTCATGAGACTCGAAATTAAATAATTACATTAACAAGTTCTAATACACAGTAACTCCACTTGAGCACCAAGCAAACCATCACTATTGTGATCCTTTAATAGATGTGTAAAACTACAGTTGTATAATATATATCATGGATAAAATAAAGAACAGTCAGGGACATCTACATTAAGGTTGATAGAAATATCTCTTCAAAGGCGGAAAAACATGACAGCAGTTTGAGAATCAGACGTCTGAATGGTCCAGTTCAACCGACAAACCTTTTTCCACTGAAGTGTTGTGTCATAACGTGGGTTGTGCTAGCTCACACTGTACTCGGTCGAAGTAAACTGAAGGCATCACTTTTTGGCTGGAGGGGAGGCTTTGTTCCTTGGGGATTGGCGTTTCTACACAGTGTGAGTAGTACAGTAGAGCCCGCTAGAACGTTCTGTTCCTAAACAGTATGGAGTGAAATTCTCTGCTGGTTACTAATTTGAATTCAAAACCCACGAGGCAACTGTGCTTTGAGGACCTAATTCTAGCTATTCATAAACGTATTGCAGGTGGAGCATGTTTTGTTTTTGTAATGAATATAGAAAATGGAAACACAGCTAATATGCCTAGATTTGAGCTTCTCCCTGCTATACGAGACTGCTATACATGTTGAAGCAATGTTATTTTATCTGAAGGGTTTTAAAGCATTGAAACAATGCCTCTCAATAAAACCAAGCTGACAACAGAAGAAATGTAACGACTGAATAAAACAGAGTAGGATTATAGATTCATCCTTCACCTTGACACACACACACACACACACACACACACACACACACACACACACACACACACACACACACACACACAGAATTGGAATTGATGGGAACCCCCTGCTTTGTTCTGGGGGACACTTCCTGATGGATGACTCAAGGGAACATAAGTTCCTTTAATTACAACTGGAGGGATATTCCAGGGGATCTCCCCTCTGGAAGGTTGCTGGGGGAGGGGGAGGGGGGGGGGGATTCCATTGGCGACAGATAAGCCCTGTCCTCCACGTAACAGCCCAAGAGATAACCAGCGGGACAACAGGAAGTGACATCAATCAACGCCACGCTCCGTGGACCAATCCCCCCCCCCCAGAAACAGACTGGAATGTTCAGGTTTCGGCTTCAGGGATGTGCTCCTCAAAGCTACCACATGTTCTACCATTCTCACTGTATGTTCCCCCTAACCCCACGCATCACAAAAGCCTAGTGTCAGCAATGTGAGAGAGGGGTTGTGGTTAGCAGGGAGGGCTGGTGGAGGTAGAAATCGGAAGACAGGCTCATTGTAATGCATGGAGTGGAATGAGGAATGGTATCAAATCATGTTTAATAGCATTCTCCTAATATGTGTGTTTGATACCATTCCTCATTCTATTCCATGCATTACAATGAGCCAGCCTCCACCGGTGGCTAGCTGAGTTCACAGAGAGGCTCTCTCTCTCTCTCTCTCTCTCTCTCTCTCTCTCCTTCCTCTTCACTCCTGAGCAGGTCATAAACACCAAGGCGTGAAGTGGACTCGCACCCAGGAGAACAACTTCATGGTCAGACATTTGGGAGAAACCTGGCACACTGTGCTGAGGGGGTAAAGTTGTTTATTATAACAACATTAGCATTAGCTATAGTTAGCGACTGGAAACATTGCTGGTTACCAAAAGGTCTACTACCTCATCATCGCCTCAGCTATCAAGCTTGTGTGTTTTAGAACGCAAGTGTCTTTGAGCACCACCCTATGATCGGTTGCGTTCGAGCAAGTTCATACAAAGTTAAGAAAAATATGATTATGATTATTCCCACACTAATCTGATCTCTCTGATAAATGCAGGTCCATACAGATTCATGAAATGTCGAAGCATTATTATTTTGAAAGAGTTAATTTTTTGCACATTCACATACAGTAAACACAGACCACGTTATTTCACATTTATAAAGGTTGCTGTTAAAATACACAGTACTGTAGTATGTTTGGGGAAATATTTGTTACTTTGCTGTCCTCGGTGAAACTAAGATATAACAGCTGATCCTGGAGGGCTTTGGGGAGGAAGCCCCACCTCCAGCAGAGGATCAATGCACATAAATGGACCAGGTCAGCGACCTTTGACATCACCATTCAGAGGGGGGAGGGGATTGGGCCTTTGTGAGATTGGCTTTAATGATTCAATTGTGCAACTGTGTCATACAGCCTAATACAGTACAAGCAGTACAGTTACGCCCCCCCTCTAAGAAATATCTCAACCCCCCCCCCCCACACACCCATCCAGCTGTCTCGATTCATTCCCACTCACTCCCACATCTGTTTAACCTCCTCTCCCTCGCACCCCCCCCTCTTACTTATCCCTCCCTCCCTCCCTCCCTTATCCTTCTCTCCTTCCCTTATCTATTCACTCCCTCTGCTTTCATGCTGCATTTTTAGGAGGGGCTTGGCCGCTAACAAGGCCTGACACGTTTAGATCTGCTCATGGAAATCAACTCTGTTTAATTCATTCTGAGGTGTATTGTAAGATCCAAATTCTTAGCTAATCTTTTTTTATAGATTTGTAAGATGTCTAATATGCATAATCCAAAATGCTTGAGAAGGGGAAAAACATTTTCATGCAATCACCAAAAAAGACCAAAATAACCAAGATGAGCAATACAATTTCCTATTGTGAAAATGACTAAATAAAACCAGCTGTAAGGCGTGAAGGTTAAGGATATGCTACATTGAATTCTCAGATTTAAAACAATAAAACAAATGAAGACAGGAAAAAACCCATAAGAAAAGAGCAAATGTACTCATTCTGATCTTTGACACATCTGGCTTTTACAAAGACTATCAGTGTCAATGTTTTTCTTTCACTCTCTTTTTTCGCCCCCCCCCCTTTTTTCTTTTTTTTTTTACACAGGGCTGACAATGCAGATGGGGTTCCTGGCATTCTTGACCCCCAATAAAAAGGACAGGTTAAAAGTTTACAAGCATCCATGCAGAAGACGGTCAGGCCTGCAGAGCAGCAGTGAAGTGTCGTCAACCACATGACTGATTCTGAAACATTTTGGTGGTGGAGGGCAAAGATGGTTATTGATTCTTGGTGAACGAAGGAAACATCTCGGACTTCACTCAAGATCAGCTGACCTTCCTTGCTTGATGAACTGAAAACAGTCTTGTTATTATCATGTTATTAAATATTGCTGGCATTTCAAGAAGGGTAGGAGCTTCAAGTCATAAAATGCCAAAATGACTACAGCATCGATCACTGACCAACAGAGGTTTGAGTACCAACGTTTCTGTATGTATTATACAATATACCAAACAGCCATATCTAAATATTCAATGATCATACAATGAAAAGTGTTTGATTTTCAAAAAGATTACTGTAAACACCAATTAGGAAGTGTTATTATCTGGTTTAAGAGTGATGAATGATGAAATGATTTTGATGTGCCATTTGTTGTGAAAAAGGTACTACTCTACTCATGTATTATGGAATCATATTGTAAAGATGTTGTTTGTTCACTTGACTAAAATAATGAAAACAAATATTTTTTAAATGGTACCTCTACTAGAAATTAGTTCTACTCTTCCAGAATTAAGCATTTATTATGTACTGATATTGCAATTCCATGATCCATTTCTTTGCTCATCTCTCCACACCTGGTGTGATCAATCCTTCTGCTTAATCTCTGGTTTTCATGTCACTGTGTCACAATTCAAGGTAATAAATAAAAGAAAATACAATTTGATTCCCTGTTGAGAGAATGACAAAAATACTTCAATCCACAATCCATGATTTGCAAAGCCATTCTGACACTGACCAAAGATCTTCTCCTAAAGGTTACCACAGATTCACACAGATTTATCCAAGCTGAGGACCACCTGTTTTCAAGGTGCCGTCAGATCTCGGTTAAAAGGTGTTAATTTCTCCAGCTAACTGGGAGTTTGTCTCTCCTATATCATCTGCACTCTTCAGAAGACTGTTATACAGCCTATAAGTCTATGTTTATGGTTAAGGAGATGTTATCTGGGGGCACAAAAAAGCTTCTTTTTTTATTTGCTTATGCCTTGTTACAGCGTTCATCATTTTGACAATGCAATGGGTCTAGACAGAACGACACAGAGAATTCGTATTAACCATGTTTTTAATCGTTTCCTTATGGCCAAATGGATTTCCTCTTCTTGTTCCTCTGAGAGCTCATTCCCGCTGCAAATTGTTACATGTTCTAGAGCTGGTAAGTGGTACACTCTGTACTCAAACCCCCGCATTCTGGACATCAATGCTAATCAATTGCTATATATGGCCTTTTGTCATGACACTGTGTATCTGAGAGACATATCAAGCACTGGTCATGGACATAACAGATAGTGATCGATGGGGAATTGTAAGTAAAATGGTTCTAATTCAATCCAAGGATTAAGAGCAAGGCAAACTGTGTCTGTTTATCCCAATTGCCGAAACCTGATCAATAAAGGGGTATGAGGAAAGAAAGAAAAGGACATTTACAGTGCAGATGAAGGCCAGCAGACCTTAAGTCCTCATCAAACTGTTACCTTGGTAACAGCGGCCTAAAATAAGCATGAATTCCCAATAATGGTTTTCATTTCAATTAGAGGAGGGTTCTCAATGCTAGAAATGTCAGGCAGATTTCAAATGAACCACTGTCCCTCCTGGTAGGTCTTCTGAAGCCCTGAGAAACAGGGCTGGTTAATCTTGTTGTGACCACTCACAGTATCAAAACCATTGGTAAATATGATTATATCTCTCTATATATAATATAGAGAACATTTCCAATTTGTTCAAACAGTGCAGCAGGGCCTATGCTGTGAGACAGTAAGGAATCAAGTACACCAGTACACAAGTTCTGTTTTTGCATAAAGATGTGTTGTTTTGACAGATACATGGTGGCAGAAAATACTATCAGGCTTGTTCAAGTTCATAGTTAATCAATATATCTGTGCTATTCTGCCATGAATACTCATATGTTTTGTGCACAGTGCTACACGAATGAAAAACGTGTGATTCCAAAATCTTATAACTTTAACTTTAGCAACACAAGCTGCGGCAACAAACAGGCCTATGGCAATTATGGTATGTTTCTGTGTGTCACTAAAACAGGTAGACCTATCACGTAACATAAATCTGATGGTTATGTGAATCCCCGTAGTGATGGATGTGCAGAGGACGATTCAGAATAAAAAAGAATCACTAAGGGGTCAAATGTGTGGACGGAGGGCTGAGGCGAATACTTCTTTCGCAACTTTCAAAGAAAGATATCTCATCTCTGCCTAATTTACCTTTGAGTAACTTGCTTGCTTCTCAAATTAATCCACTCTAAAAGAGGACTAACAGTTCACGATTCGTCACCATTCAGTCAAGAGAAAAGGGGACTTAAAAAGCCCACACAGCCTAACAAAAACAAGAGGTGTGGGCCGAGGCTGAAGAGGAGGGAAAGAGATGTCTCCTTCAAGGCTAGAGGAGAAACCTGTCCAAAGGCAACAGGAGTGTCACTGGGGCTATTCTTATCCCCCCACCCCCCTCACCCGGGATTAACTTCCAATTGTTCCCAAGGAACAAAGGCGGCCAGTGAGGAAGCCAGACCCCCGAGGGCCAGATGGTCAAACCCCCGAGGCCCCCCCCCCCCAACCCCCTGACCCTACCGGGGTCTTGCCCTCTCTGACATGGCTGCACGTGCTCAGACAAGACAACAGAGGCCACCCTGCAAAGTTCACCGTTCACTACACGACGGGCTGAAGTGGGCGCTGTCTTAACTATGAAGTACGCGCTGCAAGCCCGACAAAACAAGCTCCTTGATCATGTGACCTTGGTTTAGCTCATTTTGTTCGTTTTGTGATACTGCTGATTGGCTAGATTTCTGACTGAGATGGTAAAACCGTTGAATGCGCTGGAACATGGAAAATGTGCAGGAAAAAAAGGCAGCATTTTAATAACCATAATTGCCTTAATTAAGTATGCCAACTGCAAGGCAGCAGCCAGTTAGAAATAAAATTGTTGACAACACAATAACACTGATGGCTGGCGGTCGAATTTAAGGGCAAGAAGCTTTTAGCTTCATTTTCAAACACACTTTCAGGGTCTGTCCTTGGTTCTAAACTGTCTGTACCTTCCAGAAAGATTGAAAACAGAAGTTGGGGATAGGGGAGAGGAGGTTCTGTGGAGACACAAGGAATGCAACCTCTGGGACATGAAACATGAGGGACAGGAGATTAGAATCTGGTCTGGATAGACAGGTTTGTAAGGACCTTCTAATTACAGTGACTCCTCACAACACATCCCATGGTCACTCTCTCATCTGATATGACATTATCTATTAGCTGTTCAAATGTCACTCAGCTGTGGGCATCAAACTCAACTGTAGTCTACGTAACAGTCTACATAACAGTTGATAGTTAATGCCGGTTTTATTTGCAGTTTCCAAATTGATTTTTTGGAAATGGCTGGGTTGTATAACATGGGTTTGATAAGCAGTTGGATTTCAACTTATATAACATGGGATCACTGAAATCTACCTGAAATTCAACTTGATTGTTCAACATGATTGTACCCATTCACATTGTTTTTTGAGGTTTGCTATTGTGGATGAGAATGACAAAACATTTTCAACATTAAAAACTAAATTTTTGTTTAATTTACATCATAATCGTTTTTCCAGCAATAACACTGTTCGCACAGGTGTACATTCAAAACCAAGCCAAATCCGAATAGGCCTATTTCACACTGTTTTCAATTTAGATTAATGATTAAATTACACATCATTTCAAAAGGATGAATAGGCAACACAATGTTGGCTGGTGATACGGCATTTGGACTTGGTAATAAGATAATTACTTGAAGTAATCGAAAAATTTAAGACCAAAGCAGAGCCACATATTGAAAGTGCGTCATGTGAAAATGCACCATCACTTCAGAGTAAAAACAAGCAAAATATTGTGAAAACTGAGATGAATAATGTTCTCACAAATACTATATCACTGTTATTTTTACTACGACAATCTTAAACTGTGTGCAAAATCATCAAAAGCTATATTAATTTGAAAGTTGATGTTGTGCCAGTCTATGTCTATCTAAAGCAACATTTCCGCATAGAATAAGGTATTTCGCAAAATACTGAAGAATTAATAATACTTTTTAATGGAAGTAGCCAGCACCATCTCGCATCACCTGCAAATAGGCGAGTTCACAGACATTTGGACGCACGGACGGCGGCAGACGCACAGCAATACATTTGCCCACCTGTTGGTTGTGAACATTCTGTCAAAATGGAGAAAACAGACTTACCTATAACCAAATGCTGTTGCGTTAAGGCTTAATGTCCATCTCGTAATGGTTGATCGGGTTATTTTTGTTCTTGCCCCTCGACTGTGCGCTGCCACGATCCTCTGAGCATTCAGCCAGTGCGGGAGCCTCCAAGTGACGTCAAGGAATTACTGTATGTACCGTTTGGCTTCGGTGGGGAAATTGAGCGTGTGGTTACTCCAAAGAACAGTACAGAATAAAAACAACGAGTGCAGAAAGTTTTGCGTCACTGTCACTTTGTGCAGCTGACGCACATTCATGACAGTAACAGTTTGGTGAGAGGGATGTGCGTTTCTTCGTTGGCTCATAGGGCTATGAATTCCTTAATTGTAAAGACCTAACGATAATGGAGCCGACACTTTAACTCCTATACGGTGAGCAGACATAAGAAATGCTGTACACATCGGTCAAACGGCTGAGAAATTAGGGAAGACGATTTGGTATTTTCAATGGTAAGCGTAACGAAATAATAACTCACGCCAAGCGCCCGATATTTTAGGTTCAAAGGAGTGTAATGACGGTGACTTCATCATAGGGTTTCAAATCCATATGTTGTCGAAAAATGGTGGACCCAAAATAGGTATATAGGCTATATCTAGCATTCTTTACATACGCGAATCTCAAATGTTATTCTGTACACAATCCATGGAAACCTAGACATAGCCTACGTAATGGGTTATATGGATAATGTAAAGAATCATCTTACAGTTTGAGACACACGCATACACACGCGCACGCACACACACACACACACACACGAACACACACGAGGGACCATTTAGGCCTACTCTAAAAGCTTGAGAACACCTCCCTCTGTTGGGTAAAGTGCATAAAATCTCATATTCCCCACTTGTTGTCTTTGACAAAATTGACACTTTGGTATACAGTCTCCAGGGAGACTTCTGTATTTCTGTAGTATATATTGGTTTGCTTTTGAAAATCTAATATGGAGTCAAATGGCTTCAGTCTAAAAAAAAAGCGTTTTTCTACTTAACCGGAAGATGTTCCCCGAAGATCAGATTTTGGATCCTCTCTGGGGGAGAGATGCACTCCCCCATCTACATCAAAGGGGCTACATTGGAGTCAACAGCTTCAAGTTCCTTGGTGTCCACATCACTAAGGACCTAAGGACATGACACTCACTCAAACTTTTACAGATGCGCCACAGAGAATACCCTGCCCGGCTGTATCACTGCCTGATACGGCAGCTGCTCTGCCCTAGACCGTAAGGCTCTACAGAGGATGGTGAAAACGGCCCAGTCCATCACAGGCCATAAGTTCCCAGCCATTCAGGACATTTACTCTGAGAGGTGCAAGAGAAAGGAAAAAATAAATAAATAATGTAAGGCCGGGAACAGCAGCCACCCCAGCCACGCCCAGACCCGCACCAACAGATTCCAGAGCAATTTCTACCCACATGCAATAAGGCTCCTCAACTGACCCTCCGCCCCCCCCCCCCCCTCAACTGACACTACCTCAGTCCCCCCCTTCAACTGACACTACCTCAGTCCCATCCCTTCAACTGACACTACCTCAGTCCCATCCCTTCAACTGACACTACCTCAGTCCCATCCCTTCAACTGACACTACCTCAGTCCCCTCCCTTCAACTGACACTACCTCAGTCCCCCCCTTCAACTGACACTACCTCAGCCCCCACTTCAACTGACACTACCTCAGCCCCCTCCCTTCTACTGACACTACCTCAGTCCCCCCTTCAACTGACACTACCTCAGTCCCATCCCTTCAACTGACACTACCTCAGCCCCCTCCCTTCAACTGACACTACCTCAGTCCCCCCCTTCAACTGACACTGCCTCAGTCCCTCCCGTTCATTGTCATTCTACAAAGACATTTGCACATCATTTACACATCTCACACTCACATGCACTCACACACTTACTCAACGTTGCACATTGCAACATTTGCACTCTCTCACACTCACACACACATGCACATGCACTCACACACACTTACATACTACTCACACTTCCAATATTGTTATTGAGTTTCTGCTGTTATTACTATGCCACCTTTCGTTATTATTATTATTGCATTGCATTGTTAATTGTTGACTATTGCTTTGCTGAGGAGTTGCTTGCCCTAAAACATTTCATTGCACTGTATCTAGTATATTGTGTACTTCACAAATACAATTTGATTTGATTGAACTAATAGAAGAAATGATCGCTCTAATGAGCAGTTGGGTAATGATCTGTACAGAATATTATGAGTAGTTGTTGAGTAAAGAGTATTTTGACTGGGGGTCACATCCTTGAACATAAACAGTTCTTTATCTCTGTCAACTTTTTGGAGTTAGGAAATATATTGTTTAGTTACATGTTCTCTCTGTTATTTAGTCATTTATGGATGTAACCCTGAACACCCCTGACAACATAGTGAGAGGGAAGAGACTGTCCAGTCAGGTCAGTTATCTATGAAATACATCTAGTTGATAGTGTAACTAAACACTGCCATGTTATGTGTAGTTTGTGTACAACATGGGCTCTTTCTGTCCGTAATTTTCACTGAAAGTCATCCCAGCAAATCCCAAAAGAGGTGTGTCTGAGGCTTTTTCAGAAGGCTGCTGAGAGGAGTGGGCTGCTGCTACTGCTTTTACTCCACTGACAGAGGGATGGAGTGAAGGTGTGCTCCTCTGTTCTCCATGGCATTACACACTACCCACTGCCATTTATCTTTTTCCATATTAACACCATATTAACACCATATTTATGTCAACTCTATTTTTGGTTATAGCTTTGTGACGGTGAGCTTCTGTTTCACACTTTATGACAAAAATAATAACTTGAAATTGTGTAAACCTTTTGCAACTAAGCTCCAAGTTAGCATAGGCCTACTGATTATTATTATTATTATTATTATTAATAATAATAATAATAATAATAATAACAATAATAACAACAACAACAACAATAATAATAATAATATTGAATTTACTTTGTATAGCGCTTTTCTCAGTACTCAAAGACACCATGGAGAGAACAAGAATAAATAGATAAATAAAAAGTAAAACAAAAGCAAAAACTTATTTTAAAACACATATGATCTCTTTCAGGAAATATGATGTGCTACTCAACTAAATCAATTTAAATAGACATTATCGGAGGGGTAACATATACCCAGTGAACAATTATGTGTCAAACCAGATCAACAGCATTCATTAACACTGGTGTTTGAGATGGCTGTCAGTCTGTTAATATTAACTATATCATACATATCATGACCATTTTGGAACAATAGTTTCTTCCTTCTGCCTAATTATGTATTTTGCAGTTGGGCTGTGTTGATCATTTTCTCTGACAAACTTTAGAATTCCTTTTCATTTTGAAATGAACCTGCATCAAGCAAGCTATATAGCAGCAAGAAGTAGCCAAGGCAAAGCAAGGTATTTTTTTTTTTTCTTTCTGAAATTTAATGCGATTGATATACCGGTACTGCAACCATTGAAATTCAAGTTTGAATGTTGTTCATTCTCATCTTTCTTCTAAACTGACACTAAGTCTTAGATGGCGTGCATGGATGTCACACACGCTTGGTGAGCTGCATGCAACCATGTAATCGTCGTCACCGCTCAACCCCGTCAACCCCTCGAACGAGCCCTCGGCGCTGCTCATGCGCAGTGCTTGACGTTTCAAAGTTGCTTCTCCGGGGTGTTTGAACAGGAAGGCGGACATGTTGGTCAGACTGTGGGAGAAAATCGGGCATCGTCTGTTTTTCGAAAAATAACAGATCAAAAGCCGATTTATCTATGTATAATCTGCAAGATTTCCGTCTGTATCGGTCACAATTGATGGTATATGACAACGTGAGGTATACTGCAAAAGGACTGCAATGAGATGTTTTATCAAGACCGTGTTTTAAACTGATCGAAATTTGGAAGGAGAAGTTTTTTTTCACCACTTCTACTTTGCAGCTGTCAGACTCGTTTGTCTTTTTTTTTTTCTTGCAAGGGCCTGGCACTGATATGGACACAGGCCTGGAGTAATGTGGCTAGTTTGCAAGCTATCGAGTTTTGCAAACCATATTTAAATTTTTACTTATTGTTTGGATGTATCGATATTTTAAACCCTGCACAACTCTTCGGCGGCATCCTGTGGAGGCAGACTAATCTGTTGCTGCATTTATCTTCTTTTGAATAGCTAGCTAGTTAGCTAGCTGAAGTTGTCTGCCAAACTTAAACTTGGGAAACATTTTTTTCTCTGAAAATGTGGCTTTTGAGTATTCAACGCCACTTTAAACGTTTCAATGTCTGTGAAGAATTGAGAAGAGACACAGCGTTTCTTTGATTGAAACTACAGTTGTACACTGAGTTCACTCAGTCAAGGAAGGAACATTAGGCAGTGGTAGCTAGCTACTAGCTGCTAAGCTAGCTAGCCCTTTAGCTAGCCAATTAGCAACGTTTTGATTCTAGCACCGGCGTGGGACTTGACAGACAGCAAACATGTCTGCTGGAGAAAGTTTGGAGGCTCGGTTTGAAAAAATCGATGCCATGTTGAAGGACCCAAAATCAGAAGTAAACACGGATTGCCTTTTGGTAAGTAAAGAAGTAGGTAGATGGCTAAAGTTAGCTCGCTAGCCATCATTTGCCAGGAACTTTACTGGCCCAGCTAACTTTAGCCTCACTTTGCTAATTAGCGTAATGGCTAGCGGATATAAGTGAGGGTTGAGGCTGAACATGTTAGCTACCTAATTAGGAAGCTAACAACAACCTTACGTTTGTTTACCTGCTGTTTATTGTTGAATGGCGCTTAAGTTACTGTCAAAGTAGCTAGTCTTCATGAACGTCTTTAGCCAAATAGCTAGCTAACGTTGTGTGTCGCTTAGCTAACGTTAACAAACTTACGTGGGCAGTTCAAGTCGTTAGTTATGCCCAACCATCGTAGTAGCATCCCCTTATAAAAGTGTGCTACCTAAATTAGCTGATCAGTGGCACGAGAAGATGTCATCTTTGCATTACTAAATTAGGAATATACACCTCTATGATCTAGCAACATGGATTAATGAATCATGTAGCAATTTTTATTTTTATTTTTTAAATACTACCTGGCTACCTTCTGACATGTCTGGTAGTTGTCCAAGGTTGTGACCCTGAGTTTATTTCTCTGCCTAGATAATTAGACTGACATTCGTTGAAGTGGTTTTTATCAAAGTTGTTTGTGTCCTTGAAGATGAAATCTTCAACCTTGGTCATATGGTGAGTTTGGGCAGTCTATAGCCTAGGCCTGTAAACAATCAGATCAGGAATTAATAGGCTATTCAAAAAGTATTGTGTTCGGTGTAAGTGCAATGTCAACCTGCAGAGTTGAAACGTGTTACCTTTGTCAGTGCTGTGATGAAGTAACATGGTCGTTTTTTTTTTTTTTTTACTGATTTTCCATTTGAAGGTGGAGTGGACCAACTGGGGCATGGTTTTGGGCAGCCTTCCACATTTGACAAGTATAGCCCCCCCCCCCCCCACTTGTAGTTATGGGCATTAAATGTTCTAGATTACTGGGTGTTGCATGTTGAGTTTTCTTTTTATACCCTATGCAGTAGTAGCTACGCCTGTTCTAACCTGCCATCCCAGCTGCATCAGTTCACCTGCTCGGCTCTGCCGCGACTGGTTCCTGTCCTCTGGTTCACGTCACTGCTCATGATGTGACTCGTCTGAGGAGGTTGCTACGTGCTAAACCTCAATGTTAAACCTCCACAGGCACAGCAGTGTTGATGAAAGAAGCAGAAATAATTGTGATCAGGTTTTTCCCAGAGAAGGTATGAGCGGAAGCTGCCTCCACGAGTGAGCATTCCTCCCATGGATGGGGCTGCCATGCTTGTGCAATGCAAGAAATCATCAATCAAATCATCCCACTTGGCCATTGTGTAGATCCCAATTCTCTGTCTGAGAACCTTGATTGCGGGATTGCCCACCATCTAGGCTATCACTGTGATTACATTTTCTCTCACACTGGAATAGGATGGAGTGAGCAAATGATCCACTCATGGCGGTTTTCCCTACGCCACACCTACCTTACAGTACTTCACAGCGTTTCTCCCTGTGGAGGCTGCTACAGATGTAGCTACAAGCTCTGAACACTGCTTAGAACCCATGTTTTGTAGTACTGACCTCCCACCCTGCCGCAGAGAAAGGCAATTAAACTCACCTAATGCGTACATGCTATGCATTTTAATGGCAAAAAGCTGTGGGGACTGTTTCTGCAGGCAGCCACACACAAGGGTGTTGTTCCTCTTTTTTCCTCCCCTGCAATCTCCTCTGATCAATGAATGGAGGCCTTTGCTGAGCCCCTCTCCACCACCACCCTGCTACTCCACCCACAGCTTAATAAAATTCCATGCTAATCAAATAACCTCTTGTCTTTCACTGGCCTTGAGTCCCCTGTGTGTCCCAAAGCTGTTCTGCACGTCTGGAGAGCAGAGACTAGGCAGCTCTCTGAGCTGGGTGTGTGCTCTCTACCCCATAAACCAAAATTATGTGGACTGAAGTCTCTTCAAGACCATTGAATTGAGACATTTAACACACAAAAGCCCCTTCCAACGTGTTTGGCTATGAGCAATCAGTTCCGTCAAAAAGCACAATGGAAGTCTTTTTACTTACTGCATTTTTTACCTGATCTGACTTAGCTTGCCCTGCCACTGCCCTGGCCAAAGCAGCAACTCTTCTTTGCTTGTTGAAGACTGTGTTGTGATGCTGACATTTGGCTTGCGTCCTCCACTCAGGGGTGGCCTATCAAGAAGTGTTCCAGCCCTGTCATTCTTATCTTCT
The DNA here is from genome assembly GCF_951799395.1 of Argentina silus. Taxonomy (NCBI): domain Eukaryota; kingdom Metazoa; phylum Chordata; class Actinopteri; order Argentiniformes; family Argentinidae; genus Argentina; species Argentina silus. Next base: position 13,074,348 of record NC_139672.1, on the reverse strand, counting down.
CCCGAAATAATTTCTGGTGGAGAAAGGGCCTTATCTGTGGTGTGTCAACCCCCCCCCCCCCCCCCCCCCCCAAAAAAAAGTCACTGTGCTCCAGGCAGGCTCCTGAGAGCCACTCTGGACAGGCAGAATTCCTGGCATTGTGACGGGAAAGCTCACTGACATTAAAGGGCTGCTATTGTCTATGTATGCTTGTTTCTTTTTCCGTAGGATTTTGGGAGGCTTGGTTCGCATAGGCCTAGTTTTTTTGTTTGTGTTTTTTTCCTTTTTAGAAATTGTGCCCCCGACAATCCCTGAATAGGAGGTTCTGAAATATCATTTAACAAAGTAGTAACACAATAGAAATGTTTCTATTTAAGTCGTAATTGCTAGTCTCCTTGTAGTTGATCACATGTTTGGTAGAGCCAGAGTGAAGTGGCTGAATTGATTTGTTGTAACTTGCCTGGTACGGGCTTTGCCTTTGTTTGGGATAGGAGGGCTTTCTGGCATAGTGTTTTCTGTTCCTTTGACACTGGGCACATGTTGCCCCCTCTTGATCTAAATCTCATATCAAATCTTTCTTTTGAGCATGGTTAACATGTGGCTAGGCAACAGGGGGTGTAGACTCAATCAGAACATTGTATTGTGTAATGTGGATGATTATTTATATGTTTTTAGCTACTTCCTAAGATAACCCTGATATGACACCATGTTACTGATTTTAGGTTGGCTAGGCCCATATGCTAGGCTAGCCAAACCTCTGGAGCATAAGACCTATTTATGAACAAAAGCCTCGCCCACTCTTGGCTTTATGACCGTTGATTTCAGATCTCTGGGGTCATCTTCGTTAAAGACAGCACACATGCATTTAGACTATCTGATAAAGTTAAACGATTTCTTTGATCTTTTTTGGTGTGTTGATGGAATCTGGAATCATTTGATGAGCCATCACATGGCGTGCTGAGGCCTAATTGTCTTGTGTAGTAATCTTCTAAAGCCAAGCTTGTGTAACTCTGCCCAGAGTACAGGCAGCCCAGAGTGGACTGTGCCCTCATTCCAGTGCCCTTTCTTTGACGAGAGCAGACAAACCTCACCTGGGAGGTGCATCCAGAGCTGATAGCCCAGGTGGAAAAGATCCCCATGTCACCTATCTGCTTGCTAAAAGTAGCAGTGTGATGCTAACATCCAGCCTCAAATAAAAAAACTTAATACTGATGGGTTTGAGGGAAAGAAATATGTACTTGTGGTAAAGCTGATAGTCAGCAGCAATGCATCTGTCCCCTTTGTCAGAATTGTCCAGGGCTGTCAGTTGTAAACTGCCCTCCTCAGCTATTCAGTGACGAGAACAACAATGGGCCCGGCTATTCATAGCTCTGCATTCCCCCAACTGACTGATCATGTGCAGGAATGCAGACTAAAATGATCCAGCCCTTTTTTAATATATGGGCAACCTCCTCCCTTGATTTATGCATTTAACCCCACTGCCTCCTGTTTTTGTATCCTTTAATCTTCTCCTTACTGTAGTTTTACCGTATCCCACTAACCCAGGAATCTCCCCCTAGCGCTCCGGCAGAGCTAGTCGGCCCGCGGAGACCGTCAGAAGCGAGCAGAGCCTCGGGTCGGGTCAATGTTTAATAAGTCGGTTATCTCTCGGTGAGGTCAGAAGTCCTGGCTAAGGCAGGCATGGTCGAGTTTGCTCGAGACTCCAGGGCTCAGTGGGAACACGTGAGCGCTCCTCCGTTGGAATAACTCAATTATATTTTGACATGAAAGCATTTATGACAGTGAGTCTCTCACACTGGGGCCTCATAAGGAAATGGAATGCCCCGCTTTTGCCATGCCTGACTTCACTGTCATTGCCATTTATCCACAAAGGGTTGTTAGATATGCAGTCTTTCTAGGTAAGTGGGATTTCCTGTCAGTAGGTATTATGCACGGGAGGCGTGTGTAAAGCTATTGGGCCAATAGTTCTGTTCAGGCATGGGAGGAAAAACCCAGCTAGGATGGACCTTTCACATAGACACAGACAGTTGCCCGAACCTCTGGCCTACTGAGATGAGACTCTTTCATGCAGGGGATTTAAGAAGGGCCCTAGACATGCCCATTAGTTGTTTTAGCTCATTGCTCTAGACATGCCCATTAGTTGTTTTAGCTCATTGCTCTAGACATGCCCATTAGTTGTTTTAGCTCATTGCTCTAGCCTTGCCTATTAGTTGTTTTAGGCCATTGACCATCACACAGAAGCATGTAAAAAGCAAGGTCACACAGTCTTCGGATACAAGGTTTTTCAACTGGGAGAGCCTGCCTTATGCACAGTTGTAGATAGCAGCCCATGGCCATTTGCATGGTGAGCTGACGGCGTTGCTCATATTTGGTAGGCACGTCTTTAAGAGGTGGCAAAGGGAAGTGAGAGGTAAAGCTACACTTAGGCTACTCAGCCTGCCCAGGGTCGGCTTCTCAGAAAGAAAGATGCGGTCGGCCTGCCCATGGAAAGTTTAAATTCAACCTAAATGTGTGGAAAAAAAAGAGGTTGTGTGGATATTTCTCTCCCCCTGAGCTTAATAGAAATAATTGCCATGTGTCATGTCATCCGCGGAATTTTTTTTTGTATAGCTAGGCTATGCACTTATGAATGCTTTTTTCATTAATGGGAGGCTGCTTTTTGATGTTGTTTAACAACTCAGAGATGTCACCCTCCCCTGCGGCAACATCCACAGAAGAAGGAATAAATGAGGACTGCAGACGGCGCTCCGTTGGCTCGTCTTGCCGGTTTCCTGAGAGCACCATGTGTGATTTGTTGGAGGTTTTAGTGTGTGACGTGAAACACGGCCTATATTCCTGCTACACTTCACTGAATGAATTTGTGCATGACAAGTACTGTGTTTCAGCGGCCTTGTATCAATGTCACACGGAGCAGCCTGTTTCTGTCCTGAATTTAATGAGTGTGGTCAAGTACATGCCCAATTAATTTAGGCCTATCATGTAATGAGCAGCACAGTTTCTCTCCAATAGGTCGTATCAGAGACTAACTAGTACATTCTCTCATGCTGGGAATCCTACAGCCTGTAAAGCCCTGGTCTATTATCACTATTTGACCGCACTGCATTAGCCTAGTACCCTAGTCGTTACGTTTTCCATTTTGCATGCATTAACGGTTGCTGCTCAGTTCCCTCCCTGGAAAGCAGTTGGCCTACACTCCTCCTGACGGTGTGTTTTCCTCGTGGTCGGTCCCATCTCTAGTACTGGCATTGAAAGCGAGGAGCCGTCTGTAGAGGAGTTCTGTTTGGCCCTCTGTGCTCCATCTGGCCCAAGGCTGCCACAGCCATTTGCCTGTAAAGCAGGAGACAGATTAAGTCAGGTCATTGACCTCCGCCAACTACGAAACTGCAAATCACTTGATGGTGATTTGTTTTTTTTACACAAGCGTTGAGGGTCTGAGCTTTCATGACTGTGAAGGCAGCACATGTACATTGAATGGTTTTGGTGAGGATTGTTAGTTAGAGGTCTGAGAGTGTTTTTCCATGCATGACCTCAACGATTGGCTGATTTGTGCGTTGTATTCCCTTGAAGACCAGGGATGAGCTTTATCCCCTGGCTCTTCAGTGTATGACTTTGACATACCTCGACACCCTACCCAGTCTGAAGACATCCGGTCCTGAAAACATCCTGCTTGTATTGAGTCCATCATGTTCAAGTTCATTTTGTGTGTATGTTTTATTTGTGGAAGAGTGTTTTGATTGAAGCTTAATACTCATACGCATGTTCTTTCTCAGGTAAACTTACCATTTATAGTTGGCTTTAAGTAACTGGTTTCACTTGCTCCTCACCCTGTGCTCTCATTATTCCAGTGCCATGTTGGAACAAATTCCTAAGATGGCTCTCTTTTAGCTTTGTCTTTGTTTTTTCTTTCATTTGTTCTCCCATCCGTAATGATGTTAAGCACGAGTGCTAATTGAAAATAAGGCTCACTTTGTGACTTTGTATTAGTACTTCTTTTTTTTTCCCTCCACATTTTGTTGAGAACTTGTTTGGCCACATACTTAAAATAGCTCTCTGACGTGTACAGTCCTGTTAAGGAATGTTACTGTGGCCGTCCAGCGTTCTCTGCGGCAGGAAGTTATGCAAACGTGCATTGCTGAGCACAGAGCTGTGTGATTAGGGTCCTGGAGGACTAAAGAAGCTCTGGGCTTTTTTCCCTTATTGCTGCCTGGTTACAACTCTTTGGTCAACAAGGCCCCGTTTTCGCTTCCCTCTTCCAATACATTCTCCTCTGTATCAAACACTCTGCCGCTGACAGAACTGTGTTAATGTGTGTTGACTAGTGAACAGTGAAAAGTGGTGAGGAAAAACATTGATCTCCCTAGCTCAGCCATGTCTAGTGGGTGTGTTGATCTGACCGACTAGCCTCTCCCATCTGTCTCACTCTAGTCTACACCCCCTCCCTCTCCTCCCTCTCGCAATGTTCAGCTCCTTTTTCCACCCTCCCACCCTGTTTTCTTCTCCCTCCCTCTTTCCCCCTCCCTCCCTCCTTCACCATCCCTCCCTCCCTCCTTCCCCATGAGGCGTTCACTTACTTTATGCCTCTTGGAGGGGGAAGACTGGCCCTGACCTCTACAATGCAGCATGAGCAGCAGAGTTACTTAAGAGGATTCCTCTCTGCTTGTCTGAGCTGCTGATTCACCATGTGGGCTGTTTTGTTTCCCTCTTAGACTGCCTGATCTGTACTATCATCTTTGTTTTCACAAAGATGCACATTCTTTATAGATAATTCTGACTTGTTATGGTACAAACAAAATTACAAAAAAAAGTTTTTGTAAACCAACGTGATTGTGCAATAAGTAACATTCAAGCCTTTTAAAAGCTTTATAATGTTGTCAGGACTATGTTTAGTCGGTACCGATCAGGGACTCACCACCTTTCTGTCTCTGGTGGCTGCCTCTTTGATATCCAGGAACACTGCTTTTGGATGCAAATTTGAGATTATTGTAAGATTTAGCCTAGGCTATCCCATCTTTTGTGCTGAAGTCCTGGTTTCTTCAAACAACAAGGTCAAAAGATTTTATTGGGTATAATATGTATAGGCTAATTATTGTTTACGATTTTCTGTGTTGTGTTAACCCCATAAGCCTAGTCGTGTACATACTCATGTGAATGTCCAATCAACTTGAACTTGTAACAGAAAGGTCACTGCTAAAATGTGACCACCGACATCGATCTTCCAGCACCACGCTGGCCTCAGAAGGTCCCTTCACACCACCGAGGAAGGAACCATGTTCTGGAGTACAACTACTCTTTGTGATGATGTGCCCTCTTTGTGTGAGCTATCCTGGATTAAGGACGATTAGGTTAAATCCCACCGGTGGCATGGCCTGAGACTCTCTGGCCCTTATGTTCACAGCTGGTTGATGAATGGGGATTAATGTGTTTGTGTTGGAATATGGATGACCTCACCGCACATTTAAGGGACTCCAGGTTCACCCCCCCCCCCCCCCCCCTTTTGTCACCTTTTGAAGCCTTGGTTCCTTAGCCATGCCCATCCTTTGCAAAAGCGACCGGGTCTCCCCTGTATTATGTCATTTAGATTTCAGTGTTTTCCTTGTGTCCTGACAGGGCTCATGGGATGATGAGCAGCCTTTTGGGTGTTTTCTTATGTCTATAAAACCCTGTACCAAAATCTACCCGGTGTAGGCTGAGTGACAATGTGAGGGTTTCCCTTATTCTCTGTGGAAAAGTGCTCAGTGACTTAGTCCCAAACAATGTATCATAGGTCAAGAGGTTTGAGAGCAAAGGATTTTAGAGGCCTTTGCTGTAAGAAACTAAGGTCTGGGGTTGGGATGTTATGTGCCATTACTGCTTGTTTGAAACAGGAAGGCAGACAGTTTGCATTGCAGTCCCGAGCAGAGGGAATCCATCCAGGTCTCGATCATGATCCGCCATCAGCAGTTTGAGACAGCATTTTTTATTTCTGATGAAGCATTGCCACATTCAATTGCTATGCACAATAGTTGTGCATCTTTTTGATACTCATGAGAAGAACTAATTCATGTTTAGACTATCCTTTCTTTGATTTGAGACAGGTATTTGACTGCTGCGTTTGTAGGCTTGCAGGCAGTTTCTTTTTTTCTCTCTTTTTTTTAATATTTAGTTCTGTTCTTGTTTTTTTTGCCGTGAGCCAAGTTCTCACAAAGGCATTTACATATCAGCTGTAAATGTGGGTCATCTGAGGTGAACTTGACTCCTTTATTCCCACAGTGTGAGTTGGTCAACGATCAATGAAGACACGATTACGTCCGATTTGAATTCTGACATGTCAGACTTTTTGGTTGTGGTTCCTTTCTATTCGTGTAGTATGATATGTGCTACTGTGCGATTAAGAAAGTCAACCAATGGGAATCTAGGATGTTGTGCACAGTGGCAACGCGCGTGTTGCATTTGGGACAATACTTACAGAATACTTCAAATAATAGCTACATCATACATTCTAATTCTCGGATTGAAATGAAACTTGTGAAGCTTTGGCAGGACTCTTTTATTTTTTTAGGCTTTTTCTTGCCACAGGAGAGAACTATGATTACAGCTGAAATATCTTACTATTTCATTTGAGACCTACCATTGGGTTATCAAGACAGTGTGACGTGGTGAATTTGTATTAGACCCACTCATCGGTTGGAGACGTCTACATTTGTGAAAATCGCAGTGTCCGTCTGGCTTAAATGTGGATAAAGTTATGGACTATACTAGAGTTGGGCTGCTATCAGAATTCTCAAACCGCTATACTTTCCCGCCAAAATACCTGCTACATGGTAATACCATGAAAAAAAAGATATAATGCAACCTTTGTGCCACCTGGAACAGCGGCACACACTGTGTCCAGGGTACTGGCATCGTCTAATGAACGCACCCAGACTGAGTGACTGCACAGGTTTTCCCTCCTTTTTTACTGCATCTAGTGGCCTATTCAATTAACACAAGTAATCAAGGTGGTATTCTGTTGTGCTTTGCCGTTAACATTGAAATACGTTTTTGAAAAGCTTTTGTTTTTACCTACAGAGGACTAGCCTCTACATTGCTAACAATGCTAACTGGCTAGACACTTAAAGCCAGCTCTGCAGTTTAAATTCTGTCTGGAAATTATAGGTCCCTATTTTTGTCGTCTCGTTTGAATAAAAAAATCCATACTCTGGAGTTATTTATTATATTTATATATATATATATATATATTTATTATTTATATATTTTTTTTAAATCGAAATGACGTGAGTGTAATTTGATCCCATCATGCTAGCTCGAGAAGCGCAATCAGCGTGTGCATTTGTTTATTTTGCTTCAGAACCTATTTTTCCTCCCTCTCTCTCTGCCTACCGTAGCAGACTCAAAATCTTCCACAGTGTCACTGATCATGCCATGAGTGTTGCATATGGCATTTTATTCATTTAATAAACATCTGCCCCTGCGCTTTGGAGGGTGTAATAGAATAATAATGGTGTGACTGGAATTACACTGGCCCGACTAGACTAAACCCTTTGAAATCCTTCATTAGGGTCAGGTATTAATCGGTTTAGGGAATTGTAACCGTTTACAGTGGCACTGAAATCGGATCTTTTCTTTGTGATTAATCCTGATTGAACACCCTTGCAGCTTTTCGTGTGAAGGTTGGAGCATATACAGTCCCAAGAAAACCTGTGTGAACTCCTGTACAGTTTTCTAATTTATTTTACATTGGAGCCTGAAATTGAATAGCATTTAAAACATTTTTCCCCAATCTATTCAGACAACATTGTCCACACTTTCCAAGTGAAAGTGATTTATACTTGACGAGTGTGTGAAACCCTGAGTCAGTCAGTGGGCAAACAATGGAGCAATAGGGAAAAAGTATTTATTTTCCAATGAAGGTTTTAATCTGGCCTCTTTCATATAGGCCAGTATTGAGGAGTGACTGTGCACACCTATGATGTTTAATTATACTCTGGCTGTTCACTCTGGAGGAAGGGCCTGATCTATGTACAATGTACTATCCATTTTTAATGATGGACAGGAAACTTTCTGAAATATGAATGTTTTATTAAGAAATAATAATACACTATTTTTGGGCACAGATGGAGTCCATCCAACTATTGTGTAACTTGTTATGGTTATTTGAGTGCTTTGCACTAATTTTGGTTTACCATTGCCATGGGTTCACATACTTATTCACACAGGAGATTTTGTTTTTTTAATTGATCAATTTCTACATATTTACATAATTAAATGCATGTAAATTCAGGCTCCAACCCAACAAAATGTGAAAACTGTGTAGGGGTTCACATACTTTTTCTTGGCACTGTATGGCTGGGTAGAAAAACCTTTTAAAAAAACAACTAGCCAGGAAAGCCTGAAAGACATATTTGATCTGTACCTAATACAGATAGACCGGTCAATAGTACCAGGGACAAACTTCCTCAGTCCTGGCCTCATGTCTTGTATTTAACTTCTAACGTTTGTTTTTCTCCCCCCAGGATGGCTTGGATGCGTTGGTGTACGACCTTGACTTTCCAGCCTTGAGGAAAAACAAAAGCATCGACAACTTTTTGAATAGATGTAAGTAGCCCCATATAAGACTCCCCTCCTTTTGTCCTCCTTTCTCCTGTGTGCCACTTCCATCATATTTGTAGACCACCACACATCAGCCTGGTAAGGCTCAGGAGAGAGGTCTGTTTTTGGGTCACTGCCTCTATCCAAGCCCGGGCACAATTGTGTCTGCAGCCCAATGTCTCCAACAAAGGGTCTTTCATGAATAGCTGGTGACCCACATGGTGTCTATCATGATGGGTTCCCCCTCACCATCAGCCCCCACCCTCCCCCTAGACCGGGGGACCACCATAACTATGGCTGTGATGGAGGGGGCAATGGAATTTTAACTAAGTTTTAGGACTTTGCAATGACATCAACAAACTGCAACTGAGGCTGTGGCACTCATTTATTGGTCTGGCATAGCCATACCTCCAAATCACGTTGTTCTCACGTTGGAATGGAACTCTGGCAGCGGGAGGTCACATTTTGATTGGCTTTGAGCAGAAGTGATGTTTCGAACAACAATCCTGTCCCCCTTTTCGTTACAGTTGAAAATGAGTTTTGAGGGGCCAGATGTGTTACCTTCCACATTGTATATGCTCTCCCAGCACGATGTCTGGATGCTTATTGCCATCAAACTGAACAGACAGATAGGGAGGGACCTGCACGCGCAGGAAGTCCGCTTGTCCATGTTAGTCTTCCCACGTCTAACGTCAACGTCTCTTAAAATGAGTCGCTAACTTCTAGAGGCTTGCCGATGTTAGCTGCCTGCATTAGTTATAGATATGCATTTTGATTCATAGAGTGCGATTTCCACCTTTCCGAGCCTCACCTACCCAAACTCATGATTGGTCAGTAGAGGTGTCTGTTTGTAAAAGACCCCCCCCCCCCCCCTTTACAAAGTTCTCAAAAGCTGGAACCTGTTTTTCCAGACGTACTGCATTAGCTGGTATCGACTTAAAAACAGCGAATTAGTCAGTCTTAGCCAATCAACTGAGCTAATGTTTCTCAAAAGCTATATTAAAAGCTATATATTAAATATATATAAAATGGACATTGCTGAAGTGTACATTTTTCCTGGAATTGTAATTTTGTTGTTGGAACACTACCCACATGGGGGTCAGTGAAAATGATTGGCTGTTCTGTTTTGAGCTGCCTATTGACTGGCAGGGAGTGGAGCAAGCACATTACAGGTGTCTTTAATGCACTTTTGCCTCGAAGTGCATTAAACAGGCTTTGTGAACAAGGTTCGAAGAAAGACTGGGAGCCTAGGTTACTCATTTATGAACATGGCAGTCTGCTATTCTGAATGCCTTTGCTGTACCTAGGCTGTTCTCTTTGCATTTCTGTCCTCTTACTCATGATTTGGTGTCAAGCTGCCATAGGCTATTTGTTCAATTAGTCTCATTGGTATGTTTTTGTGTTCACCAACCAAGTGTTGAAAGTGCATTGATGGACACATTAATGGACTGGCTGTCTTGTGAGGAGAACTGGTTGCCAATGGCATGCGTTGCCTGAAGGGTTTCGTACATTGCTTGTACTCCTAGTGCTTTCCTTCTTCCAAGCTACCTCATGCAATCTAATCATGTTGTGTCTCACCAGTTCTTTGCTCCAACTCTATGCTTATCACACCACGTGACCCCTAAATATTATCTGGAGCCCCTTCCGCATACAAAAATGAACACATCACATTTAAACACTTCTAACAATATATCTAATCCGGCTAGATTTATTCCGATTTATTCCGAAGTCGGGATCATGTTCTCTGAAACCCTGCAACCCTGTGACTGGAAATGACTCACACTCCAAATGTTCTTATTCTACTAGGCCTTGGCTTTTATTTTTAGATCAATTGAACTTGGATGCCTCTGCCGGCCCCCCTTTTTCCATGCATTCTTGTGCCAGTTGTGACCCATGCGAATAGAAAATTATCCCTCCTGTTCAGCTATGACCAAATTTGGCTGAATACAATCTTCCCTAGGGGAGCCAGAATTGTTGCATCAGAGAGAAGCCAGCTCTCAGCAAGGAACATATTGCGTTGAAGCAGCTTCTCCCAGCGGTGGAGAAGTCCTGTCGACTGAGGGAGCTTTCCTTGACTGCTTTGTTTTCCAACAAACTAAGACTAGGACTAATATGATGAGTTATGTTATTTGTGTCTGGACACGGCATGCTAACCACATGTGTTGAGAATTGATATTTAGGAACCTCGCATACGACAGTTTTACACTGGTACCCCTGCTTAGTAGGAGTTTTAGACACCCTGCCCTGCAGAATATGTCACAGATTTTCCTCTCCTTCTAATTTTAGCATCATTTCATAACTCTCCATAATCAAACATCAGCCCAAGTTTGTGGATAATGCTCCTTTTGTGTGAATCAGTGAAGCCAACCCGAAGCCATTAGCCAAATGTTGAAAGCTTGCGCTTCTTTAATGACAGGCTTCCTCTTTAATGTAATTCCTCCCCACCAGATAAGGACACCATCAGTAAAATCCGGGACCTGCGTATGAAAGCAGAGGACTATGAGGTGGTCAAGGTCATCGGTAGAGGGGCGTTCGGAGAAGTCCAGTTGGTGAGTTTTTTTTTTTTCTGTTTTTTTTTTTTTTCTTCTGTTGCTTGCTTTTTCTAATTAGTACAAGTAAGTAATGCAATAAAGTCCATCATCTGTCTTCATGATTCCTGTCCCTCAGGTAAGGCACAAAGCCACAAGGAAAGTGTATGCCATGAAGCTGCTAAGCAAGTTTGAGATGATCAAGAGGTCGGACTCTGCTTTCTTCTGGGAGGAGAGGGACATCATGGCCTTTGCCAACAGCGCCTGGGTGGTGCAGGTATGACCTAGTGGTGTGACCTAGTTGTGTGACCTAGTAGTGTGACCTAGTAGTGTGACCTAGTAGTGTGACCTAGTGGTGTGACCTAGTAGTGACTGTTATTCCTCTCTTAGCTCAGCTGCTGATTCAAGACCACTGTTTCACCACATGTTAGGCCCTTAACGCCTTACTCCCTGCCACTTGATTAAGCGATATGAAGTGCAGCCAGACACCTCGTCTAAATCTTACACAACTGACAGAAACGATGAAAAAGCTGTCTCTGTTACAGAATATTCATAAATTGCCGCTTTTTTTTAATGCCGTTTTGTCCTTCTGTTCCTTCCAGCTTTTTTACGCCTTCCAGGACGACCGCTACCTCTACATGGTGATGGAGTACATGCCCGGTGGGGACCTGGTCAACTTGATGAGCAACTACGACGTCCCAGAGAAGTGGGCCCGCTTCTACACAGCCGAGGTGGTGCTGGCGCTGGACGGGATCCACGCCATGGGCTTCATCCACAGGTACCGTGAATGCCTCAGTCTCCTCTCCCCTCCCCTCTCCTCCTAATCCAGAGGTACTGTCAGCCCCAGTCTCCCCTCCCCTCCTAATCCAGAGGTACTGTCAGCCCCAGTCTCCCCTCCCCTCCTAATCCAGAGGTACTGTCAGCCCCAGTCTCCCCTCCCCTCCTAATCCAGAGGTACTCTCAGCCCCAGTCTCCCCTCCCCTCCTAATCCAGAGGTACTGTCAGCCCCAGTCTCCCCTCCCCTCCTAATCCAGAGGTACTGTCAGCCCCAGTCTCCCCTCCCCTCCTAATCCAGAGGTACTGTCAGCCCCAGTCTCCCCTCCCCTCCTAATCCAGAGGTACTGTCAGCCCCAGTCTCCCCTCCCCTCCTAATCCAGAGGTACTGTCAGCCCCAGTCTCCCCTCCCCTCCTAATCCAGAGGTACTGTCAGCCCCAGTCTCCCCTCCCCTCCTAATCCAGAGGTACTGTCAGCCCCAGTCTTCTGTCCCCTCTCCTCTTCTCGTCTCTAGTCAGGCCTCTCAGATCAGTCCTGAGTGTGGGTGTCATTGTATGATAACTAGAGCCCAATCGATGCTGGATTTTTGTGTCCGATGCCAATTTAATTCACAATAACATAAGAAAACAATGGCAAAAAGGTCCTGTTAATGCTCATAAGGCAAAAACCCATATCTCAATAATGACCTGAAATTATCTCCATTGATGAACAGAGAAACATTTGTTTATTTTATGTGCACAGTTACCATGCCAAATGAGAATTTCTCATTGTTCCGTCCACTGCATATTGAACAGCAAATCACTGATATCAATCTAACTTGTTGTGACAGTTTGATCACCCACTGAATTATTTTTGTTATATTGCATTTACAAAAACATAAAAAATGCACTGTGAAAAGTATTCTTAAAACCTACCGCTACAAAATACCCCCTCGACTTTCTGCTTGACAACCACTGTAATTTCCAGTAATGGTTTATTCCAGCCTCTCCAAGACTAACTTTGTAACTTGTGACACCTGCAACAACCATTTCCTACAATATAGAGCCTTGAATCCTAATGTATAGTAGCCATATACATCACCAAAGATACGGATCCCCTATGCCTAAAGTATAGCCCATAAAATAACTATTTGAGCCGTCATTGTGAATCTTCAGACAGTCACAAATAGGCCTACCTGTCTGTCAAACCATAGCCATGAAGTTTGTTATCTATTCAGAGTAGATGATGGTGGCATGCGAGAGAAAATGAATCTCCTGTCATTGAGCCCAGTCAGAAGCCTATATGCTGCTTTCTTGTCCTTTACCAATCCGGCTGAAACCTAAAACCCTGACTCCTGTCTCAATGAAAATTCCTCTTTTTTATTCTGTTACAGGTTGCATTACATGTCGCACCTATTATCAAAATACCGCTAAAACATTTCCCCTGCTTCTCCACGCTGTTGTGTGTGTATAAAAGCTGCCTATTTTACAGATAAGAGCAGTGTGAGGGTAGATAACGATATCTTTAAAAAAACGAGTTGGACCAAGTTTATGTCTCTCTTTATATTTAAACAACTCCCTCTCCTCACCTCTCCGTTCTTCACGAGCCGGTCTGCTACTCTCCCTCCTTCCACTCTACCACATATCCTTTGTGTTCCACAAGCTGCAGTTTGCTTTAGGGCAAACATTATGTGGGGGACATTGTTTTTATTGTTGTGTAACTATACTTTCACGTTCTGATCAAACCGTTGTAGAATTTCACCTGATGATACTGCGCACACAAGTTCACTTCACGCTTATATTGTTTTCACCGGGCTGCTCGAACACTTGAGCAACGAGCAGAGCGGCGCAGATTTCTTCTTATATCGCTCGCGTTGTGATTGGCAGTTATCAATGGATCATAACGAGTGAATTAAAAGTAGTTTACGAAGTAAAAAAAATGGCTGATAATGAGTTGGTTAGTTGTCTTCTCGGCTCCTCGCTTGCGGAACACACTGGTTCTAGCTTTAGCAGCACATTGAGTTAGTAACACCAGTGAAACGATAACCTTGCAGGATGTGAATTCTTTCTGTATCATAACCTTATAGTTTACCGTAGGACCGGTGCACCGTGACATCCCTAGTCCTCTGTTTACAGATTTCCGCCCGTGTCGGAATTCACTCCAGCCTCAAGGTCTGAGCCGGATAGTGATGCACGTTCTCCTGACTTGTCGTTGAACGAGTATTTTGCTTCAGTTACTGTTTTGAGAGATGTTTTGTCATGTTTTGGATTTGAGAGCTCCTTTTGTTATTTAACTGTGTGTGTTTTTTGTCTTGTGTTTTCAGGGACGTGAAGCCAGATAACATGTTGCTAGACAAAGCAGGCCACTTGAAGTTGGCAGACTTTGGGACCTGTATGAAAATGAACAAGGTATCGGGTCTAGTCTCCAACGTACCATGACTGATAAAGACAGATTAACAAATTATGAAACAATATCATATTAGCAGTTGTTAATGCATGTTATATTGAAAATGACTATGCTTTAATGTTCTAGAACAGCGATAGTCAGACCTGGATCAAGTACATATGTACCCGAAAGTATTTGAGGATATACATCGCAACTATTTCATTGTACCCTTGTACCAGTCAAACTAAATCAATTGCAGCTCAAGTATTTGACATGTTTGACCCCACGTCTGGTGATGGTTAAAGCTCAGGCAGAATAGTTTTGATATGACGCTGTCCTCTGTCTCAGGATGGTATGGTACGATGTGACACAGCCGTGGGAACGCCTGACTACATTTCGCCCGAGGTACTAAAATCCCAAGGAGGAGATGGATATTATGGCAGAGAGTGTGACTGGTGGTCAGTTGGAGTCTTCCTATACGAAATGCTTGTTGGTAAGTTCCAATATGACCGTTTTATTATAGCTGCACAATATATGGCCCGTATAGAGTTGGTCGTTATATTTCTGATACGAGGAGAAAGCTCCCTGCCTTTCTCATGATTACAATGGAAATAATTGGTCATATGAAACCATTGTTCTGGAGCACAGTAGTGCCGTTAACTTGCAGCCAGCAAAAATATGATCCAGCATAGTGTTTTAATTCTCTTGACCTCATGTTTGACCACATGTTAGCACAGCATGGAAGATCTTCCCTTGATTTCTCATGTTTTTTTTCCCACTGGGCTGGACATAGCATAAAAAAATATACAATGATGAAGTCGGAAAGAATAGTATCTCGTTGCTCCAGGATTTACAGTATCCGGTGTTTCACATTGGCCACGTTTTTGTAGAAAAGCACACATTGATAAGGTTTTTGGACACTGAAACATCAGAGTTATCCCCAGGATTTTTTAACAAGGTGGCACTGGATTGCATTATCAAAACCGACTCACGTTTATTCATGTCAAAAAGTGCCAAAAATGCAGCTAAAACGCTGAATTAACTTAGGAACGTAATAATGCCTTCTCATTCGTTTTTGCTTCAAACAACAATGTCATTGGCAATCGAAGATAGTTACTCTCAGTTTCATACGCACTGAAATGTTTACATAGTGGCTAAATAAAGTCGACAAGGTGGCGCAGTGACCCTCTTACATTCTTTGGGGGGAACCCTGAACATGGGTGTGGAACTCTGGAATGGCTCTTGACTTGCAGTACGTTTTGTAGAAGTGCGTACTTTTTGAGTAATGGTTTCAGCCCGGTTATTGCGGACCTTGCGCTAATCCATGGCGTTGGTTTGTCTCTCTGTCTGTGTAGGCGACACGCCTTTCTACGCCGACTCGTTGGTGGGGACGTACAGCAAGATCATGAACCACAAAAACGCCCTGACCTTCCCTGACGACAGCGACATCTCCAAGGATGCCAAGAACCTCATCTGCGCCTTTTTGACTGACAGGTGAGCTGGTGACAGGCGTTGGTTGTTTATTAAGCCTTTCGTTGGTTCAACATTGACCTCATTGATTTGGAAAGGGAATAGTGAAATAGAGATTGATTCAATGACAGCGTTCAAGTGTTCAATTACTGAGCTGTAATCTTTGTAAGAGACATCCATCATGTCTAAATGCGTTTATCCTGTCGTATTGAGAGGGTTGGTGTCAAGTCTTCAGGGATTGTAGCGTCGCTCGACTGTTTTCTACGGTTTGTACCTACACAGGGAGGTGCGACTCGGTCGGAACGGGGTGGACGAGATCAAGAGGCACCCTTTCTTTAAGAACGACCAGTGGACCTGGGAGAACATCAGAGAGAGTAAGTTCTGTTCAGGGCAACAAGATGATTCATTTTTCCTTTGTGCTTGTAACTCATCTGCTTCAGTATTGTTGACTATAGATGGACTGGGGATATGTTACAAAGAAGCTATGAATATTCGGGATTACCCAAAGATCACTTGCTTCGATTAGGGTTGGTGAAGCAGCGAGAATTTTGATGATGTTTTAGCACATACACTTTTGTTTGTTATATTGAACATGTTTTTTCTTAATTATCTTCTGTGCAATATCAAAGGGAAGGCCTGTAATGAAATGAGGCGATTCCTTGAAAGAGGAAGGGGATTTGATAGGTCCTTGGTACAAGGCATCAGAGTAATGTAGAGTAAGCCAGCCCCAGTCCAAGTTACAGCTTCAAGATAACTGAGCCTTTTCGCACTTTGTGATAGACCCCTCAGTCATGCCACAATGCACATTTTCCAATTGACCTACAGTGGACAGTTGCAGGAAATTCCAGAGAAGTAACCATTCATTCAATATCCTTTTACAAGAATAAAAGTGTACTCTCTCACTTTGCAAAAGCAAACGGTAGTAGACTGTTGATTTGAGGGCGAGAACGAGAGAAGCAGTCACTGGCAAATGTTGCTGTGGTTGAGCACAGAGAGATTAGAAGCGCGGGGCTAAATCCAGCGGCTGTAGCCTGTTCTTTAGTGGGTTTATATTAAATACTCTGCATGGCTGCAGTCAGCAGTTTGGCTTGGCCGCCCCTGCAATGCCACCAGCTGTCCTGCTCCCCTCACTGGCTGGCATCTCTCGTCTGAAAAGAGGCCTGTGAACCAGAAAACGATCACCCCCGGAATACCCATCAACTCACTTAGACCCCAATGCTAGGTTATATTAGTCCTTACCCACGAATTTGAGATTAAGATAATCAAGGGGCTATATTTAAAAGGTAATGGCAGAAATAAAGATCAACATAGCTGACACTGCATGTATAGTGAGTGTTGCTCACATTTTTATCTCCCATTTCCCCAGTGGATAATCTGTTTGGCCAAAGGCAAGGTTCCATGAAGAGACAGTTAGACTGGCCTTTTTCCCCTCAGCGTTGGTGTCTGAACTTGTATGCCCCTTAACCAAGTTGTATGAATGTGTATGTCTTTTTTTTGTAATCGCTTCCCCTTGCAGTTAGTAATGTTTCTCTTCAATGTTCTCCTCTTTCCTGGTGATCTGTCTGGTCCAGCGGCCGCCCCGGTGGTGCCTGAGCTGAGCAGCGACATTGACACCAGTAACTTTGACGATATTGACGAGGACCGGGGAGACGAGGAGACCTTCCCCATACCAAAGGCCTTTGTGGGCAACCAGCTTCCATTCGTGGGGTTTACTTACTACAGCAGTCACCAGTGAGTCTCTTAAGTTGCAACGGTACCGCAGTCGACGTAGTGAAGCTTCACCTGCTGTTGTCGACAGTCACATTTCACATGCTTCTCACCTGCTACAGCAATCAGCCAGTAGGCCTAAGTCTTGAGTTGCAATCAACTTGAGTTGATTTATAGTATTTGATAGGTGAGAGAAATAGGCTTACAGCTCCATCACTTAATCCCCGATGGCCTATTTACTGAAAGGTTGGTTTGTGGGATCCAGAAAAATGATATTGTGTAGAATCAGCCGGGGTTACCTTTCTTGGAAGTATACATCTCCACCTTTGACACCTGTCCAGGTTTCCATGTCCACAAGTGCTACGGATTGACTTGTGATTGGGGCGAACTACAGTCTATAGAATTCTACTGTACCTACTCCAGTCAACTTAGTTAGGCTTCGCCTACCACAGTCAACACAGGTTTGACCCACTACAGCAATCAGTAGAACCCTCAACACTGTTGTCTTAGTGTGATTGTGGAATGGCTGTATTTGCTGCTGCTATCTGGAACAGTATAAACACTCTAAGCGATGTTAACCATGCACACCGTTGTCCGTTCTTTACTTCTAAATCGACTATGTGCTAGTAGGATGTGGTGAACTTAAAAACATTAGGCCAGTGAGTTGTGGTCCGAGACATGTCTATTTGATGAATCTGATAAAGCTGCTGTGTGGTCTGGCGCAGGTTCACCCGTAGCCCGAGCACCAAGACCAGTGACAAGCGCAGCAGTTCCACAAAGGAGGACAAGAGCCATGTGAGTACTGGGTGATGGGAAACCACAAGTCAATCTGGAAGAGGCTACGCTGCGTTAGAGTGTATGATGTACAGTATCTTTTTGGTCCCTGTATCTTGCGGTCTTGAATGTGTACATTGTTTGTGGTCAGCTGGAGAACCTGCAGAAGAGGGTATACCAGCTGGAGGAGCAGCTGCACAGTGAGATGCAGCTGAAGGATGAGATGGAGCAGAAGTGCAGGTATGGAGGGCAGTCAGTCAGTCAGCCACAGAGTCAGTCATTGAGTCAGTCAGTTGTTGAAGGCATGATGGTTTTTGTTAAAAAAGTGTTTTCATTAGAACAAAGCAATTGACCTTGAATACTAAACAGGCTGAAATGCGAGTTTAAAGTCCACATGTTCTCCCCAGGACTTCCAACACCAAGCTGGACAAGATCATGAAAGAGCTGGATGATGAGGTGAGAACAATCTGTGTTCTACAGCGCGTAACCAGCGCACATGTCACACAAACGCATTATACAGGGCATCCTGACCTACCTACATCACATCATCAAAATTGCCTGTCAAGCATGTCAGTAAGTAATTATCCCAAAACTGTCTTGGTGACCACAGCCAAGGTATTTTAGGTGAACTGTCCCTTTAATCGCAAAAAGATCATAATGGATTGGATTTATGCAGTGCTTCTTCAGTGGCTCAGTCCTTTACCAGGGGCTTAAACTGCTTTACTGTGTGTGCGGGGAGTGGAATCTCATCACTGACCTCCTGGCCTCTCTGTCCTCCCAGGCCAACTTGAGGAAGAGCGTGGAGGCCAGCGTGTCCCTGCTGGAGAAGGACAAGATGATGATCCAGCACCGCTCCACTGATTACCAAAGAAAGGCCGACCAGGAGGCCGAGAAGAGACGCAACCTCGAGAACGAGGGTAAGGAGCCGACCTGGGGTCAAAGGTCATGTCATAAACACGGTCAACGATTTGAGCTTGAGCTGGTCAGAGACTCCGAAAGTGACCAACTCCTAGCTAAAATCAAACACGCATCAAAGACCCCCGTATTTAACGTGTGTGTTTTACCGAGTTTGGTAAGGATTTCCTCCTCACTGGGAGTCTCATTCAATTTCTTGCCTCACTCTTTCTAAACCATGAATTGCAGTGGGTGTGGAGTAATGCTCTTCCACTTGGTTCGCCATAGGTCACGGTGGTGTCATATTGAGTTCTTGTCAGACGTAGTAACCTACATCCGAATCAATAGATTAGATCATGTCATTTCACATACTAAAATGCCATCATGTAGTCGGTTGTTTCAAGGACTAATGGATGAATGAATTGGCACCCGTCCTCCTTGTGTTACTGGATCTGTCCCAATGAGATTAGTCCTGTGCGATGACCTGGTTGCAGCATGACCTGGTTGCCTGGGGTCCCCTGCTGGCATACAAGCCCTCTAAGACTGGCCATTCACCTGGACCTCAGGATAGCACTAAGTGGATTCACACGCATTAAGTGGTTAGAATACCATGTGCATAAACAGAGTATTTAACATGCTCTGTGGTGAATCTCCAATGCTAACGGATGTGTGTAGTTTTGGTTTGTTGTGTGATGTGGTATGGGGAGTTTGACTTGATCTCCTCCTGTATTTGTCAGTGTCCACTCTGAAGGAGCAGCTGGAGGACATGAGGAAAATCAGCCAAAACTCTCAGGCCTCCAACGACAAGATCGTCCAGCTGCAGAATCAGGTATGCCAGCCACACACACACCTGCATGCGCAGACATGTTTATATACACACACACACGTGTGATTGTACACATGCGCACACAACATGCATACCTACACACCACTTACACATGTACAGTACACACACACCTACGCATGCGCACATACACACACGTGTGCACAACACACACACACTGACGCGCGCACACACACACTTGTGGTCTGTATTGGCTCAGTAGGGCAGGGGGTGAAAGATAGTGGCATGGGGGGGGGGGGGGGTAGATTGTGTATTAGGATGCGTGAAAGAGACAGGTCAAGGAGAGGGCAGCACAGTGTTTGGAGAAGTTGGGTTGTATTCCGTAGGCTGGAGAACAGAGAATCATTTGAAATTGAAACCACTAATGAGCATTCTGTTTGGACAAATTCAGGTCGTTCTTCCTTTTTGTTCCAAAAGGTTGTGTTTTCAAAAGGTCATACAGTACCCACTGAACACAACCAAGTCCATTGATTTTTTTCAGTACATTTTAGTCACATTTTTATGTGTGAGCAATTCAGGGGAACAGATTAATTGTGTGTGGGGGGGGGGGTGTAAGATAAGGAGAGTGGAATTCCACTCTTTTTAGCTTTTTATTTGGTATTTATTGAGACAATAGGAAACGTAGACAGGGAAACAGACGAGAGTAGAAGGTGGCAGAGCTGGGACTCTGGGAGATGGCGTACATGTGCAGGGCCACTAGACCAGCGGGTGCCACACCTAATGTCGACCTTAACCTCCCCTAGCTGGAGGAGGCCAACGACTTGCTGCGGGCCGAGTCAGACACGGCGGCGCGGCTGAGGAAGAGCCACACGGAGATGGCCAAGTCCATGAGCCAGCTGGAGGGCGTGAACCGGGAGATGCAGGAGAGGTCGCGGGCAGCGGACGGAGGCAAGGCCCAGCTGGAGAAGGAGCTGCTGCAGCTGCAGAGCACGCTGGACTCTGAGAGGAGGAATTGCAGCCAGGGCTCCGAGGAGATCCGCGAGCTGCAAGGTAAAGTGTCCTCTGGACCGGGGAGGAGCAGGCCCCCCAAAAGACTGCATTAGTTATTGAAGCTAATGGTGGTTATGCCTTTGTGTTGATCTGGAGATGCATTGAAATGGCCTTTACCTGATGCACCCTGTTATGAAGCACACACTCACTCATCGGCGGTACACCTTGCTAGTACCGGGTTGGACCCCCTTTTGCCTTCAGAACTGCCTTAATTCTTTGTGCCATAGATTCAACAAGGTGCTGGAAACATTCCTCAGAGATTTTGGTCCATATTGACATGATAGCATCACGCAGTTGTTGCAGAAATGTCGGCTGCACATCCATGATGCAAATCTCCCGTTCCACCACATCCCAAATGTGCTCTATTGGATTGAGATCTGGTGACTGTGGAGGCCATTGGAGTACGGTGAACTCATTGTCATGTTCAAGAAACCAGTTTGAGATGATGTGAGCTTTGTGACATGGCGTGTTATCCAAATTCTGACCCTACCATCTGAATGTCGCAGCAGAAATCGAGACTCGTCAGACCAGGCAACGTTTTTCCAATCTTCTATTGTCCAATTTTGGTGAGCCTGTGCGAATTGTAGCCTCAGTTTCCTGTTCTTAGCTGACAGGAGGGTTGGTTGTAACGAGTGGTTATAACGAGTGGTTATTTCAGTTACTGTTGCCTTTTTATCATCTCAAACCAGTCTGGCCATTTTCCTCTGGCATCAACAAGGCATTTTCGCCCAGAGAACTGCCGCTCACTGGATATTTTCTCTTTTTCGGACCATTCTCTGTAAACCCTAGAGATGGTTGTGCGTGAATCACAATAGATCAGCAGTTTCTGAAATACTCAGACCGGCCCGTCTGGCACCAACAACCATGCCATGTTCAAAGTCACTTAAATCACCCTTCTTCCCCATTCTGATGCTCGGTTTGAACTTCAGCAGGTCGTCTTGACTGTCTACATGCCTAAATCCATTGAGTTGCTGCCATGTGATTGGCTGATTTAGATATTTGCGTTAACTAGCAGTTGAACAGGTGTACCTAATAAAGTGGCCAGTGTGTGTGTATATATCGGTGCATTCGAAAAGTATTCTTACCCCTTAACTTTTTTTCCACATTTTGTGATGTTACAGCCTTATTCTAAAATGGATTCAATTCATTTTTTTCGTCACCAATCTACACACAATACCGCATAATGACAAAGCGAAAACAGGTTTTTAGAAATGTTTGAAAGAAAAAAAAAACTGACATCACATTTACATAAGTATTCAGACCCTTTGCTATGACATTCGAAATTGAGCTCCGGTGCATACTGTTTCCATTGATCATCCTTGAGATGTTTCTACAACTTGATTGGAGTCCACCTGTGGTAAATCCAATTGATTGGACATGATTTGGAACGGCACACACCTGTCCATATCAGGTCCCACAGTTGACAGTGCATGTCAGAGCAAAAACCAGGCCATTGTCTGTAGACCATTGTCTGTAGACCTCAGAGACAGGATTGTGCTGAGGCACAGATCTGGGGAAAAGTACAAAAACATTTCTGCAGTATTGAAGGTCCCCAAGAACACAGTAGCCTCCATCATTCACAGCTTGAAAGTGCGCCTGAAAAATCTGTAGGAATTGTGTCCATGTCATCATGGACCAGAATCTCAAAGGAATGTTTCCAACATCTTATGGATTCAATGCCATGAAGAGTTGAGGCTGTTTTGAGAGCAAAGGGAGGCCCTACCCAGTATTAGTATAGTGCTCGGTGAGTGTGTTGAATTGTGGATAATGAGATTCTTGTTTTTAGTTTTTACCATGAAATCTTTATTCAACAGGTTTATATTTACCAATTACATATGTTGGTTTAGAGGAAATCATGCGTGTAGTACAAAAACTAAATTATAAAGAAATTAGTGCAGGTGCAAAAATAAGTGAACCCCAAGTTCCATTGGTTAAATCAAGTAGGTAAGTAGAATCAGGTAGGTAAATAATTGGGTACCAAATGAACCAATCAAAGGAGAGAGTTTAGGCGGGACTCTGATAAATAGAGAAGAAACCTGTTCAGTTTTGTGTTACTCATACAGATGAATGCAAAACACCATGCCGAGAGGAAAGGAGACAGGGTAGCGAGAGCACATCAATCTGGGGAAGGCTATAAAATCATCTCAACAAGATTTGAGCTCATCAGTCCACTATGAGGCAAATTCAAAATGGGAGAGCATTTAACATGACAGTAATTCAGCGTAGAAGTGGACGCCCTTCCAAAATATCCCCAAGAGCGAGAAGAAAAATAATAAATCAGGTAAAAGCCAACCCAAACATAACATCTAGAGATTTGCAGACCTCCCTTGCTGCATCTCAGGTAACTGTGCATGCTTCAACAATCAGAAGAATTCTGAATTGAAATGGCATTCATGGGAGTGTTGCTAGGAAGAAGCCTCAGCTGTCAAAAACAAAACAAACTGCTCGTCTTAACTTTGCCAGAGACCACCTGGACAAGCCTGAAGGTTTCTGGAAGTTTGTTCTCTGGACAGATGAGTCCAAAATTCACCTTTTTGGTCACAATCAAAACCACTAAGTTTGGTGAAAACCCAAAAGAACCTTATCCCAACAGTAAAGCATAGTGTTGGGAATGTCAAGATCTGGGGCTGTCTTTCCTCCTTTGGACCTGTACAACTCCTCATAATTAAGGGAACCATGAATTCTGAGGTATACCAGGAGATTCTTGAACAGAACGTCAAGCCATCAGTCAAGGAGCTAAATCTGGGCTGAAAAGCATTTAAGCATATCTACCAAAGAATGGCTCAGGAGAAATAAGATTTGTGTTTTGGATAGGCCAAGTCAAAGTTCTGACCTAAATCCAATCGAGATGCTGTGGCAGGACCTGAAGCGGGCAGTTCATGCCAGACACACCACGCCTCAAACCTCACTCAATTGGCTGAGTTCTGTAAGGAGGAGTGGGCAAAAATCCCTCAACAGATGTCAGAGACTGATTAGTGGCTATACGAGACGTTTACTCCAACTTATTGCTGCTAATGGAAGTGCCACAAGCTATTGACTGAAGAGATTCACATCTTTTTGCACACATGAAATCTGAGTATTTAATGAATGGTTTATTTCACACAAAAAACAATGATTTTTTATTTTTTTTTGTGTCCTTTATTTGGAATATCTATTACGAATTGGGGTTTAGATAAAGATTTTATAAGTTAATTTTAATATTCTATACACAAATTATGATAATTCCTGTAGGGTTCACAAACTTTCAAGCAGCACTGATAAACACTGTATTGCTTCAAAACATGATAACTAAATGGTTACCTTCCTCCAGCCCCATCCCTCAGCTGTTTTACCAAAAAAGTGGCGGGTTGACCATTAAGTTCTATTATTACCTATCAATAATCACTTTTTTCTTTCCAATCTCCCTTCAAACTCAGTACATTGAACATGTTGAGTTGAGGGCAATAGTCTGACTCTCTTCCAAGCAATGTAAGGGACAGTTGCTGGGAGTTACAAACATTACCATCCATCATTCACCCGGTCATATCGAACGTGCCCAGGCGCTGACGACGCCCAAAGCACTCTCATCAACATCAGATTAATCTGTCAACCAGCCATCTTTTATCTGTAGCAAAGCACTTTGATCGGACTTCTTAGGGATAGGAGGGGGGAGAAGGAGAAGGCTATTTGGTGGATATAATTCAGAATTAACCTGAAATAGACCAGAACAACAAAGGCAGCCTTGATGCGGTACATTCATTTGAACAGATAAAAACGGAGCTGACTCTTCTTACAGAAGAGTGCCTCAGCGTCCTTGTTTTGTTCTATTGCTGAAACCCCATGACCAAAGAGCACCTTTGTCACTCCTTAAAACATTGCACCCCAAGGCAGCGTACCCCCTTTTGCATTTTCTTTTGCTTGAAAGTGACTAGTTTTCCTAAACTAATGGCTATGCACAGTGACAACATGGGGTTAGTGATAAAGTACCCTCAAGCTTCCTACAGATTCACTGTTATAACATTCTTCTTCTGTGTATTTGTGCCTCAGCACGGATGACGGGGCTGCAAGAGGACAACAAGAACTTGAAGTTCAGCCTGTCGAAAGTGGAGGCCGATCGCAAGCAGGCCCAGGAGAGAAGCAACAACTTGGAGAAGGTCATACAGTTAATGTCAACAGTTGTTAGAAGTTAGGCCTAAATGTTTGTGCTCTACCTCTTTTTCATAGCCAAAGCTATGGCCCTGTCAAAATGCATTCTTCCTTCCTCTTTTCCTTGAAGAACTCCCATAATCTCTCTCACACCTTGATTGGTATTCCAATGCAGTGGTAAGGTTCCTTTAACCAATCCCAGTCGTGTTCCATCAGCTATTACTTCAAGGAAGGGAGGATGGAAGTCTAGTTTCCTCATTTCCTTGTGTCCTCTCTTCCTTCTCAAAACCAATTGGAGAAGGTCCGAGGGGTGGAGCCTCGGGCCATCTCCTCCAATGAGTTTTGCGGAGACGGTGAGGATAGAGGAAGCAAGGAAAGGCATTTGAGATTTGGCCTATATCTAGTTGCTATTTTGGTTGGCCTGTTGCTGGTCCTGAGGCTCACCCTGTCCCCTCCCCTCCCTTCCCACAGGAGAAGAACAACCTGGAGATTGACCTGAACTACAAGCTGAAGACGCTGCAGCAGCGCCTGGACCAGGAGCATACGGAGCACCGGGTGACGCGGGCCCAGCTCACCGACAAATACGAGTCCATTGAGGAGGCCAAGTCAGCCGCCATGCATGGTATGTATGCCTGACTCCCCCGTGTCAGAGCATGCCCCAACCCACCGCTGTTCACACACACACACACAGTCTCTCTCTCTCTCACACAGGATAGGAGGAATTTATGCAACTCCAACCATTTGTGCAATAGCTCTTCCAGTTATGAATTCAGAATAACTGGATAACATTGTTTTATTACAAATACATTGATGGAAGGTTTTCTGGACCTAGGTTAAGCCTACTCTTGGACAATAAAGCATCAATGGAGATTCTTCATAGAAAGCACTTTAGTCCACAGCTCCGTTTAAGGGGAAACAAACTCTTGAGTTGTATGAGTGGAATAAGGCACTTACAATGTATTTGTCTATGTTCAGTGTCTGTGCATAGCGCTGGCATATAGGTATACATATGTGGGTGTTGATTCTTCCTTTGTTGATATTTGCTACTTTATGTACATATATTAAAAGATGTACCGTTTGTACTAACCGTGCAAGCTGTAAGACATTTAAATCAAGTCATCAATCTCTCTCTCTCTCTCTCTCTCTCTCTGTCATTCCAGCGGTGCAGCAGAAGGTGTCAGAGGAGGGTGGGGCGAGGATGCGAGCGGAGAGCCGTGTGGTGGAGGTGGAGAAGCAGTGCTCCATGCTGGAGTTTGACCTCAAGCAGTCAGTGCAGAAGATGGAGCAGCTGATGAAGCAGAAGGAGAGGCTGGAGGACGAGGTGAGAACAGCACCACGCCGCCACCCCCGACCTTTGTGGTGGACACCGTTGCATTCTTTTGGTTACTCGTTCATGGACTCAACACCGGCTATCTGGGCTACTAACCCAAATCATCACATTTAAGGGTGCTTTCCTGGTCATAGATAACCTTTTGGACCAAAGACACAACCTCCCGGTGTGATGCATATAGGTTACGAGACAAGACAGTGGACTACGTATTTGTGTTCTGACCACTCCGGTTCCTCCCTCCCTCTCTCTCTCAGGTGAAGGCTCTGCGGATGCAGCTGGAGCAGGAGTCCAGCAAGCGTCTCCTGGCCCAGAACGAGCTGAAGAGCCGCTCGCAGGAGGCCGATCGTCTGAGGGGCTCGGAGAAGCAGCTGAAGCAGGAGGTCAACACGGCGCTGGAGAGCAAGCGCTCTATCGAGTTCCAGCTGGCACAGCTGACAAAGTGAGAACCCACCCGCCCCCACCATTTTGCACTCACACAGTAGCCCCATTTCCCACAGCTTTGCCAATGTTGTGCGTGCCCAAGGCCAATCGCTTTTCCAGTCAGCCGCTTCGACAGCACTTACTCCGGGCCTTTTCGGTGCCTAAAATGTTGAGCCTCCTCCATCCCCCCCCGGTCCTCTTCAGGCCGTACAGGGCTTTGGCCACGATTATCATCAAGGGCGGGTTTTTCTTAACAACCCAGGTGCTTTAGTTGGCTAGCAAACGCGGTGAGTGGCTAGCGTATTCCAAATGTAAAGCTAGCTGTGACTGCACAATCAAATCAATTTAAATAGTCCTTTTTAGCACTTCACTTCAGAGTGACCCGAACCTGTTGGGTAACCGGAGGCTATTTGACACGTTGCTAATGTGTCCTTTATAGCTATAGTTTGTAAACAAACTGGAGGTCATACTATGGGGCGGGATATGAAGACCCAGCTGTGTGAATTTAAACAGGCTTGTTCACTAGGCTTGAGGCACAGCGCCTTTAGCACCGGCTAGCCGCTAGTTAGCCTCACCACTCACTGGCACCACTGTGGAAACCTGTATATGGTTGCTGATCAGTGGTTAGAAACGACTTCTACCTCTAACCCTGAGTGAGAGGCTAAGTAGACTGTCACAATGCTTATGCCGCACGTCCATATGAACAGCCCCTGACCACCACACTGAGCCCACTTCATTCAATTCACTACGAACCGCAAATCTACAGCACTAGTTTCTTTCCTTCTACTTGCCGCTAATACGCTTTGGGAGTCAAAGCCTAAATGGCCCTACAATTGCAAGTTATTCTGTTAAAATAGGCTATTATTCCAGCTTAGAGGGTGACTGTGCCAAAGCCGTTCTCCGACAATGTTTACACCACAGGATTAAGGCTTACCCTGGGTCCAACTCCTCCCACCCCACCGTTAATCCGCCTGTGTAGCTCTGCAGAGAGTGGTGGTGTTCTCTAGTAAACTACAGCCCTGTAAATACACTATCACTCAGCCTGAATGTCCCCATCAACAACATTTGATTTGGATGTTTCCCGTAATACCTCTAAAACATCTGATACATGCTGCTGTGTGTGTGTGCGTTTTCTCCAGGCAATACAGAGGCAACGAGGGACAGATGAGGGAACTTCAGGACCAGCTTGAGGCCGAACAGTATTTCTCAGTAAGTAGGACGCGCTACTTCCCCTCCTGACCTGTATCTGTGCATCAGTGTAAGCGTCACTGGCTAACAGAGGACACCTGTCCTGTCTTTCCCCTCAGACGCTTTACAAAACTCAGGTCAAGGAGCTGAAGGAGGAGATTGAGGATAGGAACCGGCAGATCCAGGATGTTCACAAGAAGGTGCAGGAACTGCACAGCGAAAGGTAACAAACACACAGTTGGTATTATTGTTACGATATCAGACCCAATAGTGGTATTTAGATTTTAAGGTTCCTTTCATACACTGCACCCAATATGAGGTGGTCCCTTTCTCTGCAAACACAATTGATCTTTGAGATTCTCAGTTATTTTTGACACTGCATTTAACCTGTGTGTGTGTGTGTGTGTGTGTGTGTGTGTGTGTGTGTGTGTGTGTGTGTGTGTGTGTGTGTGTGTGTGTGTGTGTGTGTGTGTGTGTGTGTGTGTGTGTTGCAGGGACTCCCTATCTGCCCAGCTAGATCTAACGGTGACCAAGGCGGAGTCGGAGCAGCTGGCGAGGGCGCTTCAGGAGGAGCAGTACTTTGAGCTCAGCCAGGAGAACAAGAAGTCCATGTCCCGACACAAGCAGGAGAACAGTGAGAAGGAGGCCACCATCACACGGGTCAGTACCGCTGGCCACTCCCCCACCTGTCTGTCTCGTCATACTGCATAACAATGTATTCCTCACTGTTTTACTGAAGAAATTACTGGTCTGGGCTCCATTTTTTTCCTTATTTTTCACCAACGCACGCAAAGTAACATAACATTTTTGATAAACCGGATGCGACAATTGGGTAAAAAGCGGTCAGATCACAGATTGCACATTTTTGTGCCGTTAACTTTAAATGCGCTTTAGTAGTAGTCACCCTCTCATGGACATTGTTTGTAGAAGAGAGGCTTACATATACTTCCCACTACAAGTATTGCTGTGCTCTCGGTGTCCACTGTCAAACTGTATGTTTTGTGTCTGAAACTTTGGGGAAACCACTGAATATTTCTCCCCTTTTCTTCCAGCTTGAGGAATCCAACAAAACCCTGACCAAAGATGTGGAGAACCTCAGCAAGGAGAAGGGTGATCTGGACGAGAAGCTCAACACTCAGAAGGAAGGTAAGGGTGACTTTATTCATCAAAAATGCATCAATGATGATGCTTCATTTTGTAGCCAATCAAAGTGTTGTTGCTAGGTAAATACCACATAAAACACTTGGCACTCTAGGTGGTGAGTATTCTGGAATTCTTTGGCAATTAGTGAGTTAAAAAATTGACAAATGAATGGTGTAGGCAATATGGTGGAATTTCCAACCATGCTTGCACTAATGTTTGCACATTAGTTTGCGCACTTGCTAGATGAAGGATAGGGAGAATCAAGGGCTCTGAGCCCCTATAGTACTTAATTGTGTCTTCATGTTGTACTTTTCTCCCCTGCAGAGTATGCCTCCCAGAAAGAGGAGATTGCAAACACAATCAAGGCCAACTACGAGAAGGTCCTCAGCACAGAGCGCACACTCAAGACTCAGGTGAAACATCAATCCCCTTTCATGACATCACCGAACGATGCAAAAACAACTCTGATTTAGACCTTAAAGATGGAGAATCAAGTCAGGCTTTATTGTGTGTGTGTGTGTTACTCCAGGCGGTGAACAAGCTGGCAGAGATCATGAACCGGAAGGACATGAAGCTGGACCAGAAGAAGAAGGGCAGCACGGCCGACCTGCGCAAGAAGGAGAAGGAGAACCGCAAGCTGCAGCTAGAGCTCAACCAGGAGAAGGACAAGTTCAACCACATGGCCATCAAGTACCAGAAGGAGCTGAGCGAGACGCAGGCGGTGAGTGTTTAGACTGACACCAATCACTAAGAACATTGATATGAGACGGGGCCTGGTTGAAATAATGTTAGTTAGTGGTTATTGTTGTGCTCAAGTCAAAGAAATTCAGTCGTACTACAGGTGGTGTGTTGAGCCTGGAATTCAGTGGAGGGAAATTAAGACACACTGCAAAAAAGGTCTTTGGACATTGATCCGAGTCTGAAGACCATTTTTGCAGTGTCCTGTCCTTTTTGTAATTGACTGTAAGGAAGAATGCTACCATATTGTGAATATTTACAGAAATATGAACATGATCATAGGACAGATGAACAAAAAAACAGAAATTAAAATAATCTACCGAACACAATAGGTAGATGCTCCACTGAGCCATACGCCCCCGATTCTGTTTTGCCAAAGTCTGATTGGCCGCTTGCCTCCCTTAACAGCAACTGTCGGAGGAGAGCACGTACCGCAATGAGCTGCAGATGCAGTTGGACAGCAAGGAGAGCGACATCGAGCAGCTCCGCGAGAAGGTCAACGACATGCAGCTGCGCATGGATAACTCCAGCGTCACCAGCCTCCAGACAGACGAGACGGACAGCAACATCGCTGGTAAGGTCTTCCGTCCCCCCCGCCCTCCACAACTAAAGGGATGCCATTTCACAGGAGAGGGTATAGTCCCAAGAGCTTATGATATCCATTGAGATGATAGAATGAACTCTATTTCTACGACAAGAGCGAGCAAATTCGTGCCTCGAGCTATAAATTAGCTTCACTGCATCAGTTAGAATGAAGAAGGCATACCAGCCTGATAATGTGGACCAGAGATGACTCTGGTATGAAAATTTAGTGTCAATCATGACAGGACCAGTTAATCGTCTGTCAAAATGACGGATGGCATTTGGAATTTTCCACCAACACTTCTAAACATTGGAAACTGACAGACAATTGTGGAACCCTTGGGTGTGAGCTCTCAGAAGTGAGGTGATAATTTCAGCCATCTGCTTGGTTCAAGGGTCTAGACTTGAACTGCCTCTTTGGAAATGCCAAGGTAGATGTGCAAACATGAACCCGTTTTCCAAAGTATTGAGTTGTCTTGAGTATTCATGCAAAAAGATGAAAGATGAAGGACTCCTTATGAAAGCCAGTACTCTCACTGTTCATATGAGGCTCATCAGTCAATGTGTAGAAGGATACAAATGAAGGCTGTTCAGAACGGCCACACAGGAAACCAAGAAGAACAAACAAGGGAGCAGCGCTCTTTGTGTTAGACTTTTGATTTCTGCAGGCTTCCTTGTTTTTGTAACCTGGTTGAGCATTTAGGGAAACTGTACTGTACAGATACATTTTGATACATTCCATTAGAGAGCGCCACCTAGTTTGTTTTCAATGGCTTTGTGTGGAACACTTAAGTGGAAAGTTTGTTTTAGCAGAAAGAATGATTTGGTGTTGGGTACTTGGCAGGTGGTATATGGTGTACATTGAATGCCTGTCTGTGTTTAAACACCTCTCTCATCTCTTATTCCCCCCATGTCCAGTTGGTTCTCCTTGCTCTCCTTATCTTTGTATCTCCTATTCTTTTCACTCTGTGAGTAACTCGGAGTCTGGGAACCCCATTATGCCCGGCCTGTGCTACTGTGTGTCTTTTGCCTTTTTGGGGGAGTTATTTTTCTTCTTTTTTTTTTGTTTTTATGTTGTTTTTTGGATGAGAAAGGTATCCCTATTGTATGCTCTCACATGACACTTTTGAAAGAAGCCATTTGGAGTGATGAGCAGATGTAACTCGATTTAGTGTTTTTAAAGTTTAGAGTTTTTCATGTAATGCTGTGCAAGGGGAATCGCTGACCTTTTGACAACATTCAGACGAGTCTCCTGGACGGCGAAACCACATTAGTTTAACATAATGGACAACAGATTTTGATAGTGGCATAACTTACTCTTCAAGTTAAACTATGCAATATTTATACAGTTGATGATAAAAGATTACATTTCTTGTATGCTTCTACCAGATTACAATTATTTAATTGGAGAGTGTCAAATCACTATGCCTGATGATTGACGCATTAGGTCAGCAAGGTCTGTAAAATATTTAGATTTGTCAACTGTGACTTAAAAGTTACTTAATGAATTACCATGGCAGACTCTAAGATGCAATAATTTTTTTGCTACAAATGTATTTTGTGGCAGGAAGGCAACCATAACAGTATAGGGACTAAGTGACTGCCTCAGAGGTTACAATGAGACTGGAGAGACTACACCCTGTGTGATCTAACGCATCACTCTGCGCACCTTTCAAAACGTGTCTGGAAACCATCAACAAGCCCCTTTTTGATTTCCTGTCCCTTGTGCTTCAAACACTCACCGTTTGTATGTTTGGTTTGCATGATCACATCAGAAGTAGCTTACCACCTTTCAGAACCAAGAGACTCACTCACACCGGTAGTGAAGCCGTTTTCTTCTTTTCGTAGCTTGTGTTGTGCTAAAGAAAGCATGCTATTCAAATTGAGTTGGTAACACTAACATAATGGACGCATATTCCCAACCATATACAGCACAGGCTCTGTCTTCTTGGAGGTACTGGGACACAGTCACTATGAGCTCCATGTAGGATGGATGGAACGTTCCTTCTGTCACTCATTGACTGAACAAATCCCAATGGGAATTGCTCTCCACAACAGAATTGTTTAACAGCGCACATTAGCTCCTCCACCATGGAATTGAAGTTTCCTAGTAGACCTACAGCCTATCTAACTTGCTGGAACAATAACCTGATCCTGCTTTAATGATTTTTCATACTGCTCATGTGTCCCTCAATGTCCCCTTGTGTGTGGGATCTAAATCTACAGAGCTTGAAGTTAACAGCATGGGACAGATTTAACTCTTGTCACATACACTTACTTACAACAGTTATATTAAAGTGTGACCTGGGCATAGAAGCGCTCTGTTGTTTGAAAAGACAACAAAAAGACATATTTTTTTCTTTTCTTTTTTCCTTTTTTTTCCCCCTCTTTTTTTATTATTATCTCTCTAGTTGTTTGAATTGAATCACTGCATGTTTGGGGGAGAGCATCAATTTAAGGCTCGGTTTTTAACTTGCGTCACATCCTGCATCTCTCTGCAGAATCCAGGTTGGAAGGATGGCTGTCTATTCCTAATCGTACAAACATCAAGCGGTACGGCTGGAAGAAGCAGGTAAGTCACCTGGAATACTTATCTAACAATTTGTAATTTGAACAAAAAAATATGTAAACGAGGTGAAGAGGAGCGATGCATTGGAGGAAATGATTACTCACATACTCTAATGCTCCCAAATATTTACAATTTACAATGTGGTACAATTTACTGGACGCAGGTAGAAATAGTATTTGAAATCATTTCCGATACTTAGGTCTGCTTGATGGAGTTTGCCTGGCAAATAGTCCGTTAAAGTGACAACCTTGCACTCTTGTGCAGTTTCAGGCGTTATGTGTTTTGAATACATTTTGAACAAGGTCTTCGATTTATTCACCAACTTGTATTGGTTCCCAGTGGCACGATGCATGTTTTTGCAGACGGTGTGGTCTTCCTCAAGGGGCCAGTATGAGTCTTCCTCATCCTCACGTTATCTCACCATTCCCTCCTTCTCTAGTATGTGGTGGTGAGCAGCAAGAAGATTCTGTTCTACAATGATGAGCAGGACAAGGAGCAGTCCAACCCCTCCATGGTACTAGATATCGAGTAAGTATCCCGTGAGCAGCTCGCTTGCCGGGTAGATGTTAGAAATGGTCTTTTATAAACATTTATTAATTTATACGTTTGTTACACTTGACACCGTGCCTTTTCAAGTCTAGGAGTTTTCGTGTATGCCATCATGGTCATTGTTTAGTTATCAGGCAGGTGTTATACAACTGTCATGTAGTGGTGTCTCTAAGGCCCCCTGCCGCTAATGGCTTTGTCGTCCTACGCAGCAAACTTTTCCACGTGCGTCCGGTCACCCAGGGTGACGTGTACCGAGCAGAGACGGAGGAGATTCCAAGGATATTCCAGGTAGAAGCCTCCTGACTGAGCTGAAGTCCACTCTGTTTATATCCCAACTCAGCTTTACCAAAACATAAGTCAATAAGCAAACATAACCATTGTTTTCCAGAGAGAAATGTCTTACGAATTTGCAGTGTTACTTATCAAATCAAACTCTATTTATATAGCACATGTCATACACAGATGCAATGCCATGTGCTTTACAGGGGAAAACTGAATAACAACATGGCCATGTGGGTCTATAAGACCTAGCGATGCCTTGTGGATATCCAGCCTCTGATTGTGTCCTCTGTGTTCCCCTGATCAGATCCTGTATGCCAACGAGGGGGAGTGCAGGAAGGAGGCGGACATGGAGGCTCTCCCGCAGGGCGACAAGTCCAACTGCCTGCCCCACAAGGGCCACGAGTTCATTCCCACGCTCTACCACTTCCCCTCCAACTGCGAGGCGTGCGCCAAGCCCCTGTGGCACGTGTTCAAGCCTCCTCCGGCGCTGGAGTGCCGGCGCTGCCATGTCAAGTGCCACAAGGACCACCTCGACAAGAAGGAGGAGGTCATCTCCCCATGCAAAGGTACAGCCCACATTCAATCATTTTTGTTACAAGAAAATGCTAAATGTATTAAAAAAATAAAAAAAAAAGATAATTTCACTTATTACATTATAAAGGAAAAGCTTTAAGGTGGAAATAAAGTTGTTTCTCTGATGTAAGGGGTGATTGATTTAAAAAAAAAAAAAAACTAAAAAAAAAACATTTAAAAGAAATTATATAAGGGAGATGAACTTTTTCAACCTGCACAGGGAATATGAATTTCCTGAGTTTGTTTTCTCAAGGTTTCTTTTGTGTCCAAACCTTTTCCCTCCGCAGTAAACTACGACGTGACCTCTGCCCGAGACATGCTCCTGCTGGCGCTGACCCAGGACGAACAGAAGAAATGGATCGGCCACCTGGGCAAGAAGATCCCCAAGACCCCGCCCTCCTCCTTCATGAGGGCGTCGCCGCGCACCATGTCCACCCGCTCCGTAGCCAACCAGTCCTTCCGCAAGAACCCCAAAAGCATCACGGGCAAGCCAAGGTAACCTCCTACTCTCTGTCTCTGTCCCACTGGGTCTTTCTTCCCTTATTTGAAGAAATCACTGATCTGAAATGACTTGGTTGGTGAAAGCGATACAGTGGGAAGCTTGTTTGGACATTGGATCAGTGGTTTACTACAAGGAAGGGAGGGAGGAAGGATGCATCTCTGAGGTATTCAAACAGGCACAAGTTCAAGTTGTTGTGTCCTCTGGAGGCGTGAGCAACAACTCATTGTCTAGGTCTATACTAGCTTGAGGCGTTGTAGTGGGATATGGGAAAACACTCAGGAGTTGTGAGGCTTCTGTTCCGGGCAGTTGGAGAGTAAGTATGGTCCAGATGCACATTAAACACCTCTTGGAGAGTGTGTGGGGGTGTGTGGAGGTGTGTGTGTGTATAAGATTTGCATCTTAAAAGCACCGGGGGTGTTCTCCAGCTGCTCCTCCCTCCTGGTGGCCTGAGGTGTAGCCCCAGTCACGTGACCTGCTGTTTGTCTCCTGTGTTGTAGCAGGGCGCAGTCCAGCCTCCAAGCAGCAGACACAACATCCAGCACTTGTTGACGACAACAACTCCTCCAGACCAAATTTTCTGAAGAAAGTCTTTTGTTTTTAGACTTACGTTCTATTTCACGATCTACTTTCGTACTATTTTGGCCTGAACTATTTATTAATAACTGTGTTGGTGTATCTAACCGTAGTGACTGTTGCTCTGTTGACTTCTTTGTGGTTCTTTCGGATTGACCTGGGGACTCTCTTTGGCTAATGGACACTAAAGTGTTGTTGGTTTCGTTGGCTAACTCTTATCCGCTGTGCAACCTTCCCCTAAGCAGGTGGCCCCCATATGGGTCTTTGCATTTCCTCAACCAAACATAACTACAAACTATCAGAGACATAAATGAGATGCAATGACTACATATGTTAACCCCTGGGTACTAACCAAGTGATACATGTCTTGCATTCTTTTTACTGGACACCTGTTTCTCTTCTTTCTTCCAGCTAACCATCTGAACCATTGGATTCTATTTGGACTTTGTATCCCCCCCCCCCCCTTAAAAAAAAATGGAGTATCCCCTTATTTTATACAAAAGGCAATTGAAACAATCTGACCAGCGCTGGAAATTGGGACAAATAGCTGACACAAGGCATCAGGGACATTGAGAAGCCTGTTATTCCCCTTCCCCCTTCCCTTTGTTCCCCCCAACCCACCCACACCTCCATCTAGGCACCACCTTCTTGCAACTCTTCGTTTCTTCCAGAAGATGGCGTGGTCATCTTATTCCAAACTTTTGGACCTGAATGGGGAGAGAGGCTCATACCGTGGGTACATTATTCCATATCAGTCATGGTTGGAAAGGGATGGTTGAATGGGGGTTTTGCTGGGACTCGTGCATGTACATGGTCAACATGGAGGTACTGTAGTCCAGGGATTGGCTTACTCTGCGGTGAATGGGTACATCTCGGGGAAACGGAAATGTTTTTTTTTTTCTTCTTTTTTTTTTTAACTCCCCGTCTGGGAACAGATATTACTCTGTAATTACTCTAGCTTGCGAGCGTAACTCTGTTTCCATCTAAATTGACTTTGATGCCTTCACCTGACAGACTCTGGTGGCCTTTATGCTTCTATCCCTATGACTCTGCCAGTCAATTATCAGGGTCGGGGCAGAGTTTTGGGAACTGAGTATTAGATGTTTTGAGTATTGAGTGAGGAGCATGCAAGATCATCATTTAAATCTATGCATTATTATTTTTATTATTATTATAATTATTGTTATTGCTCCAAGCCATAAGGAAATTCCATTGTAATGGCATATAGGAGACCTAAAACTTCATTGATTTTCTCTGTGTTCATTGGGTACATTGTTCTCTGTAATATTGTTTCTTTTTTCTTGTATTGTTTCTTTTTTGTAATGTATTGCCTTACATTGATTCCTAGATAAATGGTTCAAAAGGAAAACATTAAGTTAACAAATGTAAAACTGCACTGTTTGAATTGTAAATTATTTGTAGAAGACTAAACAGGTGTAGCATTTGGCCCACCTAGTGCCTTAACTTTTTGGATAACGATTTTACTGCCATATCTGTTTGTGTTTATCTCCAAAACAAGACAAATCTTAACTCTTCCATCACTTTCTTTTTTAAATCTGCCACTCTGTGGTTTTATCAGAATTGATCTCTCTCTGGTTTGAGTGTACGGTTAGCCTCTTTATGAACACATTGCAATAGTGTGTCAACACAGTTCCCAGAATACAGTAGCCCATGACAGTTTTTGGATGGTGTATCTTGACGAAGGCAAAGACCTGTGTCATAAGCTCTTCTCGTTAAAGATAGTTATAGTTATATTAGTATGGTAACGTCCCATTAATGCAAACCCCCCTCAGTGTACATAATTAGAAAGACATTACAGATCATGAATACCTCCTCAATAATTCAAAATGTTTTTTACATTTTTGTTCAGTAAAAAGAAAAGCACTGGAACTATGATCTACTCTATTTTGTCTTGGATGACTTGCATGTTTAATTGCATTGGAGGCCGCACTGATGGATATGTGTCAATAAACATATCTTTATCTATCATCTACAGTCTTGTCTTTTGTTATACTTGTGTGTATGACAAAGATTAATGTTATATTTTTGATTCTGAGCAAGAATATAAGAATACAGTACAGTGTAGTCTGAACAGTGTAGTCTGAACAGCATTGATACCTACTGCAGTACAGTGTAGTCTCAGCAATCAATGTACAGAACAGCACTCTTGCACTGATGATACACACTTTTCAAGTGTCCTGATCAGGTAGAAGTCTACAAGGTTGGATAGGCCTAAAGTAGATGATGCACAGAATAATCATTTTGTGTATGATAAAGATTTTTGACTATTTTTGACTATTTTATATATAGATTATTTCTGCTTTATGCCTTACTGAATATGCTCCTGATGGAGGCAACAGCTTGGAGCTTGGGGGCTGACATGGGATGGGAAAGAACAGCTGATTCACTAAATGGTTACTACACAATAAGGGGTGGCCACAATTAGGCCATGTCAGTGTTGACTAAGATACAAATACAATGCTTCTAGACTTCAGGTTGAGGGTCTGAATAGCCGGTCAATCCACCCGCTCTCATTAGAAATATTTGTTTGCAGTGACGATGTCAAGTTCATCATCACGGCCACCTGGCTCAGGACCAGGCTGGGTAGCTGCTGCCGGAGCGCATCGATGTGTGTTTCAGCGTGCAGTTGCAGCGTCATTGTGAGGGCTGTTTGAATGAAGTTCGGTGTAGCCAAAGCAGACAGCGAATCCGCGCCCCGGTAACTGGAACTGGACATTAGCAAACAACACAACTGCCTAAAAGATGCCCGTGTTTACAGGTAAGTAAGCGCTACGATGCGAATTGTTGCATTTTGGAGACTCATCAGAAACATTTATAACCTACACGTGTGTTTTAGAGATCACAGTTAGCATGACGTGCTAGTTAGCTAGCACTGTAGCGAGCTAGTTAGCTTGATAACATAACGTTAGGCCGTAATCATAAGAGTCACCAAGCTACCCGGCATCTGCGAATGAACAGATTCGGGATTGATATTTGATGCAGGGAAGCTTGCTACCTAGCTAAATATTTTGTAGACAAAGTTGCGGAAGCTACATTGCTAGCAATCTAGATTAGCCAAACTAGCCGGCTAGTTGAGCTAGTTTGGCTGCTAACTTTCCTGCACTCATGCCTAGTCAACTAGCTAACTTCTAGCTATCTAACTTAGATAAAATGTTTCACTTTGTCCAACAGCATAACAATCGTTGCAACTAGTTAAGTTGCTAACACTGCTAGCTAAATCGGTGCATTTAGTCACATTCTAGCTAACTAGATAACGCTAGCTAGCAAATAACACACTTAGCAGGTAGCTAGCTAACATGGATGTCAGTGTCAGTATTGTTGTGTACGGCAGAGTTGTCGCAGTATTTCACAATAATTCGATGGTGGTCCAGATTAATCTCATCTTTTGAGTTGGTTTTCTGATTCGGTTTTCTATCTAAATTGTCCCGCAGGGTAACACATCATCCCAGCTTAAGTTGGCTAGCTAGCATGCTAAATTGGCTAACGTTAGTTAACCAACCTAGATTTTTGTATTGTAAACATCATCTCCAAAACGCAGCTAGCAGTTAGCCACCAGGGCTTATTAAAACATTTAAAAACGTTTGACTTCAGCGGTTTGTTAGATTCTATCCTCAACATATGATCACTGTAGCTATACGTTATTATTGTGCTGTGTCATTCATGACTTGACAGCACAGACATTCTTGAGAGGTGCTCTCCACCCCGTGATGATCATAATAAAGAGATCTGACTATTCTGTTTGTTCTTTTTCCTCAGTGAATGTGAAATGGGGAAAGGAGAAGTTTGACGCAATAGAGCTGAACACTGAGGAACCACCCATGGTCTTCAAGGCTCAGCTCTTTGCTCTGACAGGGGTACAGCCAGAGAGGCAGAAGGTTATGGTGAAGGGAGGCACTCTGAAGGTACACTTGCACTGTCACTGTTTAGAAAGCAATCATTATGTCTTCTGGGCCCAAAGAAATTCATTGTAAATGTGTATGGGTTTTTTTCAGGATGATGAGTGGGGAAACATCAAACTAAAGAATGTAAGTATACGTATTTTTTTGTCTTGTTCATTGCGTGCTATTCCATACACATAATAATGGTGTCCAAGTGTATTCTAATCGCCTAAAAGATGCTCTTATTGGTTGGATTCAAACCCCAAAACACTGCAATATGGCTACAGGCGCAAAACACAGACATTGTTTGTCTTCTTACAAAATAAAAATGTTTGAAATCATAGAGGTTAGTTAGATTTTATCAGGGGACACCCCATTTGACATCAGGGGAACCCAGATGGGGTTCCAACCCCAAGTTTGGGAACTGCTGGTCTATGCTACAGGCTGATGTATATATCCCAATCCATGGATTACCATAGTGAAACGTGTTGTGCCGTGTGTTAATTGTAACGAGGTCCTCCTCTCTTTTTAGGGTATGACTCTGTTGATGATGGGCTCTGCAGAGGCCCTGCCTGAGGAGCCAGCAGTGAGGCCCATGTTTGTAGAGG
This sequence comes from Argentina silus, assembly GCF_951799395.1. Classification (NCBI taxonomy): domain Eukaryota; kingdom Metazoa; phylum Chordata; class Actinopteri; order Argentiniformes; family Argentinidae; genus Argentina; species Argentina silus. The sequence continues at coordinate 13,034,374 of NC_139672.1, read as the reverse complement.
ACATGACTGAGGACCAGCTGGCCTCAGCCGTAAGTTCATGTTTACTAGCAACTATTAGTTTCTTTGATTTCTGATGTCATCCCTAGTTCTAAGTTCACTGGTGAAAACTAGTGATCTCTTACCATGCGTGACATTTGTCTATTTTGTGGTTGGTTTGTCGAGTTTTGCCATATTGAGAGAAAGAAACCCTTCTTTGCGTTTGTCATCTCTAGATGGAAATGCCTTGTGGGCTGACCAACCTGGGCAACACCTGCTACATGAATGCCACAGTGCAGTGTCTCCGTTCAGTGCCAGAGCTCAAAGGAGCCCTCAGAAGGTAGGTTTCCATGGTATCACTGTGATAGTACCAACAACGTCATAGATCTGCACTAACTGAAATATATTAAGTTTAGTCACAATCTATTTGATGAAGATTTAGCTGACATGTTACGTTTTAGTATATAATATCCCTTGTACTTTCTCTTGACTCAATTTTCGATAGATTCTTGACAGACTCTTCACTATGATATATAGACCATGTGTAATTTTCACTTTCTGATTGAAACATGAATGTGACCAGGTCTTCGGAGTGTGTTTTAATGTTAGGAAATGTATAGATTGTTTTCACAGTGAATGGTACATGGAACATGGTGTTTTTTGGCCCTGCTCATGTTGTTTGTGCTTTGTCTCCCCCTACAGGTATGCGGGTGCTCTGCGATCCTCAGGGGCTAATGCACCATCCCAGTACATCACAGCAGGTCAGTGGGAATTCCTACACAGCGTTAGAATCAGTTTTATTGTTCGGTGGGGTATTAAAGTTTTTTCCACTCACCTAGGCGTCGTCCTAGTTTTTGAATGCATAATCAGGTTATTAAAGGGACATTGGATTCAAACTATAACAAAGCGTTTTCCTCGCTGCTTTATTTGGTAAACAGCTGAGGGATGGGGCTGGAGAAATGTAATCACTCTCTGATACATAGACGGAGCTATGGATGCAAGGGCTGACCATCCATGAGATCAAAATCATAGTTTTAACCATAAGCGATTCAGTGTTTGTTTACAATTACGTTGTTAACAACCGATGGAGTAAAACAGGCTTGTATTTTGGGTGCAGTTGAACTTAGCTCATGAGGCATTTCTCAGTAACATTCTTCAAGAATCAAAGGCTATATATCAATAATAATAAAATCCCTCAGCCCTCCGTGACCTATACGAGACCATGGACAAGACCTCCTCCAGCATACCCCCAATCATCCTGCTGCAATTCCTGCACATGGCTTTCCCGCAGTTTGCCGAGAAGGGGGACCAGGGCCAGTACCTCCAGCAGGTGAGCTATAGGACCCCCTGGTACCAGTCACCTCCCTGCCCTGACTAGGCCTAGACTCTAGAACAGGCGGTAAGGAATATGGTCTGATGACCAACACATCCAGAGATGGGAACGGAATGCTTTAACTTAATGTTTGCGTCCTGTCTGGACTAGCTTGAGTGGTGAATTTCCCAGCGATATGACTCTGAATATGGAAAGCACTTTGGCTGAAGGGACCTTGAATCTCTTGAGAGTAAGGCTTGTAATTTGACCTCCCCAGGATGCCAACGAGTGCTGGCTGCAGATGATGAGGGTCCTTCAGCAGAAGCTAGAACCGCAAGAAGCAGAGACTTCCATGGAGGTAAGTCATTACATTGAATACAAGTTGAATACAACGCAATGAAATGTCTGAGACAGAGCAGCTCTACAACATCAACAATAGAATCTAATAAGGATAAATAGATCAAATAGAAACATCAACAGTAATAACATTAAATGCAGTAAAAATATATAGAGAGAGTTTTCGGAGCAGCAGTAAACGAAGTGTAGAGACAAAAGACCTTCCCTTTATAAAGGATGTTGTTGTACCTCTATGTATGTATTAGACTTGACTCTTTCTATCCTAGACTGAGCCTGAGAGTGGAGCGGTTGCCGCCCCTGTAAAGAAGAACTTCATTGACCAGTATTTTGGAGTGGAGTATGAAACCACGTATCCTTGCCCTCTGTTTTGGTCTTCTAACGATCTAATGATCATTGACGATATGGAAAATATGTCTGACGCGAATGAAGGAATGAATGTCGAGGGAACATCGAGTATGGCTTTACACATATCTTTCCATCCTTAAACCAGTATAGTCACCCGTCCTCTGTGTCAGTGTCTTCCTTCACCTCCCTCCCAGTATGAAATGCTCAGAGTCTGAGGAAGAGGAGCCCACCAAGGGGACGGAGAGTCAACTCCAGCTCAGCTGCTTCATTAACCAGGAGGTCAAATACCTGGCCACCGGGCTGAGGCTGGTGAGTAGCCCTGCAGGGAACACGCACACATACACACACGCACGTGTACATACACACACACACGCTCATGAAAGCTCTGTCCCCATGACAACACTGATCTAATCATGTCTCGTCTCGGGTTTGTCTGTGTATCTCTCCAGAGACTGCAGGAAGAAATCACCAAGCTGTCCCCGTCTTTGCAAAGAAACGCCCTGTATATAAAATCTGTAAGTGTCTGCACACGTTCCCCAACTTTCATTTACTTGTCACCAGGTGAAATTAGTATTACAAAGTCGTGTCAGTGACATGACTCCACCTTTTGGGGGAGGCACGAAGCATTTTTATAAATCACTTATTCGGTTTAATAACAGTTCTATGATGTCATTGCTCAAAAAGATGAAATTGATTTTTTCTTTTATCCTCTAGTCCAAAGTCAGCCGTCTCCCTGCCTACCTGACTGTTCAGATGGTCCGCTTTTTCTACAAAGAGAAGGAATCTGTCAATGCCAAAGTCCTTAAGGTAGGCAGCTTGAAGTTTTGGTGAAGGGACTTATCAGGAAGCAGCCACAAAAGAATATTGTCTATATATATATATATATATATATATATATATATATATATATATATATATATATATAGATAGATAGATAGATAGATAGATAGATAGATAGATAGATAGATAGATAGATATAGATATTAATTAATAATATTTTTTTTCATTTCATTTGACAGGATGTCAAGTTCCCCCTCATGCTGGACATCTATGAACTCTGTACCTCTGAGGTTCAGGAGAAGATGGTGGGGGTGAGATCCAAGTTCAAGGAAATGGAGGACAGGAAACTGGAAAAACAGGGACAGAAGGTAAGAACCAATGCTATTTTAGTGTTTTCCTTCAAGAGCAATGCAATGGCACATTTGTAATATAACTCAAAGAGCGTAAGCGTGTTTCATGTAGCTTACCACCGCTCCTTGTGTGCACACTACAGGAAGACAAGAAGGCGGGAACACCAAAAGACGTGAAATACGAGCCCTTCTCATTTGCTGACGGTTGGTTGACACACACCTTTTGATCCCTGCCCATACACAGAAACTGCCAGTCACTTGTGTGTGAGGAATATGTGTCTAAACCAAGGTGTGAATCAGTTGATTGTCGTTGGATCGAGGAGCAAGCTTCCAAAGCATTTCGCTCTTATCTATTACGGCTGTATTGCGATGTAGGTGACCAAATAAGATTTGATTTGATTTGACTCTTCCCTGCAGATCTGGGCTCCAACAACAGCGGCTACTACGACCTGCAGGGAGTCCTGACCCACCAGGGCCGCTCCAGCTCCTCCGGTCACTACGTCGCCTGGGTTAAGAGGAAAGAAGGTAAACTATAGACGGACCTCTCCCGCACCAGACAACACAAGACGCATAGAAACTCCCTTAGCGGCGAGGGCGAATAATGTTTCCCAAATTGTCAACATTCTGAGTGGCCAAGGCTGACTTTATTCACTCACGTGTGAATTATGATGCTTCTTTTTGTGGCCAAAGTGTTGTTGCGAGGTAAATGCCATGTAAAACACTTGGCATTTTAGGTGGTGAGTGTTGCAGAATTCTTTGGCAGTTAGTGAGTTAAGGATGCTTTATGGATGGAGGATTGACATGCTGAGACAATTGTAACCTTCCATTCCATTATCAGCTTGAAATGAAGCTACAGCTTGATGCATGTAAAATACATCAAATGTATCACTCTCTTACCAGATATGGTTGTTTGAATGTGCATCTTTTAAAGGGATTGTTCAGCCCAAAATCAGATCTACACAGCAGATGGTAGATTTAAACATATATGGACTAGTTGATGTTGGACCCGTTTTGGGGTTGAGAAACATTGAGCAAACTTTGCTTTTGGAGTGAACAATAACTTCTTAACAAGGTGTGTGTTCATTGAGGGGGAAACGTCGACATAGCAGTCAGAAATGAAATGCATATACTGGCCGATTCGATTCCTTCGACAATCCACATGACAAACACTCCTACTGTGTCTGTTCTTCTCAACACATTGAATGTTTACCTGAACGCCGCACCCTGTAGGTTGAAGCGAAGGACTTGATGTTGTTCTCTGTATCTATGATTGATGTGTACAGATGAATGGGTGAAGTTTGATGATGACAAGGTGAGCGTCGTGGCTCCTGAGGACATACTGAAGCTGTCTGGCGGAGGTGACTGGCATATAGCATACGTTCTACTCTATGGACCCCGGCGACTGGAAATACTTGAAGAGGAGAAGTAACTGCAGATGACGAAAGATTATACAACCAACCACAAAAAATGCCATTTCCAAGCACTGTCTGCATAGATGTGCAATAAATCTGGGTGTCTTTAAAATTGATTACCTTAATTTTCTTGTTTTTGTAACTGACAAGGATGCTTGTAAAAACTCATCCTGCATCAATTCGAGTGAGGTATGCTATCGAAGCAAGGTTTTAAACGGATTATTAGAGGCAATCTCTGGACTAGATCCTTGAAAAACAGGTTTGAAATCTAGCTGTGCAGTTTCATTACATGTTTTATACACATTGTATATTTTTTAAAACCTTTTAATAAGGTGCTCATGTCATGGTAGCAAAGTACTCCTCTGTAGTCATAATTAATCTGCTTGTACAGAAATTCTGGGCCAAGTTACAGATGGTCTAGGTGTCCTTTGAGATATCCTGCCTCGTACCTTACAAAATCACATGTACTTCAGAGACCCCCCCCTTTACCACAGTTACAACGCTTAAGCCCATCACTTGTCAGATCTCTGGGAAACGTGGTTTGAATAACAAACCAGGGTCATGTTCAGGAGGGTGCAATGTAGTCGACATTGCAGATAGAAATGTCATGAATAGAGTTCACACCATTCCTTACTGGTATTCTACAGGCATGTCTGTTCTACATAATATATTTGAGCACTCTACAACGTTGTGCCCCACTAAACGCGGCTAATTATTGCACATTGCTCTTGTCCTTATTGTTGGAGTGATCTCATCAGAGCAGCTACAAAATCTCTGCTAACATAATATTCTTCACTTTCTCTCATGCGGTCGTCCTGACAACCCTGCCACCACATGTTAGGACCTGTAACGGTCAACACTGTCTGTAATAAGTTATTGACTGACTGGCTTTTCATAAATGGTGAAAATAAACTGTTATACCAAGCTCTGACCTGTGTTTCCTTGACTCTTTTAACTCATTTCTTAGATGAACGGAACAATATTTATTAGGAAAAAAAAACTTTAATGACATTTCTACAGAAGAAAAATGACGAGTCCCTTGAGCTTGAACATGTGTTTGAAATCTTACTTTTTTTTTTTTTTTTCTTTTTTTTAACGAAAAAAAAAAAGGCCTTGACCAGCCAGTGGGGTACATTTAAAAGAGAATAGAAGAATGTTCTATGTGGATGTTCTATGCCTCATTGAGGCTGTCGGCAATGGCGGAGAAGCCCGCGGCGTTGAGGGAGATGACCAGGCTCTCCACCGTGGCCTGGGTCCCTTCGCGGTCCTGCCAGGCCACCAGCAGCAGCTTGGCCTGCATGTCCACGTCCTCGCTGTCCGTCTCGATCTCCCGCACCTCCGAGGCCTTCATCTCCAGCTGGCTGGCCAGGGACTTCCACTGAGCTCCCAGCTTGGCCGCCATTTCATCCATCTGCTGGTTGGACACCAGCTTGCTCTGCATGCTCGGGCCTGGATGTAGACAATCGAGAAATCATGGATAAATGAGTTGTTGTTTTTTAAATCACAGTTATAGTATTCAAATACCCCATTGGATTGTGTGTATTAGAAATATTACTAAGTAAGATGGCCGACAGCTCACATTTTGGCACGTGCATATTGGAGCCCTAGTTGTGTATTGCAGAATGAGGACGTATTGGTAACTGGCATCTTCAGCCATTCACCCCAGATTTTCAGACCAGCTGACTCGCGTCTCCAAAACATTTTGATTTGACAGAACCGACATCAGTTTCAACTTACTGTCGTTGCTCTCTTTGAGAAGATTGTCACCATTATCATCGTCGTCTTCCTCTCCGGTCTTGATCTCTTCAGACGGGAGGTCCTTCTGTGTGGGGGGGGAAGGAGTAGATAACATTTTTAGAAAATTACACTTAATCACACATTTGAAAAGATGTACTGTATATATTTTTAAACGGCAACATACATCACATATGATAACAGTTGTGGGTCATGCATACAAATCAACTGCCTCATTTCATTAATCATCACATTACTAATACTGATTTAGCCATGTAAACATGTTTATACAATATTTCGATCATCAATAAAAAATGTCTCCTGCTGAGTTGATGAGAGTACATGTGAAACTAAGCTCAACAACCTTCTATAATGGTGTCATAATATATAAAGGCTCATTCTGATTCAAACAAATCAGAATGGTGGATCACCCACCTGAGGGATGGGGTTAGAGCAATGTAACCGATCTCAAATTCATATGAGCTATGGATGCAAGGACTGACCATTCATGAGATCAAAATGATAGAAGCTGTACAGCGTTTGTTTACAATTACATTGTTAACAAACAATTGAAGTTTATAGTTTAGGGTTTGATGGGGTAAGACAGTTAAAACAACAATTTTTACCAACAATTCTTTTTACAATTCTCACCGGCAGCTCTTTGGCCAGTTTGATGACCATGCTCTCTAGATAGTCTGCCAAGCTCTTGAACTGCTGGTTGGTGGGCTGGAAGAAGTGGGGACTCCTCCTGGAGAGCAGCCTGAGGGCTCGCCAGCCGTAGTTAGAGTTCCTCACAACCCTTCAGGGCACAGAGGGGAGGGGTTGAGGAGAGAGGGGAGGGGTTGAGGAGAGGGGGAAGGATGTCATAGACAGGGTTACCATTGGGTCACCAAGGTTGGGTCTCTCCATCACTGTTGAGAAGCATTTCAGGGCAGTGGGCATTTTGACATTTACCAACACTTGAAAGCATATACATACTTGTACTCATCTTCCACCATGTTGGCCGGGTCAGCCTGTTCAATGGCCTCCTCAAAGAATTCCTCCAGTGAAGGCATGAACTCCCTTAAGGTAAAATGTCACATGTAAGATATTGAACAAGCTGAAATAAAAAATAAATTGAAAGAAAGTGTACAGGTAGGTACAGTGATTATTCAACTTTGACCAGCTTCACCACGGTTCAAAACCTTGACCTCACCTGTGATCCGACTTGCATGCCTCCATGTTATCATGGTTGAGATTCCACAGCCTGGTGAGCTCATCGCTGCGAGAAAAATAAATAAATCTAACTTGAGCATGCATTAGCGCACATAACTCAACGTTCGGCGCAAATCTCTCTCTCAATGCCTGAAAGTCAGAGTTACGCATGCAGATCTCAAGGATTAGGATTTCGGCCTGTGATTTGCACACTGTATGACAACACACTTCCTAAATTAACTCATTCCTCTGTGCCTGTTGCTGAGGACAGGTTAGGGAGGGACTGCTTACTTTCCCATGAAGACCTTGCGGTCGGGGCCTTTGCCTAGGAAGTCCTCTGGCGCTTGTCTTTTCCTCGTGGGCCTCTTGGGTTTGTCATCTACAGGTCTGAAGAGAACAGAGACACTTCAAGGTGAGGGGGAGAGACACTTCTGAGAGAGCTCCAATTTCACCAGAGTCACCAGTCATCTTTTACAATGTCATACATTTTCAGCATTCGTTCGTGACTTTCATACTTTCGTCAGCGAAGCATTAGTGAATGTTGATGCCGTACCGTTCTTTAACAAAGCTGGGGCACCCCTCATTTTTCCACGAGTTCCAGTTCTCCTCTGTGTTCAGGATATGCTGTCAAAACATGAGAAAGTATCACATTTTTCATCATTCATAACCTTTCATCATCATATACAGTAAAACTGTAATTGTTTCGTTAAGCGATAACTTGCAATGTCGGGAAACACAAAGACATTTAATTGACAATATCTAATTAGCTGCAATTACTGAATATTCACTTAGACCAGGCTTACCTCAACCATGGTGGCAAACTTGTCTCCATCGGGGGGGATCTCTCTGAGCAGCTAAGGAGGGGAAAGAGAGTCTTATGTTTCTCATAACACCACATTTTTTCCAAAATCAACTGTGTGAACAAAACACGGAACACGGGACTAACCTGGTAAACCAGTTTGGTCGTCTCTTCCATCCACGCACACTGGTCGTCGTTCAGGGAACAGCTGGAGCTGCGACAGGACAGGACAACGGTTACTGAAGATGTCAGGCAAAGTGCATTAAGTATTTCGGTATGTATGTTTAGTGTAGGAAATTGGGCCATTTTTTTTATTTTGGGGGCATTTCCAGGGCACTGTAATTCGTGGACAATGAAACTGAATCTGTAAAAGTGTCGGGCAAGCATTCACTCAATGAATTATTAAATGATTACTTATGAGAAATTAAAATTAGGCGACAACGTATGTAGGCTAAATTCACGTTCTTGTTATTCATTTTCCTAAATGTGATGCAGGCTTTACAGATATGCATGGTGAACTTCTTCTCTCCCCACCGCACCTCACAGGATTGGCAGGGACCGACCCAACCGGTCTTGTTTTTCACTGTTGTTGACGTATTGAAATAGCCTACCTGTTTATTAGTTTGATTTCTTCTAAAAAGTTGCTATTTGATTTTGAGGGCTTTCCCCCCCCTCGTCATGGCAATTTCCCCATCTGCCTACACATGAGACTACATTCAACCTAGCCTATTGCATGCAGGGACAAGAGCTGCTCTTGAAGGAACGTTTCACTGATGGTCACCACGACCACAAGTTATAAGTGGTCTTTGTGGTCTAAATAGCCAGGAAATATTTAAATATTTACGCAAATAAGCGAGAAAATAGCCTTTTATCAGACCAGGAAGTAATATGTCAAATGATAAATGATAAATCCTACAACGTCCATAATGCTTAGCGGTTCCAAGCCATCAAGGAGGCACGTCTAAGCTAAGAAGCACGTTACCAAAGACAAGTAATGGATGTATGTGCTAGCGCAGTGCTTATGGACGTAAAGAAACCAGGCAGTAGCTGAGTCAGGAACGGTGAGCTCTCTCCTCCATAAAGCTCCTTGTAGTTTTCAAAAACAGGTGATTACTCGCAAATACGTCACTCAGGGTAAAATCCTCAAACTACTGACACCTAGCTTTTGATTGACAAAACTGCTTCCAAATATGTTATCACATGCCCACATGTCCATAAGGTGATCTAGACAACAACGTGTTTCGGTCAAATACCCCTGAAGTGTTCTTTTAAGACTGCCTCACCTTTTAAACTTGACTTGGCCCTTCAGGTACTGAAACAGGATGAGGTACTGCAGGAGAATGTGCCGTCTGAAGTTGCTGTCGCTGAGCTGTAGGTCCATCAGCTAGGGGGGAGAATGCGAGTGTCAACTGAAGACATGTCCAGCAGGGAGCACTACATTGATATGTATTATTACATCGAATGTGACTACTAACAAATGTAACTATCAGAGATAAAAAAAAATGCAAAAATGTTGGTAAGCCCCTTCCAAAAATATGGATATGACACTGCTCCTTAATGAGGAGAACGGTGAGATATTCTACCTTCTCGCTGGTGAGGAACTTGGCGAAGTAGACGTGGTCTCCTCCAGAGGTCCTGAGCTCCTCCAGCTTCCTCTTAGAGGCCTGCATGTCATCCAGCTTGAAACTCTTAAATACCGCCAACGTCTCATCCGAGTACTACAGAGGACACAGGGGAACGTAAATCAACTCAACAATCTTCTTCTTTCTCTCTCTTCTTACAGAAACATTTCAAAGCAAACTATAATTTTCTGTGATACCTTGGTATCGATAAGATAAAGAGACGGCTGAAAACTATTTTGGGGAAAGGGGCAGAAGGGTCACCTTGAGGAAAGTCATCCAGGAGAACTTGTCGTAACACTGCACAGGATTTCTGAAGTAGTCCTGCAGGGTCCAGAACTTTCTGTAGAGGTTGTAGTCAATAGGGATGGAGCTGAAATGAACAGAGCAACATTATTGGTGACAGGCATTTCTGATGTGAAAAGACCGACAAATCTCTAGTCTACCAGATTCTATACCGTCCATCTTGCTGCTGGTGATTTCAAGCATTGAAAGATGGACTTGATGCCTCATGGAACAAGGATGCTTACCATGGTGCAGGTGCATCCTCATCTCCCATTTCCCCCTCTTCTACCTCCATACCATCCTCTTTCACCTCGGAATGCTAGAGTAACAAAAAAGGTTGAGAGAGTGTCGGGGGACAAGTCCCTGTTACATACATTCAATATAGTCAACTCTACCTAGAACAGGCACATACCGTTTGGCCAAGGGTGCTCTCTTGCTCATTTTTGTTGAACACAGTGATGTTTTCAAGGTTAAACTGGCTCTGCAGGTTGAGGCCTAAACACAAATAGAGAATATAAGGACACTTCAGGAACAGGATGGTGGTCTGGCCATAACTTCACCCGTATGATAAAGCATGAGCGCCTAACTAATTTAGTGCCAAGGGTGAATAAAGTCGCCCAAATTGTCAACATTCTAGAGTGCCAAGGATGACTTTATTCACCAAAATGCATATATTACGATGCTTCACTTTGTATCCAATCAAAGTACTGTTGCTAGGCCAATACCACATAAAACACTTGGCACTCTAGGTGAATTATTTGGCAGTTAGTGACTTAATGAGTATTCTCACCTGATTTCTCAGACAGGGGGAAGAGGCGAGCCAGGAACAGCTGGATTCGCCCACAGAAGACCGTGTTCTGAGACTTGGACAACCTCCTCAAAAGATCTACGGGGCAAAAAGATAGCAGTGAATGGAGGAAAGTAGGATCTGGTGACATGATTACGGTCAATTATACCAACAGTTGACTTAGTCCTCACCATTGCACATCCTCAACAGATAGTTCTTCCCAGCAGTGTAGAAGGAATTCTAAAAAAGGGAAGAGGGCACAGATCATATAACAATCACATGTTAAGTGTTGAGGATGTTACTACCTCACTTCAACCATTAACCAGAAAAGGCAAGTGTCTTTGACAATAATAGGTCTATATTTATATTGGCTAATAATCCCAATATCTCAATATCATGAGTTCCATTGACTTCCATCCACATTGTAGGAAGAATACAAGCACAAGAGCCTCACTGATTTCCAGGTGGAGACATTCTCCTCAACAAAGGAGAATATCTTATCACACTGATCCAGAGGAAGGCAGTCCAGCACATCTCCTAGGAGGAGGAAGGGGGTTGTGGCTGAGCAGATACCTGCACAGAGACATTGGCACAGATCAAACACTCAGGACCAGCAAACTTCAGTTGTGCTGAATCACTTGGCCAAGATACAGAACACTTTCCGTCCCTACAGTGAGTTCAAGTTTCAAGTTTCTTGTTACGTCTCATACAGGAGTGCAGGGAGTAAAATTCTTTGATTGATGACAATGCAGCATACAAAATACAAATAATAATACAATAATACAAATACACAGTAGTGCAAATAGGGTCAGATCCTCTGGTTAGCATTATGTAGGTTATATAATACATTATATAACATACGTTCTACACATTATGTGAGTTATATTCAAGCTTTTTGTGCCAACTACTTACCCTCTGTGACTCCATCAATGCTGAGGTAAATGAGGGATAAGAAGTCATCAACACATGACTTCTTTTCCACCTGTAGAAAATAAAAGAGAATGTTGTTCACGTCTCTTTAGCTCTAACAAAGTCATTTAAAATGTAAAGGAAAACCACTGCCGGTCAACACGTTTGGACCTGAGCATACCCACATGACTATCTACTGCTGTCTACAGACGTATGGTCTGATGCAGGACAAACACTTACGATCTGCTCCTCCAGGACACCCCTCAAAGCCTGGTCAAGGGTGGTTTTCTTCTCCGTCTCACTGTAGGGAGGGTTTCAGGAATCAAGTGAGGTGGATGAGATAATGAAGGAATAGTTTAGCGAATAGTTTGATCAATCAACTAAACAAGATGTAACTGGCCCACTTTACCAGCTCGCTAGTAAACAACACTTACTTCCCAGTGAGTTGATTGAATGCATGTATTAACGGTTTGCTGGTTTTACTGTCCAACGCATTTCTGGTCGAAGCCTGTGTGGGTGACAGGAGGAACAGTTCAACAAAGATGATACAAACAAATACGTGATGATAACCTGCTTGCTAGCCTCATTAGCTAACGTTGGCTAGCTAGTAGCTAGTTTAGTTAAGTGGTTACCAAACCCAGAGGTTTCTATAGATATTTTAGTAAACCACGTCAAATGGGCAACCGTGTAAAATATAGCATTATAAACAATCTAATACCGTGAATTTATCTTTGGCTTCGATAAAATTGAATAAGATCGGAGACATGTTTCCACCTAAACGATGTAACCCGGACTGGTGTTGTACTTCCGGTTCAAACTACTGGGGGTGCGTTCATAGTCTGGGCAGAAATAAACCCTTTATGTTATGAATGATCATATTATTCTAATAAATACTTTGCAACTTTGAGCAGAAAATGAGCCACTTCATCAAAAGGTGCTTTATCCACTATATCTGTGCCACCATGGAGCTATTATACATTGTTTGCGATGTATTTATCTGGATAATCCGATGGTTGTAATTTCCATGAGACCAGAAGATGGCAGCTAAATGCCATAATGTCAGGTCATTTCTTAAATTGAATATGGATAACAAATTTAAAAAAAACTATGCAATTCAGTACAATTTGGGATTGGAAAGAATCTGGACCAGGCAGCTAATTTCATTGAAAACATGTCATCCTGACCTGAAAAAGCCTGAAAAAGTCTGAATGCATTTTTGTGCTCTCTGAATATAAAGTACGTTGATCCCACGTCTCACTTTACTTCTTGCTGAGGCTGACTAAAATCAACATCCTACAAACGCTCCACTCCGCTACCACTCCTTGTCATGAAGAAACATAATAATGTTCACTGGTAAATGTGGAATGTGCACTCATGCAGCCACAATGGTGTTGACCGCAGCAAAATATCATGTTTTTGAATGTTTTGACTGACATTAATCATTAACTTTGATATAATACATTTGATAAATGATTATAAATGATGATTCATAAATGACATGGGGAGTGTTCCATTCTTTCTGGTCACTGGCCAGCCTCTCTGCCACCCCATTGGTGCTGATCATTTGCACTTGCACAGTTCCTCTGAACTAACTCTTGTACTCTTGGTGAGTCCACCAAACCTCTTTCGCTCCATGTGTTCAGTATTTGCTCGCAGCACCAGAATCATGTATGAGGGAGGTATGCTTATGTCTGAAAAGACAGGACACTTTTTTGTAGGTTTCTGCAATGTCAGCTGAGAAGGATAGACGGTTAACATAACTTTGGGTGTTATTCGCGTCTGTTTGAGCGACAAAACTGTGAAAATGTGGGCAGGGAGTGTCGATATCTCACAGAGGCAAAGAGCTGAGAAACCATTTACTTTACTTGTGTGGTCGGGGGCAGTCAAAAAAGAGGGAAGTCATAGCTGCTTGACCCAGCAGTTTTAAGTGGCACCTCTTTCGCTTTGACTGTACACAGAGTTCTCTCACTGGCCTCGCAATGATAACCTGATCCAAATGAACACCACCTCCATTTCAAAACAATTCACGATATCTCAGTACAGCTCCCCCGTCCACCACAGCAGTTTCTAACCCTGTTCCAGTAACTGACGAAAAGCAGAAAGGGAGTGAACGTGTTAAGTCCCTCTGGGGTCACAGATAAGGGCTCAACATCGCTCAGCACAGGGAATGTGGAGATGGGGCAGCACAGGGGGGCTGGTTGCTACCTCCTCTCAAAACTCCCATTTAGTTTAATTTCAACTCTGGGTTAAGCTGAACTAACCTATAACGTCCAGGGAGGTCTGCTGGAGAATGCAAATTCCAAATAAACATTTTAGACTAAGGCAGAAGGAGCGTCCAGTCAGAGGTTCTATTGAATATTGCTCTTTGCTCAAAATGAAATCTACATGCATGGGCATACATATACAGTAAATACACTATGAATATAGACACAATTATTATATTAAATGAAATTAAAAAATGCAAGGAATAGGAGGACGAGTAGGAGAAATATAAGATCGATGGCAAAAGATTCAGTTCTCCACAGTAGAAAAAGTGAAGTCCCATATGGAATAGCCTCAGTTCATCAAATAAGGAGCTGAAATACATGAAAGCCAGTAAAGTTTTATGAGAGGAACTATGAGATGAAACGATAGACTCCAAAGGGACAACAAAAAGTGCATTGTCCATGCAGTTGACGGCAAACGTCAAAACAAGAGCCAAACACAATGTGTTGACCTCAGAGGTTAAACATACAAAGGAAGTAGAGGCTTTGGATGGTCCCATCACATGATCACAGGACAGAAAGATACCATCAGACAGATCAGTTCTAGGAACTCCATGCATCTTAGTAAGGTCATCGCCCACACATCTCCATCCGCTGCAATACCAACACAAATTGTACGGTATTGCTGAAGCCTCAGACTCAGGCTTTTTTCACCAATTTGCACCTGTTCTTCGTGAAATGATCCATAGCTAGCCAAGGTTCTGTCTGTTTATGATACAGTATTTTCCCTCACGCAGACTAACTAATCCAATCTAGGAGAAGAAGAGGAACATTTACAAGATGAATTGCACTCATTAGTTTAGTTGAACTGAGTACTCATGGACTGTAACTGTAATCCCCTCAGCTATGTTGTGCATTTACAGCGTGTTGAGGAAGCATGCTTGGCACTATATTCTTACCAGGCTTGGGCTCAGTTGAATTTCAATTCAGTCAATTCAGGACAGGACAGTAAATTGACATTTCGATGATTTCCAATAGGGCATTTTTTTTCAACTAGTCCTCAATGAACAGAAAAACATTTATTTCCATTTTTGAATTGAAAATTAAAATAACTTCCTTAATTGACTTAATTGAAATCAAATTGACCACAACCCCCTGATTCTTACATCACTGACTCTATGGTTTTGCTAAATGCATTAACATCTGAGCTGTACTATTCATCTCAACACAATTTCAAATATGCCACAACATGTTGTAGACCTTGATTGCACTATCCTCCGGGGGGAGATTCCAACCTGATTTGGGGGTTAACACATTTGAGGTTAATGATCATCTCACACAGAGCAGGATAATAGCAGCGATCAACGAGGGGATGTTCATCCAAGCAGAGAGGTTTTCCTGGCTCTCATTGGCTACCTAGCCAAGAATAACTCACTAGTATAAGTCTAGGGCCTGGGTGGCCTTTCCCTCCCCCCCTCCAACTCTGCAGTATCTGTTTAGATTAGGTTGTCCTGTGGAGTCAAAGACATTTGGTGGTTACTCAATGATTAGTGCAGGGTGTGGGGACCATTAAATATCCATAACAGGGTAGGTTAGAGGGGTCATGTATACTGCTGTAGGAAGAATAGGTCTTGTGACACAGCCAAGAGGAAATTAAAACTCCCTGATCTCTACTTTGTCTGTAATCATAATTTTTGTGCGTGTGCTTCAATGTTCCATTAACTGATTCACATCCTTGTGTTGTTCCTATGTAGTCTGACACTTTTTGGACTTCCTCCAAAGTGAGTATTTTTTTATTCCTTAGAATTACTTGTGTGATGGCTTCTTCCGATGACATTTTGTCAAGGTCAGGGTACTTTTAATACCACTTATGTACTTTTTAATAGTATTTACCATGCATATTGTAATGAGTGGATGACGTAGGCTGGACTATGGGGGGGGGGGGTTGGGAATATGGCAGCATGAAGGTTGCATGTATGAAGCAGTCTTATATATGGCAATATACCCGTCTGTGTGCCCTCAGCTTGTGTCTGGTGTGGAAGATGGTATCTTCCATGATACCGGGTCAGAAGGTATACCTTCCCATCCTTATGTTGACAATGAGCGATCTCCGCTTGGAAGCTGGTCTATTGTTCACAGCCCTCCTCAGAGACTCACTTGTAGTGCCTTTCAGTCCCAGGAAATTCAAACAAACGCTTGTTGATTATATATTCTTTATTAGAATATCATTTGCATATGCATTTGTTTAATAAAAAATGATATTTTTAGAAGGAAAGGAAAAAGGGTATGTACCAAAGGTGTATGACAAACAAAAGCGTTGATAAAGGACAAATACAAAGAACATTCAAAGATTTGTATGTCACTGCAACAATTGTAGATAACATTTAAATGTACAATCTAGTTCAAATAGACAGTTGAAATGAATCCTCTCTCAACGTCTGGGCCACTGACTTGGTCCAGGGCTGCTTCTGCCTTCCAGGACAGGTTCAGGGGCAGTGTTCTCCGTCTCTGTCCCACTGAGCAGAACATGCCGGAGCGTGCTCATGTCCTCCCGTCGAGGATACAGGAGGAAGTCGTAGATAAGGGCAGCCGCCACGCCTCCACACATCGGCCCCAGCCAGTACACCTGATATTGGAGCAGAAATGTCTCCAAATGTTGTATCTGTGCTAAATTTAGAGAGTAGTGATACTGTAGATTACAGCATGGGCACTTAAAAATGAGGGCTATGACAGCATCTTTATCTATTTGTGAAACACAAACTGAAGTAAACGATTACCCAATGGTCATCAAAGGCTTCCAGAATGACTGCTGGGCCAAACGAACGTGCAGGATTGATACCGCATCCAGTGAAACTGATCTTTGGATAGAAAGATCACAAAAAACAACACTATTCATACATATGCAGTATCACATCAAGAGCATAAACAAATGCATGCACAGTTACATCAGAATAGTTAATTAATTGATAATATGTTGGCAAGCCAAATTAAACATGCTCATAGACAAGAATCTAAAGCTTCTTAGAGGGGAGTGATTTTCTCTTTCTCCAAGTTTGGGACTAGGAATATACCAATGCATATTCACTTCGAATTTAACCCTTGCATTTCATCTCATGTTTATACTTTACTGTTCATTAAAAGTGCATTTTCACACTGCCTTTCCTGACCCCATTTTTTTTTTTTTTTTTTTTTTTTACATTTTTATAATCTACTAGAGCATAAAACATATGTTGGAGTCAGGGTTGGGGTCAATTCCATTTTTATTCCTTCAATTCAGGAAGTGATATGAAACAAATATTCCAAAGTTGTGTTTTTTCAATTTTCTGTAGAGTATAAATAAAGAACTCAGACCCAGACAGTTAACTATTGGAACATACAATTTCAATTAACTGAAATATCATTGAAACTATTACCTTTTTTCAAATATCTAGTCTAGGAATTCAATTCACTTCCTGAATTGGCAAAATGTAGTGGAGTATCATAATAACTTACAGCTACAAGGTGTCCCAGACCCACTGAGAGCCCAATGGCCAGGGGTGCAGAGCCTGTGACATCATTCCGCCTTTTATCAGTGACAGCAATGACACACAGGACCAGCTGGAGAGTGGCCAGAAACTCAATTCCAAAGCCTTGACCTGCACTGATATTATTTAGCTGGGAAATACATTGGAGTCCATGAGCTTACAGATACGGTGTGGCATGCGAGATCAGAGACACTAAATAAGGAATTTCATAATAAAAGTCAGCTTGGAGCTTGATTAAGCACATGTTGTGCAAGGCACAAATTAAAAATATAACATATTACTTATAACAACGTTTTGTCACTAAATGTTTCAGAACTCAGCCCCATGAAAAAAATGAGTATTTCAGCACCTCAGGTAAAAACAGCATGGAAAAACATCTGGCAAAAAAACCATCAAATCTCCACTTATGAACAAAATAACTGCATATGAATTCATACATATGAATGAGTTACTTTCCACTTTGGGTCTGACGGTTATTAATGATATTCAGAATTGACCGACACGTAATCTGACAATAAGAACAGACAAAAGTGATGGCCACTCACCCGATTGACCCCTAGCCCCGAATTTGGCTTGATTCCATATACAATAGCACTGGCCAAGACCGCCCCCAGCATCTGAGCCAGAGTGTAGAACAGAGCTCTGAAGAGACTGATCTGGCAGCTGACCAGCAGACCCAGGGTGATGGCAGGGTTCAGGTGGGCTCCACTGATGTGGCCCAAACTCTGGGCCAGAGTGGCAATGGCTAGCCCAAACGCCAACGCCACCTTCACTTCCTGGTCTGGGTTGCCATTATTCTTATTCCCTATGGCAGCAGAGAGGCCAATAAAGATAAAGACAGTCATACCCAGAAATTCAGCAAGAACCGCCCGCCAAAATGCCCAACTTTTGAGTTCTTTCATAGCTTCTGTAATTGTGTGTTAGTCTTCGTTGTCATAAACAGAACACTGGCTAAGCAGCATTTTATACTGCAGGGTACCGAGTGAAAGTGGGAGGTGACTCACATTCACAAATGTGCAGTAAAGAAACATTTAAAAGAGCCTTTCACCACTTTTCACACTGGCCACAAAAGCCGTTTAAGGAGTCAACCTCAAGACTGAACAGTTAAAAGGCAAAATGGCCGACCAGGAAATGCAATACACAAGTCTACAATGATGGTGCAACCGTGTCCAAAAGGTAAAGATCTGAACTGGCTAGTTAGATTAAACAAACAAACACTGAAATGTATTTCATGCTTTATTTCAGACAAGAGGGCTGAATAAGCTGCAGAATAAATCACATGCAAACCGATTGATGGGTTATTTTTCTGCTACATCAGATATCTTGCTTGGTCCACTCAGCATTGCCACCCCTGCCCAGCAGAGGCTCGTGGTCTGGTCCGTCGACCTCTAGGTCTGGCCCGCAACACAGAACCTTGAGTCGCTCAGTCATCGCCTCGGACTTCGGTTGGAGGAGTAAGTCATAGATGAGGGCTGCCCCCACACCGCCAGTCATAGGCCCCGCCCAGTACACCTAGAACATACAGTAGTGAAGACACAAGACAAGGATGATTGACAAGAAAGGATGGCCATTTTGAACAGAATGATCAACCATCCTTTGTTGCTGCAAACTGAAATAAGCTTCTGGTTGTGTTCCAGGTTGCCCATTGTAGTCATGCCTCGATAAGAGTTTAACATCCCAGGATCCAAATCAATTTGATGGCAATCTGCTGATCTGCCTGGCTCAACTGCAACAGACAATTGGAAAAGCAACCAGTCTGATCATATTTGAACATACCCAGTGGTCTTGAAAGGAATCCAGAATGATAGCAGGACCAAAGGATCGCGCCGGGTTGATCCCACAACCCGTGTAGCTGATCTGTAGGAATAATGCCAGAGTTAAGAGGAAAGACAGTCACATTGGATTAACAGCAACATTTAAGTGACATTAAGGGCCTCAAAACTAAGTTACACTGTTGAGGCCCAGTTTATATACGGTCAATTCAGCACTACAACTGCAAGGTTTTTAAACCATTTCCAGGCGGATGAAAAACAATGGGCAAGCTTTGATTTACTCACCCCTGCAAGGTGTCCCAGGCCTACAGATAGTCCAATAGCCAAAGGCGCTGAACCATTGACATCACACCGCCTTTTATCAGTGGTTGCTATGACACACAGGACAAGCTGGAGGGTGAGCAGAAATTCGATGCCAAAACCTTGAACAGGGTTGATTCCATTCAGCTACGACAGGGAGAACAGGAAAACATGTATTAATCTCTTCCCCATAACCCCTTGGAGAGTACAATGTAATTAACATAATTCAGAGGACGCACTTAAACAGAGGGAGTCGGGAGATAAGCTATTGCCGTTTGAGCTCCTATAACATCTGCCAGAAATGGATAGTTTATTGTAAATGCTGAAATCAGAGGCAAACACATTTTCAAAAGTTGATACTAAATTCTCAGAGCTGTTTGATGTTCCCTTTGGACTCAATACTCAAACAATGGAGGAAATCACTAATTCAAGTCTTTGTCAACGTTGGCAATTCCCTTTTAAGGACTGGGCAGTTGCTGAAAACTCTCCATCTTAGATTCAAAGGAAAATTGACATGTAATTAAGATGTTGGCATCTCAATCTCAAGTTCACTTGTTAGGCCATTGTTCAACATCATCCTTTCAATAACGAGGCATTACCCAGCAAACCGGAATCACATGGACATCCTTACCTTATTAACACCGAGCGAATCTGTGGTGTTTGGCCTGACCCCATACACAATGCCACTGGCCAAGACCGCCCCCACCATCTGAGCCAGAGTGTAGAACAGAGCCCTGAGGATACTGATCTGGCAGCTGACCAGCAGACCCAGGGTGATGGCAGGGTTCAGGTGGGCTCCACTGATGTGGCCCAAACTCTGGGCCAGAGTGGCAATGGCTAGCCCAAACGCCAACGCCACTTTCACTTCCTGGTCTGGGTTGCCATTATTCTTATTCCCTATGGCAGCAGAGAGGCCAATAAAGATAAAGACAGTCATACCCAGAAATTCAGCAAGAACTGCCCTCCAAAATGCCCAACTTTTGATTTCTGCCACCATGATTACACCTATTCAATAAGAATAAAAAAAAAACTTGGAGCCAATTCAAACAGCATAAGAGATTGTGTCGCAAGATATCTTTTAGAGGTCTTAACAATCCAGCTAACACCAAACTAAACAGAGCATTGTGAGTATAATGACCACCAGGTTCCAGGTGTGTCTTTTAACCGTCCTGCCTAATTGGAAACAGCTGGTACCTATGCTACAGTAATTGCAATGACTGGCGACATCACTGAGCCATGGCCTCTTTTTCTTTTCTTTTTTTCCTCAGTACCTTTTCAAACATAGGAGCCAACCACAGTTATTGCTAACTACACAAACAACCTGATTAGAATAGCGCTTTTTCAAAATAATATATAACAATAGTATGTTGTGAAACCATTGCTCTTTCAGGGCCCACATAACTTCCCTGGATCTGTGCAATAAACAAACCATACAGTTCTTCTCTATGGAGGATGTAGTGATTGCATTGAGGTTGTTTAATAGATGCTAAGGCTTTTCAATAAGTAGAACAGCAATAGAAGTGAGAACTCTTTGATGTGCAGTTGGGAGGGGAAATGAGGGTCTTTAAAACCTGACAAGGAAAACAACCTATCCATCCCTTCCCTGTGTCAAACAACAGACAGGTCAGAGAGTTCAGACCATTTGTTGTCGTGATCTCAGATAAATGTATACATACAATTTGTTTTGAATAAATGTGTTTTACATTCAATCTCATTGCTACAGTAACTATTATTGCTTTTGTAAACAAGTTGAAAAGGTGATAAAGTCATTCCTCAAGTTGAAATACGCCGACTCACGCCATCAAATTGCTAGCTTTTTGTTGGCGTAGCTCGTTTCCATCGCGTATTCCGGTCATGTGTATTGACAATACAGAGAATGCAGGTACGAGGAAGCAAGGCTGTTTTCAGCAGCATGAGCCCTGTTACACTTTCACATTTACATTTACATTTATGGCATTTAGCACACGCCTTTATCCAAAGCGACTTACAACAAATACATTTGTTTAAGTGAATCATCTAACAGGAGAGAAATTTGTACAGGGGGGTAGTGGGGGTGAAGAGGTCATTAGGAGGGACCGTTAAGCCTGAAGAGATGGGTCTTCAATCTACGGCCTGTTTATATGATAGATGTATGTATCTCCCTACATCTGCAATTCATTTGGCTGACATTTCACTTAAAGGCATACGAGAAATGTTACCACTCTGACACATTCTCCGGCAACAGAAATTGAGGAACTACCTCTGATTACGATAATGGGAGGTCGGGAATACTGTGTGTCCATATTGCTGCATGGTTTACTGTAGGTATGGCTTTGTGGGAGATAGATGACCATTTCTTGAGAAGTGTTCCTCAACTATGTGTGTTTCTCTTCACACTTCATATTATTTGTCTTGACCACAAGGAATGGGTCTGGATTATGTTAACCGTTATCCATACGGTAAACTCACCCATGACCAAGCACTGTGGCTTCCAGAAAGGGGGGGTGAAGTCTCAGGGGAAAACATGTGTCAACAGAACTTCATGGTTAAAAAACAAGCTGATGATGTGGTGTCTTCAGGCCCAGAAACCAACACAGGTGATGCTATATTCTAAATGTACAGGTAGTCCTGGTTATTGGAAATATCTCAAACCAGCATGAAAATGTGCCTCCATAAAGTTGCCCTGAGCTCCAGTCTTCTTTGAGATTACAGTTCTGGCATGAGACTA
This sequence comes from Argentina silus, assembly GCF_951799395.1. Lineage (NCBI taxonomy): Eukaryota > Metazoa > Chordata > Actinopteri > Argentiniformes > Argentinidae > Argentina > Argentina silus. The sequence goes on along the minus strand of NC_139672.1, from coordinate 13,012,008 downwards.
CCTTTATTGAGAAACATCTTGTTTTAGCCCCACCATAAAAAGCATACCATTCGTACACAGAATGAGAATAGATCATCTTTACATTGTGGTGGGAACAAAAAGATTCAGTCTGTTGATGGAAAAAATTTAAGTATTACTATGAAACGACAAGAGTGACAATTGTTAACAACTGGTGTTTTATTTATTTACTTACAAAAGTGGAAGACAATCCAAGAGTGTGCACACAATACATATACATCAAGGAATAAAAAGTCATACATAAACAAGTACATAGAAATATGTATACAAAAATGTCTCTACATATGGAATAATGATATGGGGAATCATTTAATACAGACAGAGATGTTTAACCTCTCTCACAATCTTTAGGAAATGAAGTGCATGCTGAAGAGACTGTTCGATATGACTAATCTGTAGTCAACATAGAAGTGAATTTGAACGATATAACATTGACACTTTTTCACAACTATAAAATAAAACCTATTTCAAATTCTCTGTCAGTATTTTGAAATATTACAATGTATCTGCCATCCTATACAAAACTGCAAAAGTCTTTACAGAAGTATAGATATGTATCTATGTATCTACTATACACTATGGTGCTATTCTGATGACACTACTTGGTTGATGACATTTCTACCGCCGCGGCGTCCTCTGCTCCGTTGACATCGTAGTCTCCCACAGGCCCGCTGACCAGCACCTTCATCCGCTCTGGGAAGTCGTCAAATTTGGGGTACAGGAGGAAGTCATAGACCAGAGCTGCTGCCACGCCTCCACACATTGGGCCCACCCAGTACACCTGCAATGGGCCAATGACTCAAATCAACACCAGGCACTATGGTTGATCACATCTGATTTGACTTTTACAGAGAAATTGATCGACTTTTACAGAGAAATCGACACAATGAAACATCAGCTTACAAAGATTACAGTGCAGGGTAAACTTTGCTCTCAATGCATAGATTTGTTTTCATCCCAGACTAATAATAAAACAATAGAGATGCTGTCACTCATTAACTTTTAACGTGGCTCAGTTTTGGCGATAAGGTTTAAAGGTATTGCACAAAGCATTGATATCACACGAAATATCACACGAAAGATCACACAGAAGCTGCACACACAAAAAAACAACGACATGGTCTCAGCTCCGACTTACCCAGTGGTCTGTGAATTTATTCATGATCAAAGCCGGTCCGAAGGATCGAGCAGGGTTGATACCACAGCCCGTGAAGCTGATCTGCACACAACAACATAGACATCAGGACAACATGAGGGATGAGAGGGATTGATGTGTGATCCAGAGCGATACAGTTTAACGTAACATGTTGTTAGAACATTGTCATTTGTAAAGGCACAGCAACAAAACTTCAGCTTATCGTTGTTTTTCACAATTGCTTTTGTTCAATCCATGGGCCTTCCCGAATAACATGCATAGATGTACTAAATAAAGTACATTGGCAGTCTATAAGTAACTTACGGCTGCCAAGTGTCCCAAACAGACAGAGAGTCCAATGGCTAGGGGTGCAGAGCCTGTGACATCACGCCGCCTTTTATCAGTGACAGCAATGACACATAGGACCAGCTGGAAGGTTGCCAGGAGTTCGATGCCAACGCCTTGGCTGGGAGTGATGTTGTTGAGCTGTGGGAGTGAGGGGGGACGGAGGAGGAGGAGGAGGAGGAGGAGGGGAGGGGTAAACAAAAACAATTTGTCAGTCTGCATCAGTGAGATGGATGTGTTTTTCAGCACTACCAATGCTCATTTAGAAATTGCTGGCAGAGAGCTTAACTGATGATGAGTACAAATCTAATTAGACTAGGTCTGATAGCTTGGCAAAGTCTAAAGTGTCAATTTGCTCAATCATTTTACTCTTGAGGAAAGACTCTATTAGACTATTACTGATATTTCGACAGACTCAATTCAGATAAAACTTTTCAACGACAGTAGATGTGATGACTTTTCACATCAATAACTATTTGTTAAGATGACTGACATGAGCATTCACCCTTCTTAGAGGCATGAATGTGGTATTGTTGACATGAAAGAAAGACCACACAGCAGTACTCCAAATATTCACTAGAGGACAGCAGAAGCAGAAGGTTAGGGTTTGTTTGCCAAATATTTTCTGCCGGTGCATCAAAGTGGGCTCTAATTGTGCATCAATGGCATCCAATTTGTGACATTTTTAAGTAATTACATCTAGACTTGCACAAACAATGCTCTCTCAAAACGTTATCAACGCAGTATACACAGATTCACATATTGTTTACCTACTACTGTGAGGTATAACTTTTAAATAAACTTCATGCTACACACACACACCATGAAATACTATTGCAAGCTTAACATTCTTATGAAAAACATCTGCACGTCATTTCATTGAAAAAAAAAAAACACACACATCAAAATCATATCCATATTTTCATTCAATAAAATGGAACTGAAGAAAAAAAATTGAACCACTTACAGAGTTGACCCCCAATGCATCACGCGAACCTGGGCGTGTTCCATACACAATACCACTGGCCAAGGATGAGCCCAGCATCTGAGCCACAATGTACATAACCGCTTTGAAGACACTGATCTGGCAGCTGGCCAGCATGCCCAGGGTCACAGCCGGGTTCAGGTGGGCTCCACTGATGTGGCCCAGACTCTGGGCTAGTGTGGCAATGGCCAGGCCGAATGTCAGTGAAACCTTCACCTCTTGGTCCGGGTTTGTGTTGTTTGTGTTCCCAATGGCTGCCGAGATGCTGAGGAATATGAACAGGGTCATGCCCACCAGCTCGGCCAGTACGGCCCTCCAGAACGCCTTGCTCTTGAATTCTCTCATGGTGTCTGGCTGAGGCTGGTTTGCTGGGGGGCTGTGGTGGTCCTCTGTGGTGTGTGTGTGGTGTGTACTCACCAACAAGAGCAACAGGCTGCATTTATAAGGCTGGGGATCTGATAATGGCAAGGAGGCGGGTTCTAAAAAAGTGAAAGGGAAGGGCATACTGAATTAATGAGAAATCCAAAAGGCTTTTCTTCCCTCTGTCCCCCCCCTCCCCCCTGCTCTCCCCCTTGTTTCCCCTCCTCCCTCTGCATTTTTACCTCTTTTTGCTCTTTGGACTTTTGTAAGAAATGGTCTAGTAGTATAGAGATGAAGATGCACCCACCAGCTGCATTCTTTCCATTCATAAAGTAATCAACAGTAGAATAACTTTATCACTACTTTGTGAGGTGAAAGTCCACTAAATACAATACTTGGCTTTGAATGAATAGAACTTTAAAAACTAATATTTCACTAAATGTTCTGACTGTAGTATTTAATTGTTGGCTGCTTTGCCAAGTTCAATATGTTCAGCAGCAAGTGCATCACTAGTGTCAATCATTTCATTCGCCACATCAACTTAGTTGACCAGGTCATCTGAAAAACATTTTGGGCTACTGAATAAGAGACAATAGACAACCCCGCCTTTCCCCCTGCTCTCCAGAAAAGACTTCCCCAAACTTTTCATTGCCTTCCACAGACCTGTCAATCAAAGGACATCTTGCACGTGAGTTTTAGTTCCCATAGAAGCAAAAAAAAAAGAGAGACCTTAATTCAGAGAGCAGTGTATTGTAGCTATTTATAGCAGCCTAATGAAAACAACAGTATGAGAATAGCTTTATTGAATTTGCTTGGAAAGAACTTGTTTTGTGGTGTGCTGTGTTTTGTTGTGTTTTTATTTTGGGGCAAATCGTGAACCTTCTGAAATGTTCTTTTCTAAACAATAAAATATATCCTAACTAAACTGAGAGTGGAAAAAAACAGAAAATACATTGGAGTACATGCTTGTTAGATATTAAGTAATACATAAGCATTACCGGGTAAAACATCAACTTAGAAAGATGACCTTCTTGTTCTACCTGACCCCTTGAATCACGTGTGCCAACACAATCGACAACACACAGTGAAGGGAAACAATATTCAACAATCAGTCTAGTAAACATCATACAACTAATTATGAATTGACTCATTGAATTACTCAATGAGAACATATGTGAAGTGAAGGTGATTTGGAATCACGCTCTCAGGATGAGGTAGCCCAGAATGTCAACTCAAGGTGCCCACAGACCTTAAGGATGGCCTCTTGGTGTAATGGTAGACGCTTGGGTTTTCCATACGTTCAAATCCTGCCTTTCACATACTGTATGGCTATTTTAAGTAAAGAGCAATGGAGACTTGAAGTTTCAAAGTAATACATTGTATTGCTCTTAAAGGCCACTACAGACAGGAATATATGCCATTTAGCTGACGCTTTTATCCAAAGCGACTTACATTGCAGTGAGTGCATACATTTCAGTATATATGGTCCCAGCGGGAATCAAACGCCCAACCTAAGCGCTGTTAGCGCCATGCTCTACCAACTGAGCCGCAGGAAGAGGTAATGAGTGAAAGTGACCTCTGGCGCGACATCACTGACATCACCTGTCAATAAATAACTGTGCCACATTGTAATGAGAAAACACACAGTCACACATTGGATTTCTTAGATGTTCGTGCTTGCGGCCTCGTTGTCTTGGTAACCAGGAAATGTATGACTGGCCATGATAAGTACAATTAATTTGTATTAATAGATAAAGGAAGGAAGTATGATTTGTCCTCACTTGCCCTGCTTATCAAAGATGCACACAAGTGTCCTTTGCTGAAGTCTTTTGGACATTCATTCACGGCAGTCATTCAAGTGATCATCATGTAATTTCTCAGTTAAATTTTTTTCTAGCAAAATATTGCAATTATCTCCACTCATACAATTCTCATTAAAGTTTGCTTAACAAACACATTTTCATGTCCTTTTGAGGCATCTTATTTGATTTTGAATAAAGTAATAGGCTATGTATTTGAAATGATCTTGATTTTCTCCTCAGCAGAGTGATATTGAAGTGAGCAAGTGAGCGAGATTACACAAAAATGATCACTTTTTTTTTCACTTTTCCGCTTTTGCACCTCAAAACCTATGATGTTTCCAGACAAGTTCTAGGTAAAAACCCAAGGAGAGGCACTCTTCAGATCCCCAAAATACCCACAGTCAAAGCTTTCACCCCTCTGTCCACCCAACTTAGTACTCATAAGCCCACATCTTTGCTGTGTTGAAGAGGGCACAGTGCCCTCAATTCTCACAACATGACTAATGCTATCTGTGAGAGATTGTTCAACCTAAGTATTGATTAGTGCTTTGCGTTGTTGTCAGCCATTAAATTGTGAGAGAAAGTAGTTGCCTCATCTTCAGTGACTGACGTTTTTATGTAAATGTGAATGGAGATAGGATAACATTGATTTTCAATGTATGCAGAGGTTTCAATGTGGAAAACACTGACTTGACACATTTTTCAGCAATCAGTGTCATATTGTAAACCACCATAGGAGTTCATCACAGAAAACATAGAAAACCAGTGACCCATTGAAACACATGTTATGTCATACAACTTCCAAGTGCTCATAGCGTAAAATGTACAAATGCTTTCAAGCAAATTAAAGTAGGCTATCCTGAACATATTAAAGGAAATTTACTATCTGTTTCTCTCTTGTATAATAGATTGTTTTACCATGTAGATTAGGGAAATAAAAATGATAAGAGCATGAATTACAACCTGCCTGATCCATAGATATACAGTAGTACTGTATATTTAAAACATGTGATAATTTGTGGTTTTCATATCAATTACATCTGTATACATCACAATAACATGTTAACACAGAGCGGACGTAACTGCACCGTCTGAGGCATATTTCATAAATGTATATCATTATATGCATCAGAAGATTGACTTTAAACTTGATGCTTGCCATGATAGTTTCTCACTTTACCTTAGTGCAGAAAGACATTACATGTTTTATGTTATTAGGATTTATACTATACACACTGCACTTTGTGTATATTTATCACTTATCCCAAATGGAAACACTGGTGTGAACCTCAAAACAATGAGTTATCTTCAGTTAAAGTGAGTAACTTTGCCCAAAGGAGATAAAGGACAAACCATCGTCTACATGGTAGTGACATCTATATGAATAAGGATAAACAATGGCATATGTTTTAGGTGTTAAATATGGATTCATGATGACTGTAAACATCGTATATGAATCACTCCTAAAAAGGTTGTTGGATCGTTTTCATTTTTAAACAATCCTACAACATTGGCATAAGACCATGACGTGCCTTTCACATGCCGTATGATCACTTTCCCTGATATCGACAAAGATGGAAAAGACAGAGAGGACTAAAGATTAACCACAAACTCTGACTTCAACCTTTTCTAGAAAAACAAACATACAGCTACTGCAGAGGAGCGAGATTCCTGTTTTTCATTCTCTGGATTTATGAATGGTTAGGGGGTCGGGTTCAGTCCTCTGCTTTATAGCTCCCAAAAACCATTTGTGCGCCTCTTCCAAATGTTCCATCAAACTAAGTGTTCATCTTGGTGGGGGAGTGTTGACTATGTGTGATCCACTAGTACCACCACTAGTACCACCACTTTATTTGGTTAAACCCAAATACTAGAAGCTGAGGGTCAGTCTATGGTTCTGTATCTTATCAAACATAACACTCATCGGCCACTTTGTGAACTCATTGATATCACATATGACACCAAACATGATAATAGGTCTTCTCCCAGAAGGTCTAATGTACTCTACAATGTAAACCCATTTTGTCAGCCCCACGATAAAATGTAAAGTCCTTTTAGAGCAACAAAAGTCACCAGAAGCCTTTGCTAGGAAGCAACATAAAGAGGTGCAAAAGGTATGGAATATTGATTGTGAGGGGTCAAACATTTGGTGGAGGAATGTGCAGAATGTTCAAAAACATCCATTTCGAATATTCCCTCAGTGCAACGAACACACACTGCAAACATATGGGAGTGATTCATTTCAACAGAGAAATGTCTTAAAGGCTCTCCACGGGCACATTCAAACTAATGAGTCTGGGCGGACTAGTAGCATTATACAGTATACTGTAGATAAGGCTTTGGGAAACGTAAAAGTGTGAAATTATGGGATTGATTGATTTCATCAGAGACATTTTTAAAGCTTTCCTACTACAGATCATTCAAACTAATGGGCTTTTGGTAGACTGGTAGCATTATATAGATTAAGCTGCTACTTAGGGAAAATGTATGTGAATACATAATATATATAATATATATTGTACTAAAACCAACAGAGATGGCGTCAAACCATATTGTGAATACTGGATGGATCTGGAGCTGGTGGTAGAACAAACATGTTGAAGGGTTAGGGGATGATAAACAGGCACAACACAGAAAGTCATTGACCCATGAAACTGTTTGTGACAAGTGAGGAACTCATTTTACTAATTGCTCTTTTATCTAATTGGTTCAAACATTTTTGTCTCCAAAGAAAGAATCATGTGACACTCACAGTTTGTGTCAAAGAAAAAAACGGATCTGTTGAACACATTTTCTTTTAAGGGATTGAACTTGTTACCGAGTTGAACACGTACTGTAGATTTTAGTAGAGTACTAAAAGATATTAATTTGGCAAATGGTCTTTTAGAACAGATTTTAAGAGCAGAAAGAGATGTCTTTCACAGTGACTTCACACCGACAAGGAGAGGAATTTCGCTACAAGCGTGTGAAAGTAGACAGAGACAAAAGACTTGAATGAATGGAATGGATCCTCTTGATCATAAAGCAGAAAGCTGTCTTAGAATACCACATATCAGATTGTTCACAATGTCCGGTCTCAGCCTGGGTACGACTGTCATTATGTGTCACAGAGTGTATGGAGCTCATGGATCCAGAGAGACCAACATCACGAAGATGGCCGAGGACCAGTCTCCCTCAAAGGCTTCCATTCAACTCCAGGCAACAGTAACATTAGGTTCCAAATCACAATCATGAGCCTTTTTCTTAATGAGGGGGCCAACTCAGTGCACTGCTGACCCAGACAATTATGTAATTGTCACATACCAGAGACGGAACCATTTCAAAAAACCCAAAATAAAATGGACTCGACCCATGTTAGGCTATTTTTCCACTGCACTTTTGCCATTGTTTAAATATTTTTTTTAAATGTACCGCATTTTTTTGGGAACACACCAAAAAGGGAATAATCTCAAATTACTATAAAGTAGTCTTTCGTTAGAGCTAACCATACTTCTCAAGGTGTCTATTCCTAGAAAATGTATTTCTTCGAATTAATACAACTTTTCATGTGGAACTTTTGCAGTTTTTTTTGGTATAATTCTGAATTTTAAGATTTATGAAGTTCCGTCTCCTGTTCCCTAACCAATTGTTTACAAAACATCCTAGGTATAGGCTTTGGTGTGGCTGCTCAGGACAGGAAGTATTAACAATCCTTAATGTTTTTTTAATGGTGTTTTGCTTATCTGACTTCCACGATGGGAATGTCATTAGCCAGCTACAGTGTGAACTGTTTATTTTAGCAACAGCCGTAGTAGGACTACCTCAGATCTTGCGTGTGGCTCAAATACGTCACAGACAATATTGCCGATTTCTGCCAATGTATATTTTTATGTCATTTAATTTGTTACGCAGCAACCAAAATGGAATATGTCATACATAGCTTTGCAGCCTCTTACAGTTCATGTGTAACCAGAGGACTGTGTTAACCATTGATATATCCAAGTTAATTTAATAGCCAGAAATATCAAACACAGTGCCATGAAAAGGTATGTGATACCTTACACGGTTTTGACATTGTGTTATATTGGGGCCTGAAATAAAATAAATAATTTAATGTAGAATGTTAACACTGAGCTACACAATCTAGAAAATGTAGAAAATGTATAGAAATAGTAAAAAATGAAAAACCAAAATGTTCTGTGTCAATGAGTATGTGAAACCTCGGCAATGGCAAACCAAAATGAATGCAAAGCACTCAAATTACCCAAACAAGTTACGCAACAGTTGGATGGTTCCTCTCTGTTATTAAAAGTGGAATAAGTTTAAGTTAAGTTTAAGTTTAAGTTTAATTAAGTGCGTATTAGATCCTCCAAAGTCAACAGCCAGAGAATAAGTAAGTGTCTTTGAAAGAGCCACAGACTTCAAATATAAAAATGGGAGAATGCTGTCCATGGGTCAACAACATCCCTGTCACTCCTCAAAACTGGTCTATATGACAGCGGCCAGATTAAAACCATTACTGAAAAATAAATTCCTGCATTGAGTTTGAGCCATACAGCATTTGAGTGACACTGCTTAAAGGGACACTTCATTGTCCAGATCACCTTACTGGCTGTCTCTTGTCCATTGTCACCATACTGGTTTGTTGTGTAGATCAAAAGCTAGGTATTGCTGGTTTGAGGATTTAACCCTGAGTGATGTATTTGGGGGTAATCACATGGTTTTGAGAACTACAAGGAGCTTTATGGAGGAGAGGGCTTTCTCTTTATGGAGGAGAGGGCTTTCTCTTTATGGAGGAAAGGGCTTTCTCTAAAGCCTAGTTTGCTTACATCCATAAGCACCGCACTTGCGCATACATCTATCACGTATGTTTACTAACGTGCATCTTGGCCTAGACATGCCTAGGGACGGATTTAATTAATTAGGGGCCCATTTCAAATTGCCATTGTGGGGCTCCTACTTCACTATATGAGAATATACCAGTTTTTTGGGGTGCGCTGTGTTTCCACCACCCATGGTAATTCGGAGGACTTGGGGAGAGCAGGGAAGAGCAAACTATTGCTGTTGTCAGAAATGCATTTCCAGACAAGTATCACCCTCAAACCACCATGACTATTCGTAACTGAAACAATAAATCTGTCAATCATTTTCAGGTTTTTCCTCCAGTGATTTCACCGGTGCCAAAAGTGACAGTGGAAAAGCGCCATATTTCATCACTTATTTCAACACTTTATGTGGGAGTCAGTCAGAACAGTGGCTGCTACGCTACCTGCAGCGCTACCACCAGTCAAGTTAATATCAGCTCTGACTCAGTGTGATGTGTGCCGCTGCTGTCCACGTAGACGGTGCTGAAATAAAATCACAGTTTCACCATTACGTCTGTAGGAAAGGCAACAATAAAACCCTGTAACTGCATCATAATAAAGCAAAACACTTTCATTTATATTTATTTGAAATGCATTAACATTGCAGAGCCAGGTAAACAGTATAGGCTAAAGGCTAGCCAATCTAAAAGGCCTTTGCTATTTGAAAAACACTAGGCCTAAATTTCATCTGTAGCTGTTACCATTTTTTTAAATGCTATTTTCTCTCTTATTTTTTTCCTGTCTATTTAGGCAACAAAAACAACTAATAACTTGCTGTTGAGTGACAATCTGTGAAATGTTCCTTTTAATGTAGCCAAAATAACTTTTTAGTACAAAATGTTTTGGGTCAAATCAGAGAGAGAGAAAGGAGATTCTCTCAAGTCCTGAATAATACTTCACACAATAATTCACACAACACATCTCAATTTAATTGTTTAAATCTGTTTATGTAAAATGTAAAATAAAGAAAGTTGAAAGTGTGGAGAACATTGTCTGAAATGATTGGAAACAAATCTAAATCAATTTCAAGATTCAAGATTCAAGATTCAAGATTCTTTATTTGTCACGTGCATACAAATATACAGTGAAATGCAAAAGTGACAGAGTGGTGCAACAATACAATAAGTTTTAAAATAGAATAAAATAAAATAGAAGTACTAAAAAAGGCTCAATGCAACAAAAAAAAAACTGTGCATGGGTTCACATATTTTTTCTTGGCACTGTATATACAGTATATTTGAAATAACCCCACTCAAGTCTGATTATTTTTGGATTTGAGGAGAGATAAACAAGGGCAGATTACATTTCATCAAAATGTATTATTTTCAACAACTACTGTTGGTTTGGTGCAATGTCAAAAGTTTGACCTGGAGATTTGTAAACATACACTACATGTTGACGCACGGCAGAAGGTTGGAGAGATTTATAGTTCCATAACATGTGTTGGGACCTTCAAACTGGCAGACTCACAGACATATTTTGGCCTTTTATTAGTGCCCAAATCCCCTCAATTGTCATGCGGGCTCCTGGCTCTTTGTCTCTTTATAACCACTGGGAGGACCCCATGCGTGTCTGCCCCACCTCTAGAAAATGTGCACAAAAACATTGTTGAAAGGCTTGGACAGGGGTCACGGATGCCATGACAACTGCTCAAATATAGACTTGTGAGACCCTATAATGTTTTAGGATCTCTGTGATGAGATCACCCAAGAGGGCTCGCCGGGTAACCACCATGGGAGGGGCAGTACAACAGAGGCCAAGCCAGACTCAATCAGTTCAATGGCTCATGTGGGGACTTCTTTGACTGATTGTGAGGAGGGGAATTGAGGATGTCAAGTTGAAACAGAAAGTTGCCGCAGAAACATTTCAGAGATCGAAAAACCACGCACACACACACTGTATACCCACACCGTGCGCACGCACGCACACACACACACACACACACACACACACACACACACACACACACACACACACACACACACACACAGTCATGCTGAAGCTCAGTTGCAGCAAGAAATGTTGGCCATGACAGTAGTTTATATCCAATATCCTGTTTTGTAACATACTGGACATACTTGTTGAACATACTGTTCAACTACTACTCCCCTCCTCTCCTTTATGATCCTGGATCATGTGGCATCACATGCAGTTCTTGAAGTATGCAAATAAGTATAAACCAATAAAACTGATAAAGGGGTGGACTTAGAACTGCTAGGCAGGATGTCATCCTGGGCCTACTTCCAGTTTTTCATTTTCCTGATTAACCTCCTTGTCATAGTCTCTTTTTATTTAAAAAAAATCTATGTTGCTAAGAATTTGGGAAAATGATGTACTGGTTACTGCCTCCACCTTCAATGCATGTGCCCATTGAAACCCGATCCTACTGCCCTTCTGACACACACCTCTCTTCTCCCCTTTATATTACCTCTTACTTTCTATCTGTCGAATTAAAACACAAACTCTGTTACATCCTCATCTAGAATTCATGAAAAGCAAGAAAATGAACCCCTGAAAACATACATAGAATGACCAGGTACATAACATAGGCCTATACACAATACACACACTCTCTGGTCATTCTCAGTTTGTTATAACTGAACCTCATCATATGGGAGTAGGTCTGTTATTTTCCACCTCGTCTCACACGCTGAAGCCTGGATTGTGTCATCACTGTCAGGTGGTTGTAGTTGCCTGCTGTCAGGGAAATACTGAGAGCAGCCAGATCCTCCTTCATTGTGACATGGTTAAGAGCTCAAGCAATTTGGAATATTGTATACAAATAATTCATGTTATCCTCTGTGGTTCAGTTGGTAGAGCATGGCGCAAACAACGCTTAGGTTGTGGGTTTGATTCCCGCTGGGACCATATATACTAAAATGTATGCACTGACTGCAATGTAAGTCGTTTTGGATAAAAGCGTCAGCTAAATGGCATATAATATATTATAATATTTAGGGCTGTCAAATGATTAACATTTTTAATCAGATTAATCACAGCTTAAAAATTAATTAATCATGATTAATCACCATTTGATTCGGTCCAAAATATGCCATTTACTTCTGTATATTGTTGCGGGAATTGAAAGATAAATGACAGAAGGCGGATATATACATTTAACATACAATATGTATGTATGCATGTTTATTATAATAACATCCACAGTGTGGTATTAATATTGAAAAATATACACCAAACTGCTGTACAATGACAACATTGTTATTGCTATTCCTCGAAACAAAGTAGGATGGTGTTAAGAACATTCTTTTTGTAACACACTTACTTGGCCATTAGCCAAGCCATTTCTCTTATTTGAATGAAACCTTTTTCTTTTCTTTTTTACAATAACAAACTCTTTCTTGCAGTATGTACACATTACTATTTGTTTATTCATTGTTCCATCTTTGTTTTTTTTAAACTCAAACCCATCCAGAGGGCCAACCTGTTCGTCTTGCTCCATGCTGTGACTCCATGCTGAGAAAAAGGTCTCTAAATAGTAAAGATGCCACTGTCTTAGCTAATCATTATTTAGTATCTATTACATTTTATTCTGTGGTACAGTAATTACATCTTACGTATCATTACATCTTCTACAGAAACAAACACTGAGATATGAAAATATCAATCACAAGGAGAGACCAACACAGTACTTATGAGTGGAACATAGGATAAATGTTGACACGTGGAGCTTGAACAGAAAACTGAATCCCTCGAGAGTGATCCAAAGCAATAGCTCTTCATTAGCATCTTCAGCTAATGCCAAAGAGAGAACTTACTCAAGACATGCTAACCTCCAAACCACTGGGGGACTCCTGATGGTAGTCATTAGCAACATAGATTTGTCAATCAACAGCGAAGGGATTTCTTGTGTAAAGTGCAAACAACTTGGAAAACCTTAATGCCAGCTACATGTGTTGCTAAGCTGTGGCACTGTAGGTATCAAACAAGGCATCATTCTTAATCATGATTGCTTACGTTGATGAAATGACACTGTCTAGCTAACAACCAACATAACACATTAATAACATCTGACATAAACACTTCATAACACATTCCGATTTAATCTGACATTCTGTCCCACATCTATATCATATATGGCATTGATGTTATATAAATATGTTTAAAAAGGCTGACACAACATGTGTCATGTGTTATGAAGTGTCAAATGTTAAATGTTATCAATGTGTTATGTATACCCCTTTTGTATAAAGTCTTACAATGATATTCCAAAGATATAAAATAAGGAGACATGTATAAATAGTATCAAAATTTATTTACTACATTCTACAAACGGTAGCTGTATATGGAGCCAACAGCTGTTGGTTGATTTGGGATTTCATTCAGAATGTGTCCAGAATGTATATTAATCTATAAAAGATAATGAAAAGCTGGTTGCTATATTGTCTAAAAAGCTATATTGTCTAATGACAGAAAGACATTTCAAGCGAACAGATCTGAATGTACAGTACATGTGTGTGTGTGCATGCTTGCCCAAGAAAGCATGTGTGTATGGGTGTGTGCATGCATGTGGCGCCTTAAGTACCTCTAAATCTGTTCTCAGACTGATAAGAAATCACACCAGAGAACCACAGCCATGAAACTTTGAGGTGCAATATGTTACATTCAAACTTTCTAAAAGCTTCTAAATGGTTGTAATGACTATATTAATAAAGTGTTCAGGGAGTGTATTTCATTTACGAATGTTGGGTTTTGGTCCCAAGGTGGAGTGTCCTACCCAACATTAATTTGTATAGAAACATGTTGTTACTGGCCAGGGATGTTTTAGGGGAGTGGACTCACCAAAATTCTCTGGTGGCTGCCTCTTCCAATCGTGCTCACGTGCAGAAACACAACATGTCCTGCAGTCCAAGTCCATTTTGGCGGGATCTATTATTATTCAAGAGGATGTTGTTGTTTGGAACTTCGAATATTGCCACAGATTTCCGACAGATTCACACCCTGGTCCTTTAAATTGGTACCAGAAGTTACAGTAATACAATTAGCTTCCTCATTGTACAGTAAGCTAATAATACATACAGTAGCCACATATGCAATTGTATTTTTTGCATATCCTTTCTGTGCACGTGAATGCTTCAATCAAGGAGGAATGCAGGCTGCAGACCCAGCCTGGGTCGCCCTTCGCATGTTCCTGACACTATGATTTGATTTCCTGGGAGTAAAAGTGAGACAATGGCTGGAAATGCAGAGGATGACAACAATAGTTTAAGCCCGTGTTCTTCAGTTTAATACTAATTACACAAAGAATGTCTGGTGTTCAGCTCGGAAGCAGACCCAGAGCCAATGGTCCATAAATTACAGCAGATAAGGTTCCCAGGGTAAAACAATATTTTCACAATGTGCATACGATGTGTCTAATGAAGCTTTCTTCATTTGCTCATGGGCCAGCTCTGGCATGTTATATCTGGCCCTGATATGTTCCTGTACAGTAGTTACTGGGCCATCTTTGGTCTAAGTGTGGTTGACCAGTTCTGGGTGAGAGTTGGCATGTTGCTCATGGGCCAGCTCTGGCATGTGATCATTGGCCCTGATTGATTCCTGTTGTTACTGGGCATGTTGTTACTCTACATGTTACTCTGTTTTGGTCTAAATGTGGGGGACCAGTACTGTATGAAGACCTGGCATGGAGACCGCTTTGTTATTGTTTGACTCCCAGATTGCCCCTTTAATGTTTATTACTCCATTGCTTATAAACAATTTAATCATAAACAGAAATTGTATAGCTTCTAAACATTGTTTATGAGTTTGAGAGTGGTTACATTTCTCCAGCCCCTTCGCACAGCTGTTTACCAAAAAGTGGGATGACCACTTGCGCCTTTAAACAAATAATTAACAGTCAATAAACCCCTTACAAACCATATGACAACCTCCATATAAAATCTAACAGCAACAGTTCTGAAAACTCCACTGAAATGCATGAAGCATTTTTCCAAGTTGAGAAAGATTGTATTTGGCATTAAGAGGGAAAATAAACCATCTGGTAATACTATCAACATGACTGGACAAATGACATAATTGAATTCCCTTATTCAAGAGAGGAGAAGGCTGTCCTTGTTATGTCTTGTCCTTGTAATGGCTTTAATGTCTCGTTATGTGACGTTTTCGGTGACCTTTAAATGAGCCATGCCCTCTTAGAAATTAGTTAATGAAATCTGTATGACTTCAGGACTGTTACTGACAACAGAGCAGTAGAAAGACAGGTGAATTAAATGTAACACGATTGTTGTTGTTATTCTGTGTCATTTTATATGTGCTGCTTGTGTGATGTCTGAGAAGAAATCTTACATCTCAAGGTTCACTATCTCAACAAGGTTGATGGACACAAACGTATATTGTACTGTAGTTTTAAAGTTAATGCATGTGTTGAACAACGAAAACATAGATTTTGGAAATACTAAACTGATCATTGGTTTTGTAATAATGTGGGTATACATTTTTTTAAAAAGACTATTGCGCTTTCTCCTGTGCATATCTTTGTGATTGTAATTTTCTACATTTTTTGGCATTCAGGGTGGAAGAGGGAGGCGGTGAACAATGTTGCCAAATCATTGTTGACCATTTTGAAATGTTGGTATGAATGTTGCTATGAATTGTGAAAGTAACTTCATGTTCCGATAAAAGACAATTCTAGGAATTGGGATGGAGTTGGGCATGACTTCACATGAGACCAGCTGGCATCAGATAGAGTGGAGGTAGATAACTCAAGAGAGTGCTCTATGAGAGTTGGAATGGGGAGCGGGAAAGGTAGGGTCTCACGCGAGCTGACACAATAGGGCCTGACCGCGCAAAACCCCAAAAGTGAGGATTCTTATCTCCAACCAAAGGAAATGGATTGACACACTTGTTTATGTTGAGGCGAGGAAAGGGAGTCGGACGTTTGGGATTCCATAGCAGATACAACTCACCAGGGTGTTGGTTTTAAAACAACGTTGTCGTTTCCCACTTTGTTCAACACCAATCTCGTTTCACCACATGAACTTTACAAGTCACAATCTGCAGGAATTGGAATTGGAATCGGAATAGGATTTGGAAAGACACCAACTTCTTGGCAACTTGCAGACTGGCCAAAATGATGTCATCACAAGCAATTGAATTTGAGTTTCTTTTCCTTTTTCATTAAGAGGTCTAAATAAGAAAAACATACATTTCTAGCACGAGTCAACAATTAGAGTGGTGATATCAGGTATTTGTATGACTCATTGAAGGGAATCAGCTGTATCACTGACCACATCAAAACCCTGAATAGTTAAAAAAAAAAAATCTATATTGATGTACAGCACCAAGCTATTTTGTAGCATCAGTAAACAAATCGATCAGTCCTTAACTGAGGAATTGTATCCTCTCTTTCATAAACCATCCCGAAGTGACAACGACAAATATTTTCCTTGGCATATCACGGCCACTCTGACACCCATTGAGAAGGGGAGGCCACAATCAGTGAGAGAGCATAATGGCTTCCCTTCACATGCCCACGTTGCCTTGTGGAACCCAGCTTGTGTGTAAGCATTTTGTGTTGGTGGTTGTCAAAGACTTTGATGTGGCGAGCAACCCTGTTCAGGAGCTGAAACAATGTGGGGCGATTCTGGAGAGTGTTGGAGTTGACAATAGCACACGTCTACCTCCCACTGCTCCTGATCAATGAGCCAGCCTTGGATAGACGCAGACATGCTTTCACGGTGTGTGAAAGGCGGTTTTGAAATGCGGCCGTCGTATCTCACAGCCACAATCTCTCTCTCTACAGTATTTCCCAGGGATAGATATGATGAGGATTTTGCTGTTAAAAAATAAATGTACTCGAGCAGTGCTCATCTTTTAAATTAAATAAATCGAACACGCTGTTCATTGACTGAAAGACAGTCTTCTGTAACTATTTTTGTAAATATTTTAAAAGTGTCAGAGATCATTTATTTTCTTTTAATGATGGCTATTGTGTAACTTAGCAGTATCGAGTCAGCCTCTGTTGTTTGAATAATCAAGAAACCATTTACGCACCAAGATGCCCTCTTTCACCCATGTTGAAGGTTGTGTCAGTTACTTCACGGATGTCAATGTGTCAGCTCAATCCGTTTCCAGCACAAAGCAGTGAGCATATCCTGAGAACAGTGGTGGAAACCCAGCAGGAGTCTGTAATCAGCGGGAGGTGGATAGGGAGGAGTTCATCAGTGGTGATGTGGCAGTGTCGACTGAGAAAGCACAGGATCTCTTCTCACACAGGTTTCATCCCCGGAGGGAAACAGAGGACTCTTATGTCTCCCATTCTGTGTTGATCACTGCCTTATCATGGGAAGGAAACAATTTGGGAGCTGCTTCCCTTCATTGTGTGTATTTTTCCCAAAGTGAGAGCAGGTCCTCATCATTCAGCAAGAGAAGAAGAATGCTCATTGGTAGTTCAAGGTAAATTTGCCAGGGCCCACCACGGAATACCACCTGTATGATCGAGTACTGACATAATATATAAATAATTCAGAGAAATGACATGACATGCTGTATTGATATCTATGATAAAGAATAAAGTGCAGGCAAAATATTAAAAATGATAAAAAAAATATGAATATAACATAATTGTAACTCAAACCGTATTTTGATTGCCTGGGTAAATCCAGCAGTGTATGGGAAGTGAATCTGTGTCTCACAACATGCTTACATTGTAGCGAACAAACCGCACAGAAAATACATGCAAAGTTGCTACAATTGGCCCCAATGAAATCCTCTGGGTGGGCTAAAACACTTGGAAAACACATTTGAGTTATTTGACTGCGAGTGAGAGTCCTCCTACCTGGGATCCATTGAACGGATGAGTTGTGCATCCGCATAGTAAAAGTCTTGTTCATTCACTTTACTTGGCAATCAACTGTGCCAATGGAACACACTGCCAACTTGGCACTAGAACAGAGATTTTAGCCGTAGAGAGGCATAGCCTGTTGCAACTGTTAGTATGACAGTATACATTATGTTTTCAAGCTGTTGTACATCATTTATACACATTTTTTATCCCAGATTTTCATCTCATCCACAGTATCTAAAAGAGTTTTTTTTTTTTTTTTATATATTTTTGCAAACATACAGATACATGTAAGAGAACACAAATTGTATAATCTATTAATTTCATTCATCTTTAGAAAATCTGATGAGTAAAGGGGTATTTTCAGGACTGCTCACACAGTGGGCTGCTCCACTATATTGTAGCCCCTCAAGGACATTCTGAGCCACTATTTGGCAGCCTAGATGGAGGCCTTCTCACAAATCAGGCCTGGAGCGCGACCAATACTCCACAAACACTTCCTTAGGCAAGCTAGCCCATTGTACATTGCTCTGGCCCTGTCTGGGTTTTGTCCATCAGCCACTGGGCGTTCGTCATGCAGACTAAGATCCTTGACAATTAAGTACCTCATCATCTTTATCCACAGAGTGCTCCGAATAGGTCTTAGATAGCCACATTAGCAGTGTTGTTTTAAACCATCAGATTATTGCTGACAACTCTAAGCATTCACCTGGTGCCTTCTACTCATTTTCAGCCAGTTTGTCACCAAACAAATCTGTCTTGATTTTCGTTAGCCCAAAAACAACTATTTCTCACTGTTTCATGATAAGCAGACATGGCTGTGGACGTATTACATAACTCACAGCCCTGTTAGGTAGGTATTATAGAGGTATCTTAGAGACATATACGGACACATGTTTTGTCATTGTCAGTGTGCTTATCTGGGAAGGGGGAAGATAATATTCAGATGCAATAATTTGATCTGTCCAATTTCAGATGTTATTGTCTTCATCTCAGGATATCACAAGGTCTAAGGAATCCATCTCTCAAGTATCTAATGCAATTTAGGTGCAGAGCAACAATCTGGAGACTAAGATCTGGCGATCAGAATGTACACTTATAAGTCATGCTTTGCATGTAGAGTACACCAGGAGCTACTTGAAGAGGATCTATATTGCTTCCGGTCAGGACAAGGTAGCAAAACTGTAAACCCCCATCATATTTGACAATATAACTGTCAATTATACATAATTACATTAATTTTGTATATTTGCATCCAGTGGGAAAGTTCTGTCTGAATTATGTGTCCATTGAATGGTATCACTGTGATCATCATGAAAAAGACCATGAACAACAATCTAGAAACATTTCTAGAGAGAGAAAGTAGACCATAAGTTGATATTGCTTACTAATCCAATTATTCACAGATATACTATATATATATATATATATATATATATATATATATATATATATATATCAAGCTGCCCATGCATACCTAACCAATTATTTTGATCAAGAGAGCTCACTCACAAAATCACTCAAAATATCACTGAGTATAACATTGCAGAGTTCTTTGAAAAGGTCATATCTTTCTTTCATTTAGAACGCTGATCTCAATTTCACACCCCATTGAAGGTATTATAGCCCAAACACACTGGTAAAATTTTGTGGGAAAGGACAGTATGCATCTTTTCGTGATGTTGTCAGACCACAGGGAGTGTTCTTTCCCAGTAGTTTCACAATTTCTTACTTTCCATTATTGCATTTCACATATTGCATTTCACATTTTTGTGGTCCAGTTGTGCCAACCCTCTACAACATATTTAAATTGCATCTCCTTTAATTCTTCCCAATTCAAATATGTATCGCCTCCCTGGGGAGTAGGGAGAGCCTGGGATCACACGGTGACTGTCAACAACCTCTTGTACACCTTCCAATTACGTGGAATATGTTTCCTGATAACTTACATTACATTAATACAGTATGCATCACAGCTAACTACATTCCAGGAATTGCTACTCCCCTCAGCACATCCTGCAGGCCAAATAAATTATTTTGTCGACCTGCAGATTTCCTACGGTGACCATGCAGAATGACTGAACTAGATTTGAACTAGACTGAACCATTTCCTAGTATTATTATATTATTATTATAATGTTTTGGACATGCCATGGACAATAGGATTTAGCAACAATCCATAGCAAAGTGGCAGATTTATACCACAAATCAAGGCCTATCAGGCATCGGGCCAATCATTGTGACAGCATATCTCTATATTATAAACATGAATCTAGACTGGAGCGCTTGGCTTGTTATTCTTAGCTAGCCAGTCCCTTTCATTGCATCCTGTCTTGAGCAGTGGTCCCTATGTCTTGGTATTAAAGGGGCAATCTGAGATTGGTACATCCATTTTCTACTTTTAATGAATAATATACAGTATAACCATTGATTGTTGAAGAATATAACTTATAAATGCCTCATGAGCTTAGTTCAACTTGTTTTACTCCATTGTCTATGAACAATGTACTTGTAAATAAACACTGTATAGCCTCAAAACATGGTTAAAACTATTATTGGGATTTAACGGATGGTCTGTCCTTGTATTCATAGTTCCTATTATTTTTAGTGGTTACATTTCTCCAGCTCCATCCCTCAGTTGTTCCTGTGGAGACTGCTTTGTTATTGTTTGAATCCCAGATTGCCTCTTGAATGTTTGTTTTTCAACACATACTTGATACGTGTATTTCACACTGAAAACAGAATGGTGCTGTAAATGCCTTTAAAGGTGCTCTGTATAGACAATTAAATAAAAGCCTGCAGTGAGCTTGCTTGTATGTAATCATCACACATTGTACCTGCACGGTAGTTACACTGTACTTACACTACCTAAGCAATTTTAGAGACCATGAAGTGGGAAAACACAACTAAATAACGTGTATGGCAATGCGTTGGCTTCAGACATAATTGGCCAACAAGAGAAAAATCTGTTAAAAACGATTACATTCTGGCAGTCAGCTCTGTAATGACAATTTCATATGAGGTGCAAATATGAGTACATTTATTTTAGCATTCGTTCACAATCTGCTCAAAAAGGACGTTTGGAAAAAATTAATAAGGGAGGAAACAAGGAGAAAAGGAAACGTGACTATTGACAAAAGCACTTTGTACAAACATTAAACATAACAGAGCTGAACTCAAAATAAGGAAGGTGCATGGGCCGAGTGTTATTCTGACCCTTTATCCTGTCATTGTAAGATAGGCCTCAGCGTAAGAGAGGCACCAGTTCCATCCAGTATTCTTGTTTGGTCCCTTCTTACGAAAATGTATTTGAAATGTATGGCTGTAATGGAATAGCCCCTATGAACTGCATACACTGGGGAAGATACAAGTGCTGCCAGGGGAACTCTGATGAATGTCACTCTGTAGTCAGTCTAGTGAAGAATGACCTCCTTGTCCTCAGGTCAGACTAGACAATTAGAGAGACAGCTTCATGTAGGTCCTGCCTCCAGCTCCCAAACATCACCATATGGGCCTCTGGAGCAATTATGTGTAAATATATACCTTTCCATATCAACTGTGATATTCAGAAGACCCTTTATGGGTTGCCTAGAGGTCAGAATGCCTATAGATATCAGTTTGTTTTATCTGGGTTCAAGGCATACCTTGAATTTACAAGAGGCCACCCAAGAAGACTTACATTAATGGAGGGTTTGGAATATGAATGTATATGAACTTAATTGCAGCAGATGATGTTGATTGTTTATCTTCTTTCTGTTTTTGTTTTATTTTATTTTTTTACAAAGGACAGACAAGTAATCAATCTCCTGTCACATTTAGGACTACACTGGAAAAACAATGCAAACTAAACTTAAAAAGGTTATGTACTTGGCCTTAGGTACAGTCTAGTCATGGAATAGGGAGATTAGGAAAACAGCATGCAAACCATTTTCCCATTGTTAAAACATTTGACCTGAGAGTAGGTTGTTTTTATAGAAGCAAAATCTGTCAACCTGTCAGCAGTGATGGACTATGTATGCCCATGATACCTGACATCGTCATATGTCAAACAGAACTTAAGAGTACTAAAACCAACAATACACTTGTGGTTCAGTGTACTGCCACTGCAGGGGAGGCTGGTGGAGGTAGAAATCGAAGGACGGGCTCATGGAATGAAATGAGGAATAGTATCAAACACGTGTGATACCATTCCTCATTCCGTGCCACACATTACAGTGAGCCTACAATTACCTCTACCAGCCTCCCCTGTGCCACTGTCAAAGAGAGAAAAAGTGCTTCAGAAAAAATGCTAAAAGGTATCACGAAATGTAATGATGGTAGGGTGGATTATCAACCTTGCTGACGCGTAAGAAATTGACGTGGGGAGAACAGACAATGTAGCTCCTGAAAGGTATCCTTTTACATACTTTGCTGTGGTAAGGTAAATGTGATAAACTCTTCTGAAGGGTTACGCAACAGTGCAGTATCAGACCATGTTCATAAGGGGGGATAGTGTAATGACACTTGCCTAGATTCAACTGGCACAATCTCGATTTGGTGCAGGGGTTAGCGACCTTGCTAACGGGCTGGGAGACCTGGGTTCTTTTCCCACAAGGGGAATTACACTATTACCATTCATCACAATCTTTGTGTCTGTGCTGAATTACCTTTTTAGAAGTTTAGGAGGACCTACAGTATACGATTGTGGAAGTGGAAGAAGTGGAAGAAATAACAAGCTTAAAGTAAACTTGTGTCAAAATGTGATTGTTACATTATTTAGAAAGTTGTACTGAAAGTTGATACTTTGTAGACCTGCTTCATCCCCCAAATTGTTTTCTGTAGTTCTGTAGTTCATTTTATGGGAGTTTATCCTGACCAACAAATGAAGCATTTCAAATATTCCCAGTGCAGGATCTGTTTTCAGTGACAAGACAAGGGGTTTCAAAACAAGAGGTTTGTTATTCCAACTCTGTCCAGTTTTATGAGTTTACGAGGTGGTCAGGTCACTTTGGCAAGGATGACGCAGAACCTTTATATACAGGTTGCTAAACGGTCCATTCATCACCTGGCATTTAGAAAAATACTACCATGAATTGTTCAACTTGACAGGTTGATTATTTGAACAAGGCCAAAGCTTCAGCTTTTACTAGGCATCATCCTCTGTTAAAGTAATCAGAAAGAGGTAGAAGGAATCCCAATTACAGTGCCTCCGAGTGTCTGATAGTTATCTCACGGGAGATGCTGTGTGCTATTCTCCGCCGACTCGTCTCCCTGTCCACATAACTGGAGAGCATAAAAAAGGCAGATTATCAAGGAGCAATGCACGGAATTCTTCGTTCTTTTTTTTTGTTGCATCCTCCTCCTCCTCCTCCTCAAGGAAACGCACAGAGCCTTGACCTTCTGAAAACAGTACATTGGGGAATAAGCAGGAGGGGTGGACTTGTCCCCCCCTCCACCTACACCAGATGGTCTAGCCATTTGAGTCCTGGGGGACATTTATAGCAACAAGGGTGGGTCGGTCTAAAGTGTCAACGAGGTTTGAGGGGGTGTTCAGACACAATGACTATTTCTGCAAGGAGCAGTCACATGGCCCCTCCACATGACACAGGTCATTTTGACCTTATCATACTCAAATTCAACATCGCCTAAAATTCTCTTAATGGTTATATTTCATGGTATGTTTTGATTTCATGGTATTCTCTGTATTATACATCTTTATCATTATTATACTGATCTATACTCATTTGTTTGATGATTATTGTGACAAGAGGTAAAAGTAGAAAACACAATAGAAATAATAGATGTGTATCATATCAAGCCAGGGGACGATCATGAAATATTGTATTGGACTAAACATAGGCCTACAAAAGTTACTTTTTGGAATCATGAGAGCAACACTTGGAAATGAATCCTTTGCATCCCTGCAAATAAATGATCCCAAACTGCCCTGCCTGAAAAAACTGTTAGACTAAAAGTCTAAAATAAAAGTCCTCCCCAATGATATAAAGAATTCCAAACATTCCAGATGTTGATAATATCATGCAAAAATAACCACTGTGTTCTATCAATGAAGATAACTCCTCTGGTGCTTGATTTGAGGCTCACTTTCACAAACTTCAGACATCTCGCTAATGCCCCCTTGTGAATGCAATGTGAAATATGTTCTGTTCATCCCACAACCACCTGAGACTGGAACAGATTTGTGACAGCATGAGGGGCGCCATGTAGTGAACTAGGATACTGCTTACACTGCACTACTTATACTATACTGCACTACTATACTGCTCATATATACTGCACTACCTGTATATACTGTTCACACTGCACTACCCCCCTGTGCAAGTTTCTCTTCTGTTAATAAATTTAAAAAATTAAATAATAATAATAATAATTCTTCCTTTCTTCTAGCATTGTGACTGTCAATAGCCCCTGGTCCTAGCAAGTTATGACACTATGTTTGTTGTTTTTTATGTATTGTTTTTAGCACATGTTCAAGAGACTGGCTAGAACAAACATCCAGGAAACTGTAATCATGAACACTAAATTTCTAGAAAAAGAAAAAATCCAGACGGAGAAATGACAGACCCAGAAGTGACGACACAACTTCAATCCCTACCCTTTTGTTAAACAGACAATGTGTGGACAGTCAAAAGCAACAGACAATGTGTGGACAGTCGAAAGCAACAGACAATGTGTGGACAGTCGAAAGCAACAGACAATGTGTGGACAGTCGAAAGCAACAGACAATGTGTGGACAGTCGAAAGCAATTTTTTCGTCCTCCCTCGTAGCTCACCTGGTCACATGATGTGTGCCCTCTGCTGCCACGGCCAGAGGAACTACAGGTTTTTACTTGAATGGGACAGAACCGGCTGTCCTAAAAGGGCTGTGCTAGGATTTAATAAATTGCAGATAGCATCTGTCCATACCACTCTTTCAGGAAATTTGAAATGGTTTCAAATATTTAAAAAACCTGAGGTGCTTGATTTAGCTTACCTTGCATGCAGCGTTTGCGCTTCTGAGACTATCAGTGGTTCCATTATGCCTGATAAGGAAATCAAGCACACCTCATGTTTTTCAAAAAATATTTTAAATATGCCATTTTGCCCAGGTCTGTTATTTCCTTTGTGTAGAATGACTTCCCAGCAGGTTCACCTTCAGCACTGAACAGATCATGCCATGCCATGCCAAGTAATGTAGCACTATTCAGTGGCTCAAGCAGGATCTTTAATGTCAGATTTAATTAACCAATTGGAACACTATTGATGGGGCTGCTGGGTATTGTAGTTAAAAGTTTTTCTGCTAAGGCTGGACTCCCACACTTCTTCTATCTACATCAAAAGTAAAATACATTTTAGAGATTTCCTCCCAGGCCGACAAACTGGTCTCATTTATTGGTGTTTGTCTCACTTCTATTCAACTCCAGCAGAGCTTTCAAAGCAACTAAAGCAGTGATAATTAACCAGCAAATGGGAGAAAATGTATAATCTCTTCATGGATCTGATGAGCTCTTTTCGCCAAATTATCCAAAATGTGGCTTTTGTAGTTCACCAGTGCCAAATTAATTTATTTTCTCTTTCCCTTGTTTTGTATAAAATTTTGATTACTGGGACTACACATAATTGGAGATTGTAATGGAACATGTTTTGCTGAGGGGAAATTACTTTCTCATTTCATTCATCTTCTTTTCAACTTTTATGTTGAATGCTCTGAATTCACTACAGAGGAAAACATGGAACAACTTAGGCAACAGAATGACCAAATGTGAACAATAATAGATATAGACAAAGGAACACTCTTCAAAACAGTTTGGCATCTGCATCGCACAAATTTTTAAGTAGGTATAATAGCCACCCTTTCTATTGGAAAAGCTTTGGACAACAAAAGCTCACTCTCATCATTCTCTATTGAGTTTCAAGTGTGTGTTCATTTTCCAGGTGTGTTGATAGACGTCCTCCTTTACTAAACATTATAAAACAGGCGGTCTTACTTGCTCATATTCCCATCTCAGGAGTTTTACCCATTGCATTCTCTTACCTTTCTCTTTTCTGAGGCTGTTCACTGAATCCAATGACCAGTAGATGGCAATGATGGACTGATATTGTCCTGATATTGAAAATGAATAGCCTGTTATGTGCCAAATTATTATTATTATTGATAGGCACACAATAAGCTGCCATTTGGAATACTGTTGCTGCTTTTTAACAGTTGATGTATTGTATATACAGCGCCCTGTGTAAGTAATGAGACAGTGAAGCATTTGTTTTGGCTCTACACTCCAGAAGTTTGGATTTGAAACTACTATGAGGTTAAAGTCGTATCCATTACTTGTTGGGCACTGTAGTATCAGTCATGTTACTCAGTAGTTTACAGAAAATGTTAGATCTGGGCAACATTATGCTAATAGGGAAGTCAAAATATGCAACCTAATAGATCATGATATCACAACAATTAATTTGCACTTAAATAAGGGGATTTGTTGTCTGAGGAAGTTCCGCTATGTAAAAGTGCATCCGTACAAAAACTGAAATGTTGTTGATGTTCTCGCAAATTACATTTCAAACACTCACCCCTGAAAGTATTATGCCATTACCCCCTCTCTGTAGCCCTTGAAGCAACCGGCCAGAGAGAGAGAGAGAGAGAGAGAGAGAGAGAGAGAGAGAGAGAGAGAGAGAGAGAGAGAGAGAGAGATGAAAATAAAAAAAATGATTTCATTCTATGTAGAGCATGTCAGGTGACATGTTTCAGCAGCTCATCAAAGTGTGAAGATCACACGGAAAGGAAGCAGCAGATAGACGGCCCACATCTCCCTCCTTTCAAAATGCAGCTTCCCCAAGGGGTCTGGGGGAAGAAAAGGGGGGACAGACAGACACACACACACACACACACACACACACACACACACACACACACACACACACACACACACACTTTTCTCTGTTACAATGCAGGTCCTTATTCTGTACTGGTGGTTGGTGTTTCATGTGTGATGTGAACTAATGTGAGACAAAATCTTTAATGAGTCTTTTTTTTTTTAGCAATCCTATTATGATCAGTGTTTTGATGATGGAAGCATCCATGGGTGGTAGGCAATCAAAACAGGGCACCCCTATAACAGTTGAGAATACAAACGCCAAAATATTGATATTGTTCCAACTCACTTACAGTTGGGCACCCCCAAGACGCAACGTATAATTAGACCCCAGGGATCATTGCTCTGGAGTCTTCCTGGGGCAGACATTTCTTTCTCTCATTTTTGTGCAAAGACAAACACATAAACACAGGCTGTATTTCCACTAGATCAGCCACACATGGCTTTTATACTAAGAGTGAGGATCTTTTGTTCTACTGTGATGGTATGAGAGAGGAAATTCTAGCATATTTTTTTTAGTTCAGCCACCATACGTCTTTTGTTCTCTCTAAAATCCCACGTCAGGAGACACGTTGCTCCTTGATCTCTCTCAGAGGTGAGAACGCTGTCACTGTATCTCAGCTTGTGCACCATATTCATGCGGCTGGCATACGGTTTATTGTAATTACAAGTTGAATAGGTTATTTCTATCACTGATAGAAGAGGACAATTAATATGGAAATAACATGTGCGGCCCATCAGGATTATTCATATTTGTGCATGCTTTGGGGGCCAAGAATCAAGCGAGAGTTTTTGGTTTGACTATTTTACACAAGATCTTAAGATCATATCGAAAGAGCTTTTTCAATTGCTGTTGGCAATTCGATAAGTCTAAGCTGCAGCATTAGGCTAATCCTTAGACTTGTGTGTGTCTCTAGGACTGGGGACAGCTAACTGGAGACAGGAGGTTAGCGGGACCTATAGACCTACTGTTCAATCCCATGGCTCAGTTGTGGTTTATCCATCTGGAAAAACAGTAGGCAAATCAAATCAGCTCAAAATAGGATTCACTCCCTGGAAAGTTCACTGCCCACAGCTGTGTGCGCATCCTTTAACATAGTCAAAGTCAATGTGTTTACTGGATTGTTCACCATAATTGACGCCACTCAGGTGAGTACTGTATCAAAGGCACTTGACAGAGCGTTGCAGATTACATACACAGATAGACAACAAAAGGGAAGAGTACTACGACAAGACAAGGATGTTCTCCTGGGAATAAGAAAGAGTAGCAGATGAACAGCACCGTATGTGGGTTACCCAGTTTTCAACAAAATGGAGGCAGCTCACCCACCCACACATTCTTTTCTAGTCTTTAAAATGTACTGTATGTGATTCACTGAATTGTAACTTCCTGACTCGATATGAATCACAAAATAATAAAAAAAATATATATAACAATAAAAAAGAAAAGGGCACACAATGAAAGATTTATTCATCTCAAGACATGGGTTGTTATGACAGATCTCCACTGCCAGACATGGCAGGATATAATTTAGCAGCTTTGGTTACTTTCACATTGCTTCAGCATACAGTCAATAAGCTTCAAATAACTTTTCCATTACAATAAACTAGAAGAGAACACACAGCCAAGATAAAATAGTTTTATGTAATAAATAGACATTTAAATCAAATGAGACAAAATCTGTTAATTTATCATCAAGAGTAAACAGTATATGTAAATCAATCCAGTAACAATGTGCTTAATCTCTTGTTAGTTGACAATACACCTGTAGCAAATAAGTATCGACCTCATTTGCTAGCTCCACCTTCAGTGATATTGAATATATTGAATATCTGAATTCAGTTTATTAAGCAGGCTTCACATGTTCTAAAGATGCACTGCATTATGCAGAGGATGTGTAGATGATGATAGTGAATGGCATTTCACAAAGAGAACACACACAAGTAGCAACCGCAGTATAATGGTGTTTCTCATACAACAATTCAAATGTTAATCGGACATTTGCACAGGAATATTCAATTCAAACCAACAACACTTTATCTATCCACTTGTCCGTCGATATGAGCTCCGTATGAAAACAATTAGTTTCCTCCATTTCTTATTGTATCAACCGAGGTTCACACTCGTCTGTCTGTCACCCTGCAGGTACTCCAGTGAACACTCTCCCCATCAAAATGAGATCTGTTTCAGAACGGAAGCTGTAAATGTCATTATCTGACAGCGTTAGGGTTCCATCAGGGGGAGTGAGGAAACTGCAGGCGATGCATCAGCTAGTGAAGAACTGCAAATGGAAATCTAATCAGTGTCCTTGCGCACATGGGTAGTTTTGATTATTTGTTTAGACAGACTGGATGGAAACTTTTGATGAACGACAGCATGAGAGAGAGAGAGAGAGAGAGAGAGAGAGAGAGAGAAAGAGAGAGAGAGAGCGAGAGAGAGAGAGAACTTGGAGACTGATGATAGGAGGTCACAGTGGATGGCCTATGGTGGCCAGATTGGCACGAGAGATAATTGGATCGTAAAGCATGCACATGAAGACAATCTTCTAACCAGAGATGCTTATGACATTCGACCTATACAGAGAAACACAAATGACTGTCACCAAACTTTGAACCCTGTTAATCAACAAAGGTCCTCTCCACAGACCCAATAGTTACAAATTAAAATTGAAAGACCAAGTGCGGTACATTTTCATCACACAGTATAGCCCAGAAAAATGTGTATGATAATCTGCCTGTGAATCTTTAACCACTTTGCTGCCCTACCCGAGGGGTTGAAGGGTGAGTTTCCCGAAAGCTTCGTAGCTAAAGCAGTACTCCTCTACTATCTCTTTTGACAATCCAGGCACACGCCTCTCCTAGACCAGCAAAGTTCTTAATTTAACAAATTACATGAAACCAATTCACGGATTGATTCAAGATTAACTTGCAAACAATGATTTTACAATTGTGACTGGCTTAAGGCTGGGTTGTCAGGAAAAGTCCAGTACAGTTTTCCCTCCAATTTCAATTACCTAGATTGGTGGTATTGACGTTCCATTAGCATATCCGGTCTCCATGTCTCACACAGGAGTGAGGGAAAGAATCACATGCAAGGCTTGCCGTAGGAAGTGAGATGCACAACACAGAACCAGTGAGAATAATTCCTCACATGCCCCAAATTCAAATACATAATCTGCTAAACATGGTACTGTATCTGCACAAAAACAAACATTTTGTTATGAGCAAACAAATTAATATATGAAACACAGTTGCCTACTGTACATGTTGTTAAATGGGAAATCCATACATTTTGTGTGAATAATAATCAGTGTTCTACAGTATATATCATATCGATATACTGTATCTTTACGCCCCCCCCCCCCCCCCCCCCCAAAAAAAAGTACTTGTCTGACCTTGCTTTGTTTTCTATTCACTTCACGTGATAATCTGATTGGCATATTTCTCCTTAAGGGCAAGAAAGCTGTTTAGTAAATTACCAGTCGTTGTTGGATGACTCAATTATGGATTTAGCATATTTGAGGGTAAGCTCTTAATTTGATCACCTATCTTTAGCCACTGCTGTGCATACAAGATTTTCTCTTGAGATTTCAAGGGCAGTGATGATAAAAGGATCAGTTGTGTACCAAAGGATCTGATTTGGCCATACAGTGTACAGTACATTATTTAGAATACTTCACTAGACATAGTATTGAGTATTCACGATAAGACATTGATTCCTATATATACCTGCACTTTTACATTTTGTAGTCATGAAAAACCAAAGAACATTATAGTTAGAGTACAGTTAGATAAAGTTTTTCCTGCCCAGGTCAAATGGTTGGGTAAAACTCATGGCCCAAACTGTAACCAGGTAAGAAAACAATATGTATACTCATGTTATGGTACAGTAAGTCCAGTACAGTCCATAAATCCAGTTGAACAGTATAATTGCATCTCCCGTGAGATAACTATCAGACACTCGGAGGCACTGTAATTGGGATTCCTTCTACCTCTTTCTGATTACTTTAACAGAGGATGATGCCTAGTAAAAGCTGAAGCTTTGGCCTTGTTCAAATCTTTTACACCAACATTTGAGATCTGTGGAACTGTGTTTAGCTCCATGTGACAAATACAAATTGTTTGCAAGACTAGCCAACTCCCTCACCAGTAAAACGTTGTGTCACGATCATAGAAACTGAGACATCTATGAACTCAACTCCCTGAAAAAGCCTTTTACTTTT
This sequence comes from Argentina silus, assembly GCF_951799395.1. Classification (NCBI taxonomy): domain Eukaryota; kingdom Metazoa; phylum Chordata; class Actinopteri; order Argentiniformes; family Argentinidae; genus Argentina; species Argentina silus. Next base: position 12,980,647 of record NC_139672.1, on the reverse strand, counting down.
ATAAGTGTCACGACACTACTTGCAGGTATTTGGCACTAGATAGATTTGGCATACTGTACTAAGACCTAGGTACAGTTACATTTAAATCATAATTTAAATAAACCCATAAACCCTTTTTTAAGTTGACTAGTACATTTATGTTGCATTGAACAACTAGCATAGCGTTGCAAGGGTTAGCGTTGCAACTATGGACACGCAATTCAAACATTTGTTGATCATCTCTCTTGACTAAATCTCAAGATTCAAGATTCAAGATTCTTTATTTGTCACGTGCATACAAGTATACAGTGAAATGCAAAAGTGACAGTGCCACAGAGTAGTGCAACAATACGTATAGAATAAAATAAAATAAAATAGAAGTACTAAAAAATATACAGTATGGACAGTATAAACAATATGAACAGTATAACCAGTAAGCATATAAGTAAGCAATATAAATAGCAGATGGACAGTATAAACAGTATAAAGTATAATAATTTGGAATCTCGATGCATGATTTAGTCAAATGTCCATGCTTTTTCAAGTCTGATTTCGGTGTACAGTGGAGCAGGATAATGAAGTTCAACTTATCTTACTGCATCTTACTCCAAACCCTGCATACATTTACACCATGCAGCCTCTCTTCTGGCATCAGAGCACTTCAACTGTGTTTTGTTGCTTATGCTAGCGGCCAACAGATTAGTCGCGGGTGGGGGGGAGACTATTAAGTGTGTCAAATGAGCCCAAACGGGCTGTAACACCTAACATTCCTCATACAGAGTTGCTAATGCAAGAGAAGCACACTTGGACATCCACTCTTAGGTATTGCCAAAAATTCTGAAATATGCATGAGTGACATATCAATACGTGCATGGATTTGTAACAACCAAATCACCACATAATGTTCTGATGATTTAATGTTCTGATTGATGTAACCACACTATGTTAGGAGAACATTATTATGACTTTTACTTCCAACAGTTTCAATATTTCATGTCCTGTAACTATATTTTTAATACAATAGGGGTAGTACTATAGTTAGAGTTTTTCTTTTCTTTTCTGACCTCAAATTGGGGTTTATCTTTTGACAAAAGCTAGAATATGGCTGAGTTATTGTGGACATATTTCGGCCATCTCCCTGAAGTAAAGTGAATCAATGTTGACAATGTCTGAGTGTTGAGGCAGACTACATCTTGGCTAGCATATGTATCAGGAAGAGATTTAATATCCTGTTCTTCCTTATTCCCAAGATGCACCCCAAAGCTGTTTTTGAAATCAACCAAGCAGATGAACATTCCTATGCTTCCACTCTGTTGGAGCCTGTCATACATTTCTCACCTCAGAACCAATCATATGAGAGAATTAGATTTTCCATCATATCAGACTGCATTTATGACCTCTGTTATTTATGTACCATTGAACAGTGACAGTGATGTCATTCTTCATTACATGTTAATACGTTCACAAATAATTTGGAATCAGAGTTGCAGCAGTGTTGGCACACTACACAGAGTATCATACATCATAAAGTGAAACACTTTCAGACACAATTGGTATCAAGCAATCTGGGATTGGCACATCCATGTTCCACTTATAAATCCCTCATGAGCTTAGGTCAACTGTCTTACCCCATCAGATCCCAAAATATAAGCTTGTTTTACTGTTTGTAAACAAACACTGTTAGAACTATCATTTTGATATCATGAATTGTCAGTCTTTTCATTTGTAGCTCATGCTTTAGCTCATACTTTGAATTTGAGAGGGGTAACATTTCTCCAGCCCCATCGCTCAGCTGTTTACCCAAAAAAGTGGTGGGGAGACCACTTTGTTGTTGTTTGAATCCCAGACTGCCCCTTTAAATTATAGTACTGTATCCAGTAGAGAGGTGAAGAGATGTTAAATAGTTCTAAATGATAATTATCATTAGTAGTTTAATCATGATTATTATTTGTAGTTTATTCTAAATTCAATAGTATTGATACAGTAGTATGAACCAGCACAATTTGAGTCTTAGCAGGCTTAAAACAAGTCAGTGGAAGATCTGGTCAGCAGCTCCCATGCCTCTACCTAACCTATGACCTTCACATTTTCATGGATATTTGTGACAAATCCCCTGTTACTCTGCAATTCTACACGCTTTTTACAGCATGAACTAGATTTCCATGTATCTGTCCTTTCCCATGCTCTTAATCCTGAAATCTGACTCTCCTGTAAATACATGAGTGCCAATTTATGCAGTGCAGAAATGTAATATAATACTGTACAACCATCTCCAAATCTATATACCTATATTTGGTATTTCATATGTGTATTCAGAATACAGTGACGTGGCCATGAAATTACTTAAAATCACAGTTTATGACAAGGTTAATTAAATGTGTTTTGGGGATTTAAACGTTTTTTTTTTTTTTATGGAGGCTACATTAACTATGTATGCTATTAAGTTATTAAAAGGTAAATCAAGCAGAGGCTTCCTGGAACATAACATTAGAACATGCTAATAACATGCTAATAACATGCTAATAACTCTATTCAAAAGAATTAACCTTGATAAAAAGGCAACCCATAAAAAGCCTGCAAGACTGTCATATGCCATGGGGTTGCACAGTATATGCTATAGCATGATGCTTATGGAATACATTAACATTGAAAGACATTAATCTAAAGAACCCTACTTATTCTATTTCAACTAAATCAATATGATTCTCTCAAATACCCCACATACTGTACATATGTATCATGTGGGGTCTGTTCCTATTATATAAGTGGCCTTTACCCTGTGTTAGGGACACCAAATTAGCAAAAGATCATCCTTGTGTCATCACGAAGAGGAACTTTCCTTGAACAAGGATTCCTACATGACTTATATTGTTGTGACTGGGCAGGAATCTTACTTATCCCTGACCCTGAAATTGCCTGACAATATTTTTCCCCTCAGTTTTTGGCCAAGGCTAATAAACATGCGCTCTTCAAAAACTATGATCCAAATAATCCTTGGTCCTCTTCTGAGCTGTCAAGCTCATTTTCCTACCAAATAAAGTCTGGGCTAAGGCCAGACACTCACACTGTCCTTCAGACAGTTGAGAAACAGAAAAAAAAAAAAATCATTACTAAAAAAGCAAAATCCAACTACTATCTAAGTGCTGTCTGAGGTTGGGAGTGATTTGGACACATTCTGGAAAACTGTTAGATATTTAAAGCCTCGTGGCTTGGCCCACTCCCTTCCCCAGATCCTGTCACAGAAAAGAGCCATTATAGCTGCTGTCAATAATAATTTTGTCTCAGTTGGCCATAAACTTAACCCAAGTTGTCTGGGGATACAGCTGACTCTGGATCGATACCGAATGTATCTCACTCTGCTTCTGGTGATGATATTGATAAAGTCAGTGGCTCCATGTTCTCATTCCATGTTTTAATTGATTGCATTGTCTGAATTGACTTCATAATTGATATGTTATTAATTAATTGTATTATGTTTGTAATTCTGAATGTACTTTTATGATCTGTTTCATGTTTGTAAGCAGGGTGCCTCTGAAAAAGAAACCTTGGTCTCAGTAGGACCTCCCTGCCTAAATAAAGGTTTAATAATGAATAATAATAATTTACTCAACCTTCACCTAAAATAGTCTATGTATTAATTTACTATACTGTACTGTATGTGTCTCTGCTCTTCCACCTTGATTGGCCGCCTAGCAACGCCTCTATGTGGATACAGCAGCCACGCTACTTGGTCACGGCTTTTCACTGTCCTGGTACCCCGCTGGTGGATAGTCACTACCTATCTTCCGCCATGGACTGAAGACCCATCTCTTCAGGCTTAACTACCTCTTCATCCCCTCTACCCCCCTGTGCAAGTTTCTCTCCTGTAAATAAATAGATTAATTGTTCTTATGATGACTGATGGATAGATGATTCACTTACTTAGTCAAATGTATTTGTTGTAAATCGCTTTGGATGAAGGCGTCTGCAAAATGCCATAAATGTAAATGTAAAATGTAATGTGTTCTGGTGTCTATCTCGACCTCTCATTTTTATCTTATACAGAATATTTGATAACACATGAAAAGTACACATTGTTAATTGTTCATCTTAACACCAGTTACAGATTCACATGGTTTGAAATCTGCCAACAGATTGGGATTAAAGGGTTGTAGACAGATTTGGGGGTGCCAGCTATTTGATGTAAATGTGTTTAAAGGTGGCTGAGACAAAGATTGATCATATTGTGATCAATGACCCCTCTTTCAGTCCGAAATACCTATTTACAGTTGAATGAGCATTCCTGGCAGACATCCTGAAGAAATCGCACCTCACCTGTCGTCAATTCCTTTGCTATTGTAATGTATATATTATAGGCCAACAGGCTCTTACACCTATGTCCTATTGTTGGGAGGATATTTAAGGACAAAAACAGCAAAATGTCCTTTGAGTTTCTCAGATTAGGCCTATGTACACCGGTCTCCTGTGTTAGCGTTACACATAGCGTTAAAAGTATGGTTAAACTTACTGTTTCATATGTTGCTTTTAAACTGTTAATTTGTTGATACTGTCTTCTCATTCTTCCTATGTGCATTAATGCGATGTTGTGCGCTAGATATAGTTTCTGTTAAAACAGCACAATATAATCGTGTCCAGGTTATACAGAGTTTCATCTAGGATCTGATATGATCGACTGTCACACAGGGATGAGCCAATCATTATCAATCGTTGTTAACCATGAAATATCTTTTGGAGTCAGATATATTGTAATGTTAACTTGTGTTAACATTTCGCACCCAAATGGTGCGTAGTACTACACTAGACATAGTACTACACAGGCCTCCGCTATCCAGTGGTCTGGCCACTGCTTAGACAGTGCTCTGCCCGGTGCCTGAGCCCCAAAACACAGAAACAGTTGTACAGCATCCTCGTAGTGCCATCAACATACATGGATACATTTTATCCTTTGAATCATCCTCTGAAAACAGCATACACGTCACATTGACTGAAACAGCTGCCAGGTCGCCAACTCTCTGAACAGACGTCAGTGCCAGCAGCAAAGCTGTCTTAAAATATCATATTTTTATATGTAGCCTCCTTGCACCCTTTACCTTTACCCTTCACTTTTTCCACATTTTGTTAAGTTACAGCCATATTCTAAAATGGATTAAATTCATTTTTTTCCTCATCAATCTGCACACAATATCCGATAATGACAACGTGACAACAGGTTTTTAGAAATGTTTGCTAACTTATTAAAAACAAAAAACTGAAATATCACATTTACATAAGTATTCAGACCTTTTGTTATGACACTCAAAATTGAGCTCAGGTGCATCCTGTTTCCACTGATTATCCTTGAGATGTTTCTACGACTTGATTGGAGTCCACCTGTGCTAAATTCAATTGATTGGACATGATTTGGAACGGCACACACCTGTATAAATAAGGTCCCACAGTTGACAGTGCATGTCAGAGCAAAAACCAGGCCATGAGGTCGAAGGAATTGTCCGTAGACCTCTGAGACAGGATTGTGTTGAGGCACAGATTTGGGGAAGGGTACAAAATGTCTGCAGTATTGAAGGTCCCCAAGAACACAGTAGCTTCCATCATTCTTAAATGGTTTGGAACCACCAAGACTCTTCCTAGTGCTGGCCGCCCGGCCAAACTGAGCAATAGGGGGAGAAGGGCCATCGTCAGGGAGGTGACCAAGAACCCAATGGTCACTCTGACAGAGCTCCAGAGTTCCCTTGTGGAGATGGGAGAACCTTCCAGAAAGACAACCATCTCTGCAGCACTCCACCAATCAGGCCTTTATTGTAGAGTGGCCAGACGGTAGCCATTCCTCAGTAAAAAGCACATGACAGCCCGCTTGGAGTTTGCCAAAAGGCACCAAAAGGACTCTCAGACCATGAGAAACAAGATTCTCTGGTCTGATGAAACCAAGATTGTACTCTTTGGCCTGAATGCCAAGTGTCACGTCTGGAGGAAACCAGGCACCTCTCATCACCTGGCCAATGCCATCCACACGGTGAAGCATGATGGTGGCAGCATCATACTGTGGGGAAATGCTGCTTGATGAAAACCTGCTCCAGAGCACTCAGAAACTCAGACTGGGACGAAGGATCACCTTCCAACACGACAACGACCCTAAGCACACAGCCAAGACAACACAGGAGTGGCTTTGGGACAAGTCTCTGAATGTCCTTGTCCAGAGCCTGGACTTGAACCCGATCGAACATCTCTGGAGAGACCTGAAAATAGCTGTGCAGCGACGCTCCCCATCCAACCTGACAGAGCTTGAGAGGATCTGCAGAGAAGAATGGGAGAAACTCCCAAAATACAGGTGTGCCAAGCTTGTAGTCTCATACCCAAGAACAATTGAGGCTGTAATCGCTGCCAAAGGTGCTTCAACAAAGTACTCAGTAAAGGGTCTGAATACTTATGTAAATGTGATATTTCATTTTTTTATTTTAAATAAATTAGCAACAATTTCTAAAAACTTGTTTTCACCTTGACATTATTTGGTATTGTGTATAGATTGATGAGGGAAAACAAAGGGCAATGTCAAAGGGCTCCCCCCAGGGCTGTGTGCTCAGTCCCCCATGACTGTGTGGCCATGCACAGCTTCAACATCACTGTGGTTGGCCTGATCACTAACAATGATAAGACAGCCTACAGGGAAGAGCTGATTGTTGACTTCAGGAAGAAGAGGGGAGGGGGGGGGGTCATGCTCCCGTCCACATCGGTGAGGGCTGCAGTGGAGAGAGTCAGCCACTTCAAGTTCCTCGGTGTCCACATCACTGAATACTTGGTTACATGCTGAAGTCCTGTTCGAACTGTTTTCCCACGAAGGAAGGAAGGCATAGGGCAGGTTCTCTTAATAGCCTGTGATTGAGCAGGGTTAGAGGAGGGGCGCTCTCCCTGAGGAGGTTCATACATCTGTTCCTGCTCACACAGCTCCATATTGTTCCCTTCTGACTCTTCTTGTAGAGGGTACAGTTGTGGTCAATGTCTTGGCCATCAGTATCTGAGGGGAAGAGGGCAGCTCTCCTTTCATGCGTGCTCAACTTCATTGTCAAACAATGGGTGCAATCACTTGTGAGTGTGAGGGCCTCGAGAGTGGCAAGTGGCACATTTGACTTGGGGTAATACTTATTGCAAGGAGGGGGGCAAAGTCTGGCAGGCGCCATGTTGGCAGCTGCCTGTGCCTAAATTGCTTGTGTGTCACGTTGTCCGACAAGGATAGAGCGAGCTCTTGTACAATGAAGGGACAGTGCTCTAACTTCAAATGAATTGTAAACACTAAAACTTACAGAGGTAAAGCTATGTTCCTAAGCTATTCAAGGTAATAAGATAGTAGCTAGCCTAGCCGTGATGCAGCACTAGCCAAACAGGGAAGCTAGCTAGCAAGAACCTAAAATAGCAAGCTAACACAACTTAAATGCTACAAATCACTTTGACACTCTGCCAGGGGCACAGCCTGCTGAAGGGAGCTCGATAAGCCATAGGACTAAGATAGTAGCCGAAAAAAATAACTTTCAGGTGCAAATAACTTTGCTTAGTTCTCTCAACTAGTACAGGTCACATGGATCGCGAAGGAGGGTGAGATGAATGTGGGAGCGCTGTTCAGGCCAGGCAGACATGATGTACAGCGCTTCTAGTAGCCTTGTGTGGTTGTGTAAGTTCAGGTCGCAGTCCTAGGGCAGACTATTCCCATTGGTGACATTGAGTTACTGAAAGAGAACTTGTGTTGATCATGTTACCGAAAAACCAATGAGTTCAAGTTTATAATCAAGAATAGGGATCCTTCCCACTTTCCTGTTTCCTACTTCCCAAGTGGGGGCCCGACTTTTGACTCTCCCTCTCTGACATCTACCCTCTTTGTGGCTGGTGTTTTCCCCCTATTCCCGTCAAACAGCATCATTGACCTGTCACTCTCATGCTCAAAACTGTCCATCTTCCCCTACCCCCAATCCTCATCATCTCCAGTGACCTAATAGTGGCTCATTGCCTGCATTAACACTTCCCCTGGTTTGTGGCATAGCTTGGGCCAAGGGAGTTATTCTAATGAAGTGACACTTTGGCAGGTAGAGATTGCCCACACACTTGTCTAACATTAAGAGGAATAAGCAGGCGCTATTGCAACGATGCCCATCCATAGTTGTCCCCTGCTAGTAGGGAAAATACCTTGGGGGAGCAGGAAATAGAATGAGTATGACTCATATTGAGTCCACTGTTTCATTTTGCCCAACAAACAGTTTGAATTAATTAGTTTTTCTTTTTATTTGATATAGAGACAAGCCCTGAGGGGGAAAGATGTTCCTTGAATTGTTTTGTTCGAGTGTTATCTTTCTCATGCTTTCTCTCCTGTAAAGATAAGTAGAACCTCAACCAGAGCCACTGACTGTGAAATGTAAGTCTGCGGGTCCATCTGCTTTATTCATCAGAGCTCTCGCCAGCCCCAGCAGTTCACCAGTCCACTCCTCCTAATACCCAGTATTAATCCCCCTCTGTAGCCTTGGCAACTGATGCCTCAGAGGTGTTGACATTTATCTGGATATTTTTCTGTCTCATACTCTCAGACACACAAACACAAATTTCATACCCACACACACACACACACACACACACACACACACACACACACACACACACACACACACACACACACACACACACACACACACACACACTGTGTTGACACTGGCAATGTATAATTTTAATTCTCTTGTGTCATTTCCCGCAATTGATCTCCCTCTCCCTAAGTATTGTCTCCATTTTGTTGTTTGTGCCAAAGCCATTGGTGTTCCTCTGTTACAGTTTGGCTGGGGACAGCATAAGTAATGCGGGCTCTAACAACATCTGACAGACAATAATTATGGGCAAAAGAGGTCAGTGGCAGGAGAAATGGAGGAGTCCTGTGATTGCTTTTCACAGGGTGGGCAACTTCTAGGAATTGGAGAGAGTGGAGGTATTGAAGCCACTCACAGAAGGAGTACCAATAAACCAGAGGTGAAAAAGACAAGAGGGCAGCCAGGCCAACCTATCCACAATTGGGATTACTGTGCAACCTTGAATTGCAACAGAACCGCAAAGGCCCAAACACATGTTTGATTTAGATATAATCAGGATAATTTAGAACCTACTCTACTGGCCCCAGACGGTGATGAAACTCACTCTATTATTGTCCACCTTACTTACTTTTTGCAAACAATATATATATATATATATAAATATAGATAATGAGACATGCAGAATGAGCAATTTTTTACATTCCCAATTATTGTTTAAAGAGAGATTTAATATACAGATTTCACAAAGACATCTATGCATATACTTCAGGATGTTGTTTTCTTTTAATGTTTGATGTTCATCTTTTTTTGGGGCTGAGCACCTGCCCCTCCATAAGTCTGTGCATTTATAATCATGACAAGGTTGGGCACCACTTGCCACAGATAGTATAAAGGATTCATATAGATTTCATGACATGGTGTATAACCTTAGCTCCCTTTACAACAACAAAAACAACAATGGAATGAGTCCACTTTTAAAGGCCAGCTTTGTGCTCTTTACAAAAGGCCTCGGGCTAAATTAATTGCTAAGAAATCTCAGGCATCGGCATTTGCTTTGTCCCTGATGTGTCCTTACATCGAGAGAAGAGTGAAATGAGAAGAGTGATAAAGCGGAAAATGTAAATAACTGCCTTTGTCATTTCTGCTCCCTTGATGTAAACATGTGTTTTAAAAGGCTCTTGTTAGATGAGTCACATCATCTGCTGTGACACGTCACAGTCTTGTATTACAGAGCCTTGAGGCAATGCCATGTGTTTGCCGAAGTCATCCGTCCTCCATTCTCCAGTCAGTTAACCTTCAATTTGATAAAGAGATACAGTAGATTCAGGATTGTAAGCAATTTAGGGGCAACTTGGGAAATGTATTCATCGTGTACGGCACACATAGAGAGATGTTCTCAGAGAAGTGGTGCAGAAAGTTCAGATCTGTCACTGTTTGCTGTCAAAGGGACATGTGGGCGTGGATACCCACTGTGGTTGTCACATGTTATCTTTGAGTACCAACTGGATTCTCAGTTAGTGCAATGTAAAAAATAAAGAGAAAACAAAAGCTATAGTATAGTGAGATGGTCTATGACAAATCTTCAAGTATGATGAATAAGCTTTGGTGACCGTTGGTAACCATGTGAGTGTGCAGTATCAGTTTCAGTATCAAACGGTTTGTTGCGGTTCTTGGTTGGTGTTTCTCGCATCAACAATGTAAAAATGTAAATGTCAAAATGCAAACGCTGGAGCTCTATATCTTTTACAATGTTGGATTGACATTGTTATTTGACGGTTGTTGGTTAGTCACATGTTGGTTGGAATTAACAGTTTATTAGACGTTGTTATGTGATGGTTATTTTTCAACGTTAACTTGTCATCATAGTTGTCATTTGATGCTCATCATCTAACGTTGCTGCATGATTGCACATGGGTTGTTGAAGTTGATGGTCAACATCAGCCCATCTCACAGTTGAAAATAATAGTTTTGAAAATGTTGCCTATTTACGAACTAATACAATGTTAAAAGTCTAATACTGGTGTAATGTGAACTTCCAAACCAAATGGATACTTAGGCACAAAGAAAAAGGTTGATTTGTTCTAGTTTTCCTCACCTTATTTCACTTATCTGAGCAATTGTATCATTGCTATGATGGAATCTTTTGCAATCAGGATTACATTTATCATTTTACAATCATGATTACATGTTACATTTCAATTAATTGTACTCACTCACTTTTTGATGTGTCCTCACTTGGGATTTGAATTTGTCTTACTTACAGTGTCTTACTTGTCAAAGTAAGACACTACATTGCCTTTGTGCGCCACCACGTCAGTGCAGAGTTCAAATTACACCCTCATGACTACATTTTGGGAAGATCACACATCTGCGCTTGACTATAAATTGTCCTGAGTAAAATGAGTAAAAGAGAACACATTTCGGACCATGCTGAAAAGGCTATCACAACAACAAAAAACTTTGGGTTGGGTCGCAGACCCACCATGAATTTGTGAACTAGAAAAAGCTAGCACATAACCATGAAGAGGATTTCATGATATTACTTTGTCAATCCTGAAACATGTGCAGGAAAGCAGTGTCAGGATTACAGTAATGAGGGTCCTATGGTTATACACAGACTACTGGAACACAGTTTCCTGTCTGATGATGCTCTGATACGCTCTCTTCGGGAAAATAGTCTCCCTGTTCCTGGAAATTACCTATTGATCTCTGGCATGATATGACAATAAACCAATAAACTTTTGTACTGTACATAGACAGAAAAACCCTTTACTTTTTGGCCACTAATGTCTATCATTTGCTTTAAGACTGCAAAGCAGTGCTCTGTACAATGAAAAACTTTATTTTATCAAGTTTATATTTTCTACACATTACAATTAAATGTACAAATAACCCATTGGAGCAAAACATGTGTCTTCATAATCATATCAATACCCTCTTCCAGGAGTAAATTCTTTACTCCTGGACAAGAGTATTATATATATGATTATGACGAAACATGTGTACCTGAAGCTTTATTATTGGACTTTTATTTTAAAAACACATTTATGCAAAAAGGCAACCACATTTTAGACATACACTCAGAGTATATGGTGCCTTGTGCATGAAAATGTTCATGAAAATGTTACTTATCCTGAGGGAAATGTATGTTCTTAAGGTCATGATGCATACAGCAAATTCTTTTCCCACTTCTAACGTGTCTTCAAATGTCCCAGGGAGCCTGAGTAAAGGTCATAGGAGTAGAAAAATCTATTTTACCCTTGTCCAAAACCCTAATCGACAGGTACCAAGTGATGCATTCGCTAACACCCATACCAAATAACCAAACTTGAAAGTGAATTTATTCATAATGCTTTACAGCTCATCAAGCGTTATCACATTGCCTTTTTATCCTAATTACCTGTTTGTTCAACCTTTTATTCATACAAGTAAGTCAAATAGAACAGAATTGTTTTTGCAATGATGACCTGCAAGGCAAATGCAGTGTTCACAACTTATTCACTGTAATACGGCAAAACCATGAGTTTTTAAAATCCTGGCAACTGTTCAATAGTCAAAGTCCTTGGCTTAGGAAGTTGTAGAAAGGGGGAAATACCATTTGCATCTGGAATATGTTTATTTTTTTTAGGATTTCTTAGAGGGCTAATGCTTTAAGGATAAGGATGGATTCAGACGAGTAGCTACACCACCCACATTTCAGAAGAATCAGAATCAGAATTATTTCATTTGGCCAAGTATATTTGCACATACAGGAAATTGACTTGCTGAGGATGGTGTATGGGACATAAAAAAACAACAATATATAAGCTAAATATTAACAACAAATTTACAAAATAGCAAAATATTAACAAAATAGCAACAAAATTGTTGTGGGGGGGGGGGGGGGGGGGGTGGGAGTGGAAGTCCTAAAGTTAGTGAGAGGCAGGGAGCTTGTTTGTGAGCTCCACTGCCGTGGGGAAGAAACTGTTCAAGTGGCGCGAGGTTTTGGTCTTGATAGACCGGAACCTTTTGCCAGATGGAAGTCTATGGAAAAGGTGGTGACCAGGATGGGAAGGATCATCGATGATCTTTCCAGTGGAACAGGTCCAGGAGAGATGGCAGGTTGCAGCCGATTACCTTCTCGGCTGACTGAATGTCCCGCTGCAGTCTGCCTTTGTCCTTGGCAGTGGAGGCAACGAACCAGACGGTGATCGATGAGCTGAGGATGGAATCAATGATGGCCGTGTAAAACTCAACCATCACTTTCTGCGGCATGTTGCATTTCTTCAGCTGCCACAGGAAGAACATCCTCTGCTGGGCCTTCTTGATGGTGGAGGTGATGTTTTCCGCCCACCTGAGGTCCTGTGAAATTATTGTCTCCAGGAGTCTGAATGACTCTACAGTGTTAACTGGGGAGTCACACATGATGAGGAGGGCGGTTGGGGCTGGGTTTCTCCTGAAGTCTACTACCATCTCTACAGTTTTTAGAGCGTTCAGCTCCAAGTTGTTCTGGCTGCACCAGGAAGCCAGGCTGTCAACTTTCTTTCTGTAGACGGGCTCATCCCCATTGGAGATTAATCCAATGAGGATTGTGTTGTCTGCGAACTTCAGGAGTTTGACAGAAGGATGGCTCGAGGTGCAGCTGTTGGTGGAGAGGGAGAAGAGTAGTGGAGAGAGCACACAGCCTTGTGGGGCTCCGGTGCTGATGGTCCGGGGCTCCGAGACAAGTTTGCCCAGCCGCACGTGCTGCTTCCTGTCTGTCAGAAAGTCAGTGATCCACCTGCAAGTGGGCTCATGCACGCACCGCTGGGATAGCTTGTCCTGGAGAAGGGCGATGGTGTTGAATGCGGAGCTGAAGTCCACAAACAGGATCCTGGCATAGGTGCCGGGGGAGTCTAGGTGCTGGAGGATGAAGTGGAGTCCCATGTTGACTGCGTCGATGAGGCTCTGTTGGCTCTGTAGGCGAACTGCAGTGGGTCGAGGAGGGGGTTGCTGATGGCCTTAAGGTGGGTCAGCACAAGGCGCTCAAAGGTCTTCATTACCACAGATGTCAGGGCAACTGGTCTGTAGTCATTAAGGCCTGTGATCCTTGGCTTTTGGGAACAGGGATGATGGTGGATGTTTTGAAGCAGGCAGGTACCATGCATTCAACCAGTGAGGTGTTAAAGATGTCCGTGAACACTGGAGACAGCTGGTTTGCAGAGGGGGAGACAGCGTCTGGTCCAGCTGCCTTGTGGGGTTTTTGTCTCTTTAACAGTTTGTTGACATCTCTCTCTTTGATGGAGAGAGGTGTGATGGGGGGGAGGGGGCTGTCTGGGTCCATTGTGTTGGGGGGGTAGTGTCTCTGTCCAGGCTGGGAAGGAGAGGTGTGATAGCTGTGGAGGGGGGTTGGGTGTGTGGGTCAGAGTCAGAACTGGTCCATTGTCTGACGAATCTACAGTAGAAGTCATTCAGGTCATTTTAGGGGTATATGGAGCTTTGTTATGGTACTGTACAGATATTTACCATTTTGGTTAAATATATGCATGAGATAAAGAAACAGTAGCTAATGTTTCATCTTGATCTTTTCCCCCAATGCTACACAAGAGCTACTGTAAGTGGTCTGTGACAATGGAAAAAAATACAAAGGAAACTGATTACAGATTACATCTAATATCGGGCTGAGGACGAAGAGATACAGAAGCTTAAAAATAATTTGCACTTGCATGAATATGAATTTCCATTCATAATTGGGGTCTTGTCCATGGTGGTTCTGTCACTGAACTGAAGATATGCTCAACTTTGTTGTCCCTCAACAGACAATGTCAATAAGACAATCATGTACATTATCCCAGTAAATTGTCAACAATCAATGCTTCTTTCTTGTGTAAAATGGTGGACAGCTGCCATCTTTTAGTCAACCTACCTGTGCTCCCCAATTCAATCCTGAGCAACAGGGCATTATTGGTAGCAGGGCCATTCGTTCCATTCTCGGAAACACAGGAAGATATCTCATGAATAATGCTGTCTGGGCATAGGAACGCTTGACCTTCTATCCTCCTTCGGCCTTACTCTGTCCCACTCTCCTCCGACTCATAACTCATCACTCATCAGCTTGACCTTGTCTTCACAAGATCCTCCCATACCTCAAACCTCACTGTTACCCCTCTTCCAGTTTTGGACCATCATTTTGTATCCTTCTCTCCTTCAAAACAACTTCCTTGACCCTCACCAATCCGGCTTTAAAGCTGGGCACTCTACTGAAACTGCTCTCCTTGCTGTCACGGAGGCTCTCCACTCCGCTCAAGCTTCCTCCCTATCCTCTGTTCTCATTCTTCTGGACCTGTCTGCTGCATTTGACACAGTAAACCACCCAATACTTCTCTCCACCCTCTCAGAATTGGGCATCTCTGGCTCTGCACTCTCCTGGTTTGCATCCTCCCTGGCCGATCTCTCCTACCAGGTGACGTGGAGAGGATTGCTGTCCTCTCCACGACTCCTCACCACTGGTGTCCTCCAGGGCTCTGTCCTTGGGCCTTTACTGTTCTCTCTCTATACCAAATCTCTCGGCTCTGTCATTTCTTCACATGGTTTCTCCTACCACACCTATGCAGATGACACTCAACTTTTTCTCTCCTTCCCCCCTTTGGACTCACAGGTGGCAACACGTGTCTCGGCATGTCTTGCAGACATTTCTGCTTGAATGTCAGCCCACCACCTAAAGCTCAACCTTGACAAGACTGAGCTGCTCTTCCTCCCAGGGAAAGCCTGCCCTCTCCAAGACTTCTCCATCACAGTAGAAAACTCTACTGTGACCTCCTCCCATACAGCCAAGAACCTTGGGGTGATCCTTGACAACCGCTTATCCTGTGTGGCGAACATCACAGCAACAGCATGCTCCTGTAGATTCTTCCTCTAGAACATCAGAAGGATACGTCCATTCCTCACCAGAGAACTTTTGGTCCAAGCACTTAATCTCTCGCCTTGACTACTGCAATGCACTCTTGGCCGGAGAAGGATACGTCCATTCCTCACCAGAGAACTTTTGGTCCAAGCACTTAATCTCTCGCCTTGACTACTGCAATGCACTCTTGGCCGGACTCCCCGCCTCCTCCATCAGGCCTCTGCAGCTCATCCAGAACGCTGCCGCTCGCCTGGTGTTCAATCTCCCCAAATTCTCCCATGTCACGCCCCTCCTCCGCACCCTCCACTGGCCCCTGGTAGCAGCTCGCATCAAATTCAAGACCCTGGTGCTTGCCTACCGGGTGGCAAAGGGAACAGCCCCTCCCTACTTGCAAGCAATGGTTAGCCCCCAAACCCCTGCAAGATCACTCCGCTCGTCACTTCCGATCTTCCGCCGTAGATTGAAAACCCATCTCTTCAAGCTATATCTTAACAGTCCCTCCTAAAGACCTCTTCTCCCCTGCTACCCCCCTGTACGAGTTCTCTCCTGCTAATAAAATATATATAAAAAATAAAAATAATAATAATAAAATTAGCCTTCTGGCATTACGACTGCCAATGGCCCCTGGTGTGAGCACTGATTACTTTGTCTTATGATGACTGTTGGATAGATGATTCACTTACTTAAACAAATGTATTGTTGTACGTCGCTTTGGATAAAGGCGTCTGCTAAATTCCATAAATGTAAGGTGACATTTAATTGTGTCACCTATCAGCCAGCAGCCAATGGCCAATGTATCACCTCTATTACTCATGACAAATGAGGCAACTCCGTGGCCATAGAAATTAGATGAGTGATGAAGATGGGCAGACCTTGAGTTCCATGTAGCCAAGGCTTCTTTAATGTGCAGCCTATTAATACTATGTTAGTGTTTTGAATATCAACTAGTCTTTGAGCTTGCTGTGGACTCCATGGGCATTTTAGAAAAAACAACGTATTACCATTGTTTTTGGTTGTATCGTGGTATATCAGTCATGACGGAAAATGGTATGTTGCAGCAATGTCTAAATCCAAACATTGTTTAAATGTATGTAAAAGAAGGTCGATTCACTGTCTTGTGCCAATCATAGAGAGATGATGGAAAATAAATGTAGGATAACATTTAAACCAAATGTTGCACAGTAGAATGTGATAACACCATCATGCCATGCTAGTTTATGGTTGTCATTTAATGGTCATCATCCAATGTTTTTACATTGTTTGTCATGGGTTGAAAATACAGGTTTTCTGAAAATCAGCATTTAACTGTCATCACACAACATTGTGACAAGGTTGCATATGGACTGTAAAGGAAAGTTTTCTCCATGTCATTATTTGAGTCATGATTCAACATTGTAACATGGTTGTCCATTACTTCCTAGCCAATGGGAAGTACAAAATAACATGTCATTAATAGACTATTACTATTGCTTTACCATTGACATAAGTTATATGAGTACTTTCTCCATACACTATGATTGAACAAACACTGTTCTTTATGACCCCGTTTGGAATTTGAACCCACAATTGTTGATGTTGTAGTACATTGTTCTGTCCACAATGTCACTAGTCCACTGCTGCAACACAAGTTTCAAGTTTCAAGTTTCAAGTTTCAAGTTTCAAGTTCATTTGTTACATCTCATACATGAGTGCAGGGAGTAAAATTCTTGGGCTCGGTTCCTTGACAATGCAGCATACAAAATACAAATAATACAAATAATACAAATATGCAGTCGTGCAATGAGGTAAGGACAAGACAATAAGTGACATAGTATAAGATATGTGAGACAAGACAATAAGTGACATAGTACAAGATATGTGAGACAAGACAATAAGTAAGTATACAATATAAGTATACAATATAAGTGAGACGGTTGGACAGTGACGATTGTTGGGGACACAAGGCAAGACACAAGAGTAATAATGGGGTTCAGAAGTTAGAAACCTGGGGAAAGACTTTCCGTAATACAAAGAATATTTGGATATGTTGAACATTTGTAAGAAGAAAAGGCTTTCTTGTTGTAATAGCCTTTTCAGCATGGTCTGAACTTTATTCTCTTTTACTACTATCTCGTCTAGAAATAAATATCCATTGTTTTTTAAAATGTTTTCATTCTAGTTCTGTTTTCAAACTCATGGAGTGTCTAGGATTGTTACGTTATTGACATACATTTTCATCACACTTAATTAAGAAATCCTCAGTATGTAATAGTATAGAATTATACCAACATACGACAACTATGCAAAACACACTGAAGCTGTTGAATTATATCTGTAGAAGTCAATCAAATCAATGGTTAGAGTGTAAATTAACTGAAACACTAGATAACAGCGCTCAGCCCAATTTATAGTCAAGCGCAGATGTGTGATCTTCCCGAAATGTAGTCATGAGGGTGTAATGTAAAATCTGCACTGATCTGGTGGTGCAGAAAGTAAAGCAATGCAATGTCTTACAAGAGGTTCTAAGTTTGAATCTTAAGTAAGGACATGCCTAAGTATCCATTTAGTTAGGATGTTCACGTTACATACTAAAACATGTTTTACATATACTAACCCTAACCCTAACCCAATATTAGAATGTTAGCGTTGTATTTACGTAAATAGGCAACATTTTAAAAACATATTTTCAACTGTGAGATGGTCTGATGCTGAACATCAACTGCCAATGTTAAGAAAACTTTAAATGTTCTCAACCCATGTGCAGTTAGATGATGAGCATCAAATGACAAGCTTAAGTCAACCTTAAAAAAAAAACATTACATAACAACGTCTAATAAACTAAAATAAATTCCAACTAACATGTGACTAACCAACAACCATCAAATAACAAAGTCAATCCAACATTGCAAAAGCTACAGAGCTCCAGTGTTTGCATTTTGACATTTAAAAAACTTTCAAAAATGATACTGTTGTATAAAGTCAGTTTGGTTAGTTTTTGACTGTTGCACAACTGTGACACAATATAAAATGCCTACGGGGGATTTGAATAGATGTCAGTGATAATAAGACAATTGTGTACATTGTTATCCATTACAGATGCATTCTTACACACAAATGCCAATTATGGGAGTAGATGAAACATCATTGTATGTGAATATCTATCAAATAGTTTTCCCCACCAAAGAGTTCCCTCATGGAATATGACCCGGATTACAGTCAATTTATGATGGACAAGCCAAACATAAGAAATTATTGTGCACAGTTACCATAGAGAATGATATTTACTGCAGAATGCCACAGCAAGTGTGATGAATGCATTGCTCCATTGTTGACTGCCATATTCTGTGGCCATTTAGAGCATGTGTTGACATTGCAAGGGTATCAATAGCTAGATTTACACAGTGGTGCATGTTGTAGAGAGTGTAGAGTGTCAATCCATTGTCAATCGGCAGACTCCTCAACAGACAAAAACAATTTTGTACTGGCTTTGCATCAGAATGTGTAAAAATGGCCACCACTACCCCCACATCCTAAGGAAGGTGTGAGAGAAGAACCTTCAGAGAAGGCACTCCTACACACACGAAACACAGACAAAAGGATTTGTGCACACGATTGACTCTGATCATTTCTTAACACATTAGAAATGCCAACATATTACCTGTGAATGTATTTTATGTGTGCAGACCTTGCAATTTACTTAATTTATCTTTATCCTAAATGTGTTATTAAAAGTCTGGCAACAATGCTTTAGATTGTAATCACTTATTGTTTGAAAAAAATATGAAACAAAGACTTTGGCAATAATTGCAGGCATGCATATGCCCATGTGAACATTTTAGGAATGTCTTTATTTCTGGACTCTGTGTTACACTGTAGTCATTCCTAAAGGAGAGGTGAAATTTCACAATCACAATTGTGGCGGGGACCAGCATGCTTTTCAAACACGACCAATCTCCTTCTGGCAGGAGAAAGGCATAAAGAGCTTTATGTCTTATGAACTTAAACATGGGCTTTTGACACTCTTAGAGATAGTTGAAACTTTAACAATGGCTTGAACTAAAGGTGTGAGAGAATCTGGAAGGTTTAAAAATGGTTGTGTCTCTACCACGGAGATACCACATGGTATCGTCAGCACAAAGAGCTCTATGACTGAAAACATCCAAGAGGGTGTGTTGGATCAAGCCTCGGAATCTGATCAATTCACAATCGCTTTCTTCCCCCTTGAACTATTATGATATTGCAATGTTTCTTCAAACCGTTACAATTATGAGGCATCTTTATTAATCTTTGCTAATTCCTTGTGTGTTTCTTAGCATAGTAATACAATTCCATCCTTATTATGAAGTCCATCTTGACAAGTTATCTTGCTTTGACAAATGCTGGCTCTATGAACAATTAAAGAATTTACTAAGATATTTGACATTGAACACCCTTCAGATTATTGATATGTGACTGACTGTTGAAGTAATTATTCTGTAAAAGAACATTCCAGAGTTTAAGTTAAGAATCTCTGCTACTACGTCCATTACAATGGCATGGCTAACTAGTGGCCAGCCAGTGCTCAAAGCCTTGCCTCAAGCCTGATTGAATATCCACAGCTGGGCTTCTAAATTCTACTCAGTAGTATGATCTCCAGTTTGTGTACATTCAACAGTTTGTAAGGTGACTAACCGTAAATGAGACACTAGCAACACATATCAAATATCATATAGTAAGCCAACAGGTTTCGGTCTCTTTTAAGCACGTTGTGACAATATTCTTTGCAATATTCTATGAAAATATATTTGATTGTTTATCTACAGCTACTTGGATTATGCTAGCCCACCCACAATGTTAGCTAGCCAACTTGTGTGGCTGTTAAGATCTAAACCACGCCCCGAGCCATGTCTGGCCCGATGAGGACCAATGGGGCAGAAAAGACTAAAAGCCAGATTTGAAACTTGGAAGTGACAATGGAAAAGCAATTTGCCATGGCATGCACTGGCAAGCACGGCTTTGCTACCGCTGTGGAAATGTGGCTAATGTGTCTTCGGCTTGTCAATTTGTCCAAGAAAGTTGGCTGAATGTTTTGTTTTCTAATGATAAGTCACCATGGTCTGTCATCTGAGGTCTGGACCTCATTATTTTCTACAGCAACAGCTAAGTGCTAATGCTTTTACCACTATCGTGTGGCTGGACTTGTCATCCTGAAATGCATTGGAGTTGCCAATTAATTCTCAGTTTTGCAAATGGGAGGTTTTCCCACTGAAATATTCTCTCGTACCACACTCTTTGGCATGCAAAGGGCATCCTTTCATTTACATTTATATGATATTCATGTTTTCATATAATATTATTATAATGTTTTTGTCCTATGGTAAATTAAACTAGTAGAGTTATGGTCATGTTATGTTATGTTGATTACACCAAACTGAAATAGAAAGCATAGTATGGCACAACGCCAAGCCTATTTTAGCCCTCAAAATCGTCTTTTGATTGATATTTGGTTGGTGCATAAGTAAAAAGTGTTACAGCCACAACAGTGAGCTAATGACTGCATCCCTGGATCTGTCGGGTGAATTTCAGACCAGACTCATTCAGACCCCCTATGTTGCCATACAAGCTCTTATGAAACATCTGGTATGGTGGGGTGAGGTGTCATGCTGCAATGTGATAGAGTGATAATCATGGGCCAACAGCTGTAGCTCTGGAAAACCACAAGAACACTCTCACAAGATAAAGCTGCCCTGTGGAGTATTTGACAAGCCAGCGGTTACCTGGAGGATTACCTCAGTCCCAGGGTTGGGCACTCACTGTGATAAGCTTACACAAGGAACTAGTGACAGTATGAGCTGTTTTTCTCTCTTTTAAATAAGTGAGAATTCCCTATATTTGTTATTCATTATTGAGATAGACAGTACCCCATAGGTATTTTCAAAAAAATGATGTATTAACATTGATTTTTGGTTGTATCATTGTACATTGGTCATGACGGATAATGGTATGGTGCAGTAACATCTAAATTTAACATATAAAACATTGTATAAACTTATGTAAAATGATGTTGATTCACTAGAATGTGGTATCACCATCATTTATGGTTGTCATTTGATGATGATCATCCAACGTTATTACATCTTAAATCTTGTTTATCTTGGGTTGGATGTGAATGAAAGCTCACCGGGGTACCACGGCAACAATATAATCACCAGGGGGCATCGTTGAGCAATTCTAATGGATGGACTTGTTGTGAAACAGTAGCTCATATCTGTGTCTTCACTTGCCCAATTTGTGAGCTGATATTAATTGTACATTTGAATTTAATTTGTTTTATTGTAATTCCCTTTTTTCATCAATAATGGCAGCCTGGATGAATTATGTGAAGAGTAGCTCATGAGTTTTCAATTTGGAGAAAGACAAATTATTGTCTGGTCGGAGAAATTGGATAAATCTTAATTTAGAACAAATCATGTCTTCATGGACACTTCATAAAATTATGTCAGACATGAAATATATGTGGCAGTGTGTCCCTAAAATTACATATTAATTAACTCATTGTGATATAATGTTTCTCAGTTGATTCTTTGATTTCAGCAGTAGACTATATGGACACAGTATGCTCACAACACAAGGTGCACAGTTCATTAATTTTCTGCTCTGTACCGCAAGTTCACACTGAATGTATTACACATGACTGAAATGATCAGTGAAAGTAAGCTTTCATATTGACATGCTTTTATTCATATTATTCTGCAGGCTATAGCGTAATATATAGAACTCACAACTGTTCATCTGTAAATTATATTTTAGTCATTTGTAGTTGCCTAACTGTCGGTATTTGACTGTTCTTTTTCGCCTCTGTCCATCATATAATGTATCATAGTAGGCTACAAATGAATTAATCTGTTTCTGGCAATACAACTTGTAGATTTTCCAAACTTTTGGGGATTTAATTCCAGTTTTTTTGTAATGCTACAATTCTTCTTCCTTTTTTGTCACTGTGGGCGCTTGCAGAATGAAACACTCTGAGTCACGAACCGCTCGACCAACTGCTGGCCACTGCATAGACATTTACCTCAGTCCCTGGGGTAACAATTCTCTGCTATTTAGAGACAGTTCATTGGTGTCAGTAGAACAAAGGAACTAAAATGTGATTCCACACAGACACACATATTTTCAGGCAGAGGCACGAACCACAAGACCAACCAGGCCACAACTCCACAACTCTCTCACTTCCATCTAGCCCAGGTGACAGATGTATTCGGAGAAGCTGAATGAGCAGTGGATATGGATTATAGCGAGCAGGCTTACCCAGAGAGGAAACGGAGAGGAACAGCTGATGCCTGTTGTCTCCAAGGTTTTGACGTATGCTCTGCCAACCTCATGTTCCAACTTAATCTGCTGGTTTAATGGACCAGATAGCACTGGTTACTCATTATCACTGTTTATGTTTACATTGGAATGAAATCACGTGATGTATGGGATGTGTGACTGATCCAGAATGAAGTGGAGTGACAATGATCCAATGACAATCTGATATGTGGTATTCTAAGATAGCTTTCTGCTTTTGTGATCAAGAGGATGGTAGCAAGGCCGGCGGTGGCTATGGGCAACGCTAAATAGATAGACGTAGTATATGGACCTACAGTGAATACAAATATGAGATTAAACATTCAAACACGCCCCCGGAATATCAACAATTCAGAAAAAATCTTTCGATTAGGTGGGGAAGACGCACGTTTGGGTGGGCTGAGCCCACCCCTGCCCAATAGCCACCGCCGGCCTTGATGCTAATCAGGTCAACCATTTGGAACTGGTTTTCACAACATCCTGTGATGGTGAGTGATCAAGTTAAGTGTGACAAGAACTATCAAACCAATTGACATACGGGTTGGTATGACATGAAGTTGTTATACATGCTTTGTATACTGCTTCAGACTGGGTGATAGATCAGTTCTTGGCTTAGACCACACAGCTGGATGCAGAGTATGGACTTGCTCTGCTGCCTGATACACACAAGTCAAATATTCCTTAAACACAGAAGTTGTTTCTGTTCTTTATTTTCTTACAGAAATTACACCACTTTGTATACATAGTCCCCCTATTTCAGGGCACCAAAAGTAATGACACAGATTCATATAATGTCCAAATTAAGCAGTCATGTTTAGTATTTGGTCGACAATCCTTTGCATGCCTTAAGTCTGCGACCCATTGAGCCATCTTCAGTTGTTGTTTGTCTTTTTGCCTAAAATCTTATCATCAGGAAATGAAATGCATGTTCAATTGGATTTAAATCAGAAGATTGACTTGGCCAGTCAAGGACTTTCTATTTTTTGGTCCTAAAAAACTCCCTAGTTGCTATGGCAGTATGTTTTGGGTAATTCTCTTACTGTATGATGAAGCACGAAGCATGAATTTCTAAATGGACAAACCAATATGTACACAAATACTCTCAAATAAAAGCTGAGAATCTATACTTTAATTTCATAGTAATTGTTTGATTTAAAATCCAAACTTTTGAAGGACAGTGTCGAAGATAGAGCAATGTCCCATTACTTACGCAGAGCACTGTATGTACAGTATGATAATACATTAGAATCATATGATGGCATTTCACAAAAGGTTACACTGAGGCACGGGCAATGTCATTGCATAAAGCACTGCCTTTTATGAAGTCACTCAAGGCTCATCACCCTGGCGCATGCTAATGTGATGAAAAACGAGGGATGAGAATGTCAAAAGGAAATAACTTGACTGTGAGATTGTCAGCCCTATTTTTTCTTTGCATGCGATGCGGTGCCTTGCCAGCTCAATGCAGGCAGCAACTTTCTCTCCAAGTTAAGATGCCAGAGGGAGATGCCAGAGGGAGATGCCACAAGGGGGGAGTTGGCACAGAGAGTTAGCATTATCATTAGATCCCCTAGTCTCTCACACAGCCTCCTAATACAGTCAACCAGTAATATATTGTTTATTGAGTTTGATACCTCTGGCTAAGTGACACATAGTGAAAAAGATTTGGATGAATAGGGAAGTAATTAGACATATCAGTTCACAGCTCACCCAGATGTGATTCTTCAAATTGTTTAAGGACTGGTGGAATCAATACAAAAGCAATCAGGAGACATTGACACTCAGGAGTCATTGTTGATTGTGAAGAGTGAAACAAAGCGCCATCGATATTGTTACAACCATGACAACTGCTTTGGTTTGTCCGGAAGGGTAAATAACAACCACAAAGATGAAAAAAACTTGATTCTCATGTTTCCTTTGTGCAAACAGATGGCTCCCACAAAGGATGCTTTATAGGCCTCCAACGGAAGAGTACATCCAGTCAGCACACAAAAGTCTTGTGATATCAGTTTAATGTTAAAAGCAGGGTCACAAGCCAGTTATCAAAAATGTTAATGCAAATGCTAAAAATAACTAACATGTACTATCTCCTCAGGCAGAGTGCATTTGGGCTCTTTATGCATTATTTGCTAAAATAATTGGAAATTATCTACTCAATTAACAATTATATGAGTCCTGCTTTTTGATAACAGGTGCTAATGACCCAATATGAGCCAGTTGTCCCAAGGGCTAGACTGTTTTTTCTCCAGAAAATATTCTTTTGAATGTCAGTAATTGCCTGGGCTTGCATGGACAGGTTTAATTATCTCTTAAAACGTTGAAACGAGTGGCTCCCAAATGGTCATGATCATTTGGGAGCCACATAAGTGGTGAAATAGGGAAGTTTTTGATAGTTCTATTAGTATTACTATTAGTGCTGAGACGTTCAGCAAACTGGTTACGTCCTCTAAGCCATCCAGTTGTTTAGTTGAGCCTATTTCTACTAGGCTAGTAAAGAACTTCTACGTGTTCCTATGCTACGTGTTCCTATGCTACGTGTTCCTATGCTACGTGTTCCTATGCTACGTGTTCCTATGCTAGATATTGTTAATCATTCTCTCTCTTCTGGCTGTGTGCCTAGTTCTCTTAGTGTAGCAGTCATTAAGAGACTATTGAAGAAGCCAAACCTAGATCCAGAAACTCTTTAGGCCTATGTCTAACTTGCTGTTTCTCTCAAAAACACTTGAGAAAGCAGTAGCCCAGCAGCTCACTACGTTTTTGAAACAGAATAGCATATATGAGACCACTTGAGTAAGGTTTTAGGCCCCAACACAGTATTAAGACAGGTTTAGTCAAAGTAGTGCTCTGAGCCCCTCAAAACTAGGTTCCAGTTCATGAAATCTTCCTGGCTGAACCTGTATCCTCATATTGTTTGTATTGTATTAATTGTTTATATTGTTCTTGTTGTAAAACACTTCGAGACAATTGTCTTTGTAAAAAAGCACTGGACAAATACATTTGATTGATCGATTGATCATTTGAAAATCACAAGAGGCATAGGTAACACCTAATGCACAGCACTGTATATTGTACTGTATACACTTTGTAATGAAATTTGGTAAGAGGGGCTCTTTTTGCCACCATCTGAGGTTTTAGAAAAGTGAAGAAGAGATTTAGAGCCATTCCTGGTCTCCAACATCACTCATACTGTTCTTTGTTTCCACTGGTGTAGTCATGGATCATATTACTATACCATCAAACCCAAATCCACCTCAGCTGCACCACAGCAAGAGAAATAAGTAGGATCATTCAACACACACACACACACACACACACACAAACTCTGACAAACAGTCAAAACAAAAAAATGGTGCTGGACTTTGGAATGTAATCTTTGGCAGAGGGCCCCAGGACCAGCTGATCACTTTGTGACGAGTAAAAGCCAGGGGAAATGGGAGTATTCAGTCCCCACCAGTTGATTTGAGATGGTCTCATGAAAGAGTTGCTTCTCTGTTTCCAAGGCTATATGTTCTATTGCATTCTTCTCTACATGTTGAAGATAACAATGTTTATTTTCTTTTTTTAGAAAACAGTGACTTCAAACCCTGACAGAAAATACATGGCGGCAAAGGGACATGTGCTTTTTCAGAGATAACGAGCAACAATTTTATATCTTAGTCTTTTAGGCAGTTGATCTCACCCATGTAAGCGTATGGGTACTTGTTATCTCTTAAAGCTGTTTTTTCTCTCTGACTGTCTATGAAACAATTGAACCATAGACGGTTTTGTTTTATTCCAAAGTAATTGAGATTGTTGACGAAACTTTAAGATATGGGTTGTAACCGAGACAACAGAACATGGGATGCTCTTTTTGGGATTATGACATGATCCATATGACCTCAGCATCAAAATGAACGTAGCAAAGATTCCATTACTTCTGATTCTGTTGTATGTAAGTATCTCAACTTTTAAACTTTTTGAGAGATTAAAAAAGCACTGTGGATGTTTCAATACTTTAGAAGTTTATTGGCAGTCTAAAAGGATTATCATGAACAAACTTGTTACCTTGTGCTTTAAAAGAAATGTAATCTTTATTTCGTGACTTTTTCTAACCATGGGATTCTATACAAGTGGGCATGAGTATTTGAAAATGATGTTGAATAAGACCCATTAATGTATGCTCACTGCCCCGACTCACATGATTTGCTTTTAAACTGAGGGACAAATTCACTAAAGCTTTGTGAGGCTTTAGAAAAAATAAATTGTGTCTCATTCACAAACGACCTGCAGTGGAGGAAAAGCAGACTAAGTGTGCTGCCAGGCCCCATCACTGTCATGCATATTTAAATTGTGCAAGCATTTGTGAATTGATGTCAATTAGCGGCAACCGGTTCTACGGAAGGTCAAAAATCATTTGATCTTATTGCTTTAACTCAATATTGTCAGGCTATTGTATCCTATATTTTATCCAGCAAGGACATTTTTACAATTGCATTGTCACAAAGTGGGAATGAACAACCCTCCAATGATGTCATGTCATTTTAAGAATTGCCTATAAAGTGTGCTTCCTAAACCCTGGCTATCAGACATTTTCCCTCCCGTCGCGTCCATTCTGTCTCTATACTATATAGGCCACAGACTGTCCGTGAAGGCTTAACAAAAGAGTTAACGGAGTGTTTGTAGGTCTCATAAGTGCTTCTTTTACAGTAGGCTATAGCCTATTATTTGAAAGCAGACAATGTTCACTTTTTCAAAACGCCTGTGAGCAACAAAATAAGGAGCATTAAAATGATCACCCGGCATGCAAAGAACAGGTCTCAGAATCTACAGTAACCTATTATTATGCATGTGTTGACCTACAGTACCATTACACACGTGTTGTTTGTATTCATGAATTTACTTTGCTTTATTTGATGGTATTATTTGAAAGCAGCCCACAGATTTGGGTTGGAGACATTGCATAGCGAGGCATGGACATGGTGCACACTGCATGGGCAAGGAGTTGGAGTGTTTATTTGACACATTTTCATTCATTTTAAACCTTATTTTATTTGAAAGCAGTCCAAGAATTTAAGGTTTAGTTTGGGATTAATAGGTCAGTTAGACCGACCAATCGGACACGCATGCTACCCATGGACGCGCCTTTTACCTACTAGCCTATTGTCAAAAATCTTTGGATCTGATTCCTTTGCTATTTTATTTTATGCCTTAAATTTTGCTGCCTTGTACATTTGTTTAGTATATATTGTATATTCTTTAGTATTGTATATTTTACATTGGTTGGCATTCTGCGGACAGCAAAGCAAGAATTTCGTTGTACAGTGAAACATGTTTTCTACTGTGCATATGATAATAAACACTTTGAATCTTGAATCTTGAATCTTGAATCTTTGACTTAATGTTATTCTACCTTTAGGCCTAGCCATTTTTACAATGACATTGTCACAAGGTGGGAAAGCAGATACGGGGAAGGAACAACCCTCCAAAGTAAAGCAAGAATCCTAAAGAAAATCTTTGTTTCCCAAAGAAGCCCTGCTATCAGGCAAAGTTATTTTTAACAGTTTCTTATGTTAAAAATCTTATGTATTAATGCAGTTGTGAAACCTTTGTTGGGGATATGGCTGACTCCTGTTTTGCTCCTCGTCCAGATGACAAACTTTACATTGTGGTATTTTATATTCTGATTTGTTATGTGGCCAGTGAGAAACCATTAATCATAACTGAGTGATGTGTGAAAATACACATATGCATATACTGTACATACAAAACGCAGCACTATGCAATTTTTCCTTGAGCATAACTCATCCTTATTAATAGTAAATGTTTTGAAAAAAAAGATAAAAAAGATAAAGAATTCTATCCACTTTGCACACTGTGTTTGACTACCTGGAGGGCTACCTAGTAGTGATAGCGCTGTGTGTTTTACATAACCCAGCACGGTGGATGAGCTGGATCTGGATGTGTGATATAAGGAATGTGTATGGAGGGAACACAGTGAAAGGAACGATGTTTGTTTAGCATGCTAATTGCAGCGCCCACATTCGGTCTTGTGATAAGCGCTGCTGCCAACGGTTCACATATTGCCCCCCCGGCCCCCAGGCTGCCTAAACCCCCAGGCTGCCTATTCCTGTTGTCATCCTCTCATCTCCTGTCTCGGGCTCCATTTCACATCCATTTCACATCCATTTCACATCCATTTCACATCCATTTCACATCCATTTCACATCCATTTCACATCTCTCCTAATAAAAGGGAAAAAATATAAAAGAAGCACCACCTCAAGCTCAACCTTAAGGAGACTGAGCTGCTCTTCCTCCCGGGGAAAGCCTGCCCTCTCCAAGACTTCTCCATCACGGTAGAGAACTCTACTGTGACCTCCTCCCAGACAGCCAAGAACCTTGGGGTGATCCTTAACAACCACTTATCCTGTACGGCGAACAGCGACAGCACACTCCTGTAGATTCTTCCTCTACAACATCAGAAGGATACCCTCCTAATGACCTAATGATTTTCCCTCCTAATGACCTCTTCACCCCCACTACCCCCCTGTACAAGTTTCTCTTCTGTTAAAAAAACAAAACAATCCTTCTTCTAGCATTGTGACTGCCTATGGCCCCTGGTCTGAGCATTGATTACTTATCTTATGGTGACTGATGAATAGATGATTCACTTACTTAAACAATATTTGTTGTAAGTTGCTTTGGATAAAGGTGTCTGCTAAATGCCATAAATCAGAATCAGAATCAGAATCAGAATTATTTTATTTGGCCCAGTATATTTGCACATACAGGAAATTGGAAGCCCCAGAGTCAGTGAGAGGCAGGGAGCTTGTTTGTGAGCCCCACTGCCATGGGGAAGAAACTGTTCAGGTGGTGCGAGGTTTGAGTCTTGATTGACCGGAACCTTTTGCTGGATGGAAGTCTATGGAAGAGGTGGCGACCAGGATGGGAAGGATCTTTTCTGCTCTTACTGGTCCTGGAGTGGAACAGGTCCAGGAGATATGGCCCGCTGCAGTCTGCCTTTGTAGAACTCAACCATCACTTTCTGCGGCATGTTGAATTTCTTCAGCTGCCGCAGGAAGAACATCCTCTGCTGGGCCTTCTTGATGGTGGAGGTGATGTTCTCCGCCCACCTGAGGTCCTTTGAAATTATTGTCCCCAGGAAATTCCCCAGGAAGTGTAAATATATGGAAATGGGTACAAACATACGACCATTCCTCACCAGAGAAGCAGCACAATTCTTGGTGCAGACACTTGTGATTTCTCGCCTTGACTACTGCAACGCACTCTTGGCCGGGCTCCCTGCCTCTGCCATCAGACCTCTGCAGCTCATCCAGAATTCTGCTGCCCGTCTGGTGTTCAATCTCCCCAAATTCTCCCATGTCACCCCCCTCCTTCGCACCCTTCACTGGCTCCCGGTAGCAGCTTGCATCAGATTCAAGACCCTGGTGCCTGCCTACCGGGCGGCAAAGGGAACAGCTCCACCCTACTTGCAAGCAATAGTCAGCCCCCAAACCCCTTCCACCTCGGCTGGCAGCCTCTACGTGGATGCAGCAGTCATGCTACTCGGTCACGGCTTTTCACTGTCCTGGCACCTCGCTGGTGGAACGAGCTTCCCACTGCTGTCAGGACTGCAGAGTCACTACCTATCTTCCGCAGTAGATTGAAGACCCATCTCTTCAGGCTACATATTAACTGTCCCTCCTAAAGACCTCTTCATCCCCACTACCCCCCTGTGCAGTTTATCTACTGTAAATAAATTAATTTAAAAAAAGGTAATTCCAATGCCTACCATAGATTACTGTTTCTTATGATGACTGATGGATAGATGATTCACTTACTGAGACAAATTTATTTGTTGTAAGTCGCTTTGGATAAAGGCTAAATGCCAACAATGTAATGTAAATGTAAATATGATTGCAGTTAGCCAGGAAAGGGTTGCCTATGCACTCCCTCTAGTCTAGGGGTTGAAATAATTCCACCACATGGGAAAAACAGGCCCTGTGCTGCAGACAGCCTCCTAAAATAACGACTTCCTCAGCAGCCCCAGAGGTCTCTCTATAATCCCAAAGGAGACCTTGACACCACAGCTGCCCTCCTGTCCCGTCCATCCTATGTGCTGTATAGCTCGTAGTCCCTTCTCCCAAAAAGGTCATTATTTATATATAAGCAGCTGGCCTTTACAGTTACAGTTGGCTTTGAGGGAGGGTTTTGCTGCTGACGCCCTGTATCCAGGGTATCCCCGGGGAATCCACAGGGACTTGGCGAGGCAGGGGCAGCAGGCTTGTCTGAGGGTTTGTATGTACTCAAATGGCAACATTTTGAAACATCAACAATTATGTTATGCCGATGAAGCTTAAGCATTTACTTGAGGGCTTGAAGGGGTCAGTACTTCAAGTGTCAGGACGTAGATGCCACTGCACAATGTTTTCTCAGCCGTCCACTACATCCATTTTCCTGTGACCTCCTCCTTCTCCATAGTTAATATGCACTAATGTAACAGATTACATTTTTGTCCTCCCGAGGTTGGATTGGAACCCACTTCACGCGACAAAACATAGTCTGTGAAGCATCAACAATACCATTAAGCCAGTAAAGCTTGGACATCGACTGACACAACAGTTTTCTTTCTTAGATGTTGCTCTGACATATTCTTAGAAACATTATATTAACATGTGACAAAGGTTACCTTCAGACTATTGCATTGTAGTAAGCAATCATTGAGTGTATGTCCCCAATCATACATTCACTGCACAGACCAAATCTTACGTTGTAAAATATTGGTATCCACACATAAATGAAAGCTCTGCTTGGATGTGAATTGTAAACTTACAAAATGGTAGAGAATAATATTGATATGCAATGGCTACCATACTGCAATAGCTACCATACTGTATACAGTATATACTGTACTGTGTATTGAAGTATAATAAAGGGAAAGTCAATTAACACTCAAATTTTATCTATACATGTTGCACTGGATTAGACCCCCAGTCTTCTACATACTTCCACATACCCCCAGTCTTCCACTTCCGCATGGCTCTAACACCATCATCAAGTTCGCAGACGACACCACGCTGGTAGGCCTGATCAGTAACAGCAACGAGTCGGCCTGCAGGGAGGATGCCCAGCACCTGACGGTGTGGTGTGCCGACAACAACCTGGCCCTCAACACCAATAAGACCAAGGAGCTCATTGTGGACTACAGGAAAGCTGGGGGCTGCAGACACAACCCTATCTACATCAATGGGATGGAGGTAGAGCATGTCTCCAGCTTCAAGTTCCTGGGTGTCCACATCTCCGAGGACCTCTCTTGGACCTTTGACTTCTCCACCCTGGTTAAAAAGGCGCAGCAGCGTCTATACTTCCTGAGAAGGCTGAAGAAACCTCACCTGTCTCCTAGGATCCTGGTCAACTTCTATCAGTGCACCATCGAGAGCGTCCTGACAAACTGCATCACATTGTGGTATGGCAGCTGCTCTGTCTCCGACCGGAAGGCCCTGCAACGGGTGGTGAAAGCCAGCCAGTACATCACCGGTGCCCATCGAGGTCCTCCAGTGCAGGCGGTGTCTGCGGAGGGTGTGAGGCATCAGTAGGGACACCTCTCACCCCAGCCACGGACTGTTTGCCCTGCTCCCATCCGGAGGCAGTACAGGAGTCTCCGTTCCCGCAGCAGCAGGCTCAGGAACAGCTTCTTCCCTGCAGCTGTTACTCTGCTGAACTCAGAATCCCGCTGGTAGCCCCCCCCCCCCCCCCCCCCCATACCAGCTGCCCCCTACCTCCTCCCAACAAGAGGAACATTGACTCCCGGTATCAGTGTACCCTCCCACCATACTGCTACTGGCTGCACACTCAGAACTTTAGCTTTTGCACTACTGCTTGTTTGCACATAGCATATGTATTATATTGGCCTCTAATTATACATCTTACATACTGTATATGTAACATACCTCAAGACCTATTGCCCTTGTTCAACTGTACATATCATATTGATATTCATCTCATGTATATTCACTTATTATATTTGTTTATTTATACTCACTGTAATACCTTATACTGTAATACCATGAACTGTCGACAATATCATGTCTTTTGCACTACCTGGTTAGATGCCAAATTGCATTTTGTTGTCTCAATGTGCAATGACAATAAAGTTGAATCTAAATCTAAATCTAAGAGTATCAGGATGTTACAGTACATTTTGAGATACATATACTATTGGTTTCTAAACAAGGGGGTCAAAAGGAGACATACTGTAGAAATGGGAAACATTGGTTGCACTGATCAATTAATTATCTTCAACAACATTATTAATTTCAGAGCATTATTTTAATGCTAAGGTGAAATTTCATACATGGTTTCCCATTCATAATATTGGAAATTGAATTAACTAAATTGGTACTTATTGTACGGTAATGTGTGTTTATATATATATTTTTTTTTAAAAAGGTATAAAATAGCAGCTTGAGACAGAAGTAGTGCACCCTAATATACATTTTATCAATGAGCGAGTAACATTATCAAGGTTACATTTTTGTATTTGCATTTGTATCAAGAAATCCTCAATATGTTAACAGACTATACCCCACCAACATTAGACCACTATGCAGAAAACACTGACACATTGTAATCAATGGCTGGGGTATAGATTAACTGAAACAACAGAGGGGAAAACTAAAACACAAGCCTAAGAATCCATTTGATTAAGAAGTTCACATTACATCAATATTAGACTTTTGACATTAAAATATCTATTTTCAACTGTGAGATGGTCTGATGCTGACTGTCAACTGTCAAAACTTTCATTTTCAACCCATGTATAATCATGTAGCAGCTTTAGATGATGAGCATTAAATGACAACCTTAAGTTGAAAATTAATCATCACATTACAACATCTGATAAACTATTAATTCCAACCAACATTTGACTGAGCAATAACCATCAAAAAATAATGTCAATCCAACATTGCAACAGCTCAAGAGATCCATTTACATTTACATTTATGGCATTTAGCAGACGCCTTTATCCAAAGCGACTTACAACAAATACATTTGTTTAAGTAAGTGAATCATCTATCCACCAGTCATCCATCAGATCCAGCATTTGCATTTTTGACGTTTAAAAAACATTAAAAAACAATACTCTCATATACATTGTGCAACATCAGTTTGATTCGTTTTTGACTGTTGAACAACTGTGACAGAACGCAAAATGCCCATGAGGTAGTGTCTCCATAGTTGGCCATCTTACAAACTGCAGAATGTAAACCAACTGGAGAATGTAAACCAACTGCAGAATGTAAACCAACTGGAGATCATACAGGGTGGGACCAGAAACTGTGGAAATCAAAACAGGCTTATTCACTCGGCTTGAAGCTTGAAGGCTTGCTTTGACTGACCATCCATGAGATCTAAATGATAGACAGGCAAGACAGCTAAACTAACCTCATGAGGCATTTCTAAATTATTTTCTTCAAGAATCAATGGCTATTTATCCAAAAATTGATGTAGCAATCCCAGATTGCTCCTTTAAAGAACCCTATTATGAAGCGTAATAAAGACTTATAAACATATACAAAGCGCCCTACAGATGCATTCATGGAGCAATATGAAATTGCAGGTGAATAGGGTACAGTACAAGATGTTCTTTAGCTGTGATATAGTAAACAACAAGTATTAAATGTGTATTGGCTTTAAGAGACAATACTGTATAACACTTCATACTACGGTTCCTGAAGTTTACCCTGAGAATCACTTCAATCTAATGCTTCATATAAAACCAACCTAGCTAATATTTAATGTTTTTGTCCCCTATACAATGCATTTGCTAAATGAATGGAATTGGAACTGTATCAAAAGCAACAAGGATGCTGATGAAAAAGCTGTGTTGCACCATAGTAAATTCATTTGACAAATGATCTGAATGCTGACGCACCCTTCTCTTTTTCCATCCAGCCCAGCGCTTTGTGTGAACTCTCTCTGACTGCAATGCTCCAAAAATACTGTGAGGCTCTCTCTGCTCTCTACAATGTCACAGGTAATCCAACATCATCATAGAAGTGTATTCATTCCATGATCTTGAATGTTAATTCTGATACAATAGTGCATTACTAATTATGTACTGATTGAAGACTTTACACATCCAGTGTAAACACCCCGTTAAGATGTTTGAGCAGAGCTTTTTCCAATAGCATGGATGTCCCAGGCTTTCACATTTGTGAGGCTGAAATTAGCATAGGAACTCGTGAATAATAGGACATCGCTGAATGTACGGTGCTGTGGAGTGGCGTCACTAGGCCTGGAACGCTGAACCTTTTGATGGTAAAAAAGTAGATAAAAGAGAGAGACACTTGAAGAACAGAAAAAAGGAGACAGTAACAAACAAGAACCAGAGACAGCAACAGACAAGACAGAGACAGCAACAGACAAGACAGAGACAGCAACAGACAAGACAGAGACAGAGTGACAGAAGAGGACAAATGGAGAGAAAACAGATGAGTTAAGCACACAGTAGAAAATCATTTCAAGCTGCTCTATAAATTCTAATTTTTTATTTTTATTTATTTGCACAAATTATAACAGGTGAAATACAGACAGTGAAACTTTGTGAAATTTTAAGCAGTTGAAAAGTGAAACTTTAAGCAGTTTGTCTCATTGGACAGGTCATAGTCTATGTTGGAAGTTGTTGAGGGGTATGAGTTATGTGTTTTTGGCAATACACTGTAGATGTATGTGTTCTAGAGAAGAGAGAGCCACACTGTAATTGAGTATTGGCAGTGTCTGCCATGGCAGGTGGGAAGGTGCAAGGTATTAGTTGCTAGTTACTAGTGCTAGTTTTTTATATTGTATTATTGTATCTTTTTACAAATGTTTTAGCAATTCTTATCTCTCACTGTTAATCTCAAAGTGCACCAGATTGCTGCATTTAGCAAAAATTTTAAAATGTAAAAAGTTTCCAAATGTCCTCTAGTTCTATAAACGCCCCTGGTGCTGTCCTATTTTTGGGACAAGGAAACATGTTATTTCCAACAGCTCTGTTGTGTACAGTACAAACAAGTTTCAAAGAATAACAACACCGAGCCCACAACACTAACCAGGGGCGCTAGAGTAACGTTTTTTGGCGTCAGTTTTCTTGATGAAATTAGACAAATACCATGCAAAAATAATGCATTGGTTGTGTTTAGTCAGGACTTAATAATCGTTAGAATACCACATAGTATTTTGAAGGGCTAACATATTGCATATAACATATTTTGATGTACATTACAACATTATTGATGTACTATAAAAAAAAAAAACATACCACAATTTCGTCCATTTTATTTGTAGATTGAATAAGATACAAGTACGAGCTGAAAGCATGTGTTTTGTAAAAAAATAAAAAGTAAACAAGTACACTTCAAACCGCAAGACTTGCTGTCAAATATGCGCCTTTACGCAATTGCGCGGCTGGGTGGGTTCATTCGCATATTCACCCATAATTCACGATTACACAGTTGTTCTCAACTCAATCATGTCCTTATGTTGATAATACAAATGTTGTCTTAGTTTCGATATAGTTTCGATTGACCATTATCAACAATCGACATTTTTCTGGCTTGCAAATGAACTCTGTCGTCTGTAAACGGCTAAACCTTGTAATGGTATACAATTGTAAACACAGTATATTCAATCAAGTCTATACACACGTCATTTGTTGATTTTATTGCACACAACATTGTATTTCCGTGGGCAATGCGCCTTTACGCACACGTGGGAGCAGATTGGCCACATCACGTCATATCACACGTTTTGGCGGTGGCAATGGTTATAAAATAATTATAAAATGCTTCCATCACTTTTTTTCTAAGTGTGATTTTGACATTCTAACGACGCTAACATGTCAAAAATAATCATTGAAGAAATGTCAGGGACGGATGGGGGATGTGGCTTTCACAGCGGCAAAGTTATTTCAATTATAAAAGTCACAGGCATGTGAAAATATGCATAGGCGCTCATAGTGTTAATAGGTTGGGGATTTTTTTTAAGGTAATAGTCTGGCCTACTTGCATACTGTAGACATACAAATTCCAAAAAGAGCATATAGATTAATATTTCATCACAGAAATGCTTCATTGAATCCCAAACTCTCAGCAAGACTAAGAAACAACAAAATGACAAATTACTGTACTTGTGTACTTGTATACTGTAGAGCACTCTCTTATTTCCCTACACAAGCGACTTTGAGATATTTATATGATATTTCATCATCATACCATTCTTACGGCACCCTGGGCATTTGATATTGCTCCTGCATGCCAAACTAACAGCTCCCCGCTTATTTCATATGAAGTCTAAAATGTCCAACCAGTTTCCAAAACAACAGCACGCTATCAAGATTCTACCATCTGATGCGCATAACAAAGGTGATTAAGGACAGCACAGTAATATGCTGCAACAACAAAATGTGTCTTTTTCCAATTAGGGTATCTGATATTGAGCCAACCAAACAATTGCTATATCTCCTTGAGCTACTTTTCCTTTGTGCTTCCTTCCTGCTCCCACTATACAATCTGCTTCCCCGCCCCCTTGTGCCCTTGCTCTGAGCAACACCTCAGTGAGGGAGAGTCTGCATATTCTCTCTGTCCTCCAGGCTTTGCAGCTCAGGCTTTGTCAGACAAATCAAAGCATATTTTGCCTCTTTGAACCAGCATAAAAGTGGTTGAACTGGCTTGCAGATATGACAGTGTTTTTAAATTAGGTCAGCTAGTTTGACAGTAGCATATGTTTTTTTTTTTTTTTTTTATACATTTCAGTAGCATATGTTGCTGATTTCTTCTGTCCTTAAAATGGTCCTCATCGTTTTAAGTGTTAACAGAACCAACACATTCAAGTCAACTGGTTTAGAATGATGTAATGTCCCATCTGGGATTCAAGATTCTTGAAAACCAAGGAAGGTTTACCTCTCTCTGCTGGCACACAGGTTTGCTGTTACTGAAGGTAGACTATGCAATGAGGCATCACACTTAATTAACCTAATTAATCATAATTAAGGATGGAAACAAGCTTGCAACTGGACATGAATGAAAAGTCACATGGTCCCAAGTTTCCAAATCAGTTTATTTAACAAAACTCCTGTTGAAGAAGTTTGAAATTGATAAAATGCAATTATACAGTAGCAGTCTTGTGCACACACTAATCAGAACGGTCTAATGCCCAGCCAAATAATTTGCCAATATGTAAAAAGTCCCTGCGCCTCTCTCTTTTCCATTCAGGGAATACAAGGAACTCTCTAGAAAATGAGGAGCAGCACTGACAACAACGTCACAACATGTTATTATCACAAAAGGTCTCTGATGGATATAACTGGTGTGACTGTATGATCAATTTAACTTATACTGTATGTATAATATATGATCTTTAATAGATTATGCCAAAGAGTTCTGTGTCCTTACAAGACCATAATGTCTGATATACCAGTCTGAACAGAGATGCAAGGAATATGACAGAAAAATGTTATTTCATATGCACAATGTTGTAGTAATGTAGTATATAAATGGTGTGTCATTTTGGCATGTTTACTTATTCCTATACACCCACCAGCATAATGGAATATGTCATAACAATCAAATTAATAATAATTATCACCACCATCATGGTAATGGTAATCTGCCACTCTCATTCCAGCACTGGTAGCCTTTAAGGTCTTAACACAGACTAGTGCTCTGGGGGAATGCATTAACATTTAGGTGTACTATTAATAGCCTGGGCAATTAAAACACCCTCGGCTACTCAGGGAAGTCAACACTCAAGTGCTGGACTGAGAACGCTATCTCCAAATACGTGATTTGAATACATATCACAGTAAATGAGATGGAATGGTATTTGTGGGAGACCAGAGAGGAACCCACACTCCAGAAGAAAGGTCATTCCTCCAATTGAGCAGGACGATAAACAGTCAGGATGAGAATCAGTAGTGACATACATAGTGATGCCCATGGGCATTATGAAAAGTATTGGACAAGTATGCTTCAGATGTTCAGAACAGGTAAATGCTTTCACAGTGCATGACATTTCACTTCCTGGGTATGTGACCTGGGTTATTTTACCATAGCATAACTCAAAGTTAAACAGTCAACAACTTCTTGATCCACACACACTCAAGACTCTAGTAAAAGCTGTGAATTATATCGAACAGTATTCACATAGTTTATTCATCATATACCCAAGATACAGCAGGGTGTAAACAGTGCAATGAAATGCTTACTTGCGAGCTACCTCTCAAAAGTGCAGTGAAATATCAAAGAAGTAAAAAATTGTAACAACAACAATAACACAATCCGGAAATAAGTGTAAAGGCACAATACAAATAAAGTTGAGAAACAATATTTAAAACATTACACGCAGAACATAACTCCTGTAGTAGGCTTCAGGTCTCAGGCCTGTCCTTATATGTGAAATTACAGCTAAATCTTTTTCCCTGCATGTTTTCTATCTCACGCTGTCTATATCTAAGTTGCCATCTTGTGCTATTGGTGTAGTTGCTTTTACTTTATAAATGATTTGTTTGTAACTAAGAAAGCTCAAGTCAGAAGAAGCGTGGTGGTGTGAGAGTGTAGAGAATGAGATGTGGTCGGGCCTATGCTCCGTGTATGGTTGGTAGCAGCAGTGACAGTAAGCTGGAGGAGGCAAGCGCAGTCTGGATAACTAATCTTGATAGGTCAATCGTCATCAATGGTTGATTTTGAGGAGAGAATCATGACGTTTTTGCAAAGTGCAGCTGGTTTCTAGCTTGCTCTGTTTTATAGATAAATGTAGGCATAAGATAAATCTGTTTTGTTATGCGTTGTGACAATTTTGACAAGAGAGAATATCACATAGCAGTTTGTTGTTACCTAGGGATAGTGTGCAACTGAAAGAGCAATTGGCATTGGCTGGACTGACCCTTTAAAACGTATTGCACATTTATGGCAGTACGTACAGCAGCCTACTTAGAAAACCAATGACTTGATTAAGTAAGACTATTCTAATGATTACATCATCTGACTTTTAAGATTCTAACTTATTTACTCATCAGTAATACATTGAATCTATTTCGTTAAACCCTCACTCCAGTCGGTTTAATGTCCATTTGTAATGATTCCAGAGCATCTAATAAACCAATGTGTACGTTTTATGACATTTTATGATTTATTTTCCCAAGCCTCTATTTCTCTTGAAAATACATCATCATCATGAATGTTCAAGTTCCACAGCACTGATTGGCTGACAGTACGGGTCACTTCCTCAGCCCTGCACAAGAACCAAAACAAACCCTATGAAATGACGGTAGCTAACTAAGACAATGCCACCATACATGTATGAGCCCGACTCTGACACTGAAGGGGAATACCATCAAAATGCAGAACTACTGCAAGAGCCCTGCAGGATATATCCCAATGCCTATGATAAGTTGTGGCTAATTCAAAGTTAGTGAGCATGCAGAAGTGAGCTTTAATTAGCGAGCATGCAAAAGTCAATTACTGTAACCAGTTTTTACAACCAGCTTGCTAGCTAACTACTTCAAACCTATTAATGATGTATTGACGCATTTACTTTTACTGCATATTATCCTCCCGTTAAACATAAAGCTAACACTAAGGACTAATGGTGATTGGTCTATTAACATTAACAGTCTTGTTATGATGTTAAAAAGAGGGCCATACCTCTATAAAACGGGTTGTAGAAAGGGTTTTTCAAAATGTAAACTTTGCAAAAACAATGCAGAACATTGTTATCAATATCCCATGATGCAAATACAAAAGACAGGAAAATGAGAATTTCACTGGAGGGGCCTGACTGTTTAAAGCCATGTACATACATGGGGTGACGCAACGCAACCAATGATAGGACGGAGAAAGGTACGCCTCCAAACATTTTCTGAATGGTATATAACCATACTTTGGTTCCTACAATTTCGGTAGACAGGTGGCAGAGCGCTAGCTGGCTAAAGTTTACTACAGGTTGTGGAATGTAAATTAACTAATAAGTTGGGACACAACATAAATGCAACCCATAATGATATGGAGTGAACGCATCTCGTCTAAGAGCCTGTTAAAACGAAGCCTTTTTGAACATGCTAATGTGCTGCATGGTACAAGTAGTGGAGTACAAACGCCCACAAGCAATCTACCCATGCCAACCTTGACGGAGTCTCTAGACAAAATCACTGCATGTGTGTACGCCCTTTACACGTTTTGAGGTATGACTCTCTCTTGTTCTCTCTCTCTCTCTCTCTCTCTCTCTCTATTTCTTTCAAACTCTCTCTGTACTGTAAGACAACAGGCCTACCTCAAATTTGAATAATCGGTTGGTTTGATTCCAAACAATCATCCAAATTCAGTGGCTCTCAAAAGAATTGGCTACATCGGATTGGCTACTCATTTGGATTGTGTCAGTGATTCTCTCTCGCTGTCTCCTACATTGACACATGCATTTGACTGACAGTTCTGAAAGTAGACGCTGACTGTTGTCACTGTGGGCACCCCCCAGAAGATCACCCACTCCTGCAGCATCGGCCCTGCCATAGACACACATCCCTCCCCTCTGCTCAGTCATCACCAACCTGGGTGTGAAATTCAACCCTCTCTGCTCTCTCCTTCAATGCTCACATTAGTCTCGTCTGTAAAATGCAATCTCCTTTCTAAGACCCTCTGAACAATGCAGACGTGGGAAAGCTTATCCATGCTTTCATTTTCTCGGGAATTGATTATGGGAATGCAGTACTTGGGGGGGGGGGGCTGGCTGCAAATTCACTTCATAAATTGCAGATCATTCAAGAGAGTGCTGCAAGGACTCTGACACAAACCGAAAAGTCTGCCCACATCACCCCTATCCTTGCAGACCTCCATTGGCTACCTGTCCCTCAACGAATTGACTTTAACATTCTCCTCCTGGTCTACAAAGACCTGCCTACCTGTCGGATCTACTCTCCCACTATGAACCTCCACGCACCCAATTTTGTTGTATTTTATCTTTTATTTCATGCAATTTGGGATTATTATTGTACGAAAAGCGCTTTATAAATATAATACATATTATTATTATTATTATTATTATTATTACTGTACATTTTATTCCCCCTCTAAATTTGGATTCTGCTTTACAATATGGTATTTGTTGGCTATGCGGCCAGGTGTCAATATGACAGAGAGCGACACACAAGGGATGTGGGAGAGAGAGAGAGAGAAAATTCTGTGCCTTGGTGAAAAAAACCTTGCACGATAAAGCATGAACATCGGTGCAGTTACTCAGGTGAAATAACAAGATCCTAGAAAAGGTGCCCAATTCTATCCAAATCGTGAAGCGAGTTATCAAGAAAATTCTAAATGGCCACCCACATATATTGTAACTATCCTTAATAGATATAAATATAATAAATACATGATTTTGATCATTTATTTAAATTTATTTATTTCATTTATTTAAGTATGATTTAAATAAATATCCTTAAATCATACTTGAACCATCTTGTACCACAGGGTCAGTCCCTGCCCTGTCACCCTTATCATACAGCCTCAGCACATCAATGTGGACTTGTCTGTTACTTAGTATTTAGTATATTTTTCTCAGTATCTTTATTCTTATCTGTCTATAGCGTTCATATAGACTTCCTGTTTACAATCCTGCTCATGTTGTATGTTGTATGTGTATGTTATGTGTGATGTCTCTATGTCTTTAAGCTACTTGGAACCTGAATTTCCCCTAGGGATAAATAAAGTTTCTATCTATCTATCTCTATCTATCTAATGCTATTCAAACAAGACTTGGTGAATAAAGAACCCAGGTTCACAAGTCCCAGTACAATAGCATAGAACAGAGTGGCTCACTTTTGCAGCCACACCCCAATAGTTCCCTGCACAAACCAGCAAGTAAGACTATGCTATCTGATTTCACTGTTAGAACAATCAAGTTGTCTGACTTTCTCAAAAATCCAACAAAAAAGCAGGAGCTATTTGAAATGTTGTCAGACAAGGTGCACAAACTGCTGACAGCAATTCCAGAATGTGATTATGAAGAGGCAAACACACAAATCTGTATTCATCTGAAAGATTTTTAATTAATTAAAATTAATTAATACATTTTTCAAACAGTGGATACAGATATAGTCCTACTAACTGATTTGAAAGATGTATTAGATGTGACTGTACATCTGTTA
This sequence comes from Argentina silus, assembly GCF_951799395.1. Classification (NCBI taxonomy): domain Eukaryota; kingdom Metazoa; phylum Chordata; class Actinopteri; order Argentiniformes; family Argentinidae; genus Argentina; species Argentina silus. The sequence continues at coordinate 12,937,789 of NC_139672.1, read as the reverse complement.
GTTTTATTGGACAGTCATTATCTACCCATCCTGCCATCCACCTTTTACATGCATTGTGTAAGGTAATTCATGCAGTAGTAAGCAATGTCTGAGTGGTTTATAAGTCCATTTATGGTGGGTAGGTAATGACTGTTTAAACTGCAAATCTTTATTCAAGCCAATAAAACTAACAGATGTACAGTCACACCAAAAACATCTTTCAAATCAGTTAGTAGGACTATATCTGTATCCACTGTTTGAAAAATTAATTAATTAATTTTAATTAATTAAAAATCTTTCAGATGGGTAGGTCAGTTGTGATAAGCAATGGTATATGGATTTATACAGGAAACGGACTGAGAGAGAGAGAGAGAGAGAGAGAGAGAGAGAGAGAGAGAGAGAGTGAGAGTGAGTAAAAAAAAGAGAGAGAGAGAGAGAGAGAGAGAATTCTGAGTACGCCAATTGGACAAGCGGCTCTCCGCGATTCGAAACGCCGGCGCACTATTTCTTGTCAGGTACAGCAGTTTGGACTCAACACATGCAAAGAGTGCGCATCGTGTTGGGAGTCTCTTGGAGTTTATCTCAGCTCGAAACTCATTCCCTACACGTATAAATTGCACAATGGATGCTACGATGTATCAAATTATCTTTGGGGAGTTTGGTGACCCAAACTGTAGTCTGATGGACGCTTTTCAAGACACTTTTTATGAAAACGCATCGTTCTCCTTGATGAATATTGATGGTACGGTTCATGGTTTTCTTTTGGAATTTGACTCGGTCTCTGGTAATGCTTTTGCCTAACGACCTTGGTAATTAAACGGCTGTTTGTTTATTCAAAGGTTTATATTGCAATGCCACAACCGACGAGATTGGGACATGTTGGCCGAGGAGCAACACCGGGCGGATTGTAGAGCGACCATGCCCAGAGTACATTAATGGGGTGAAGTACAACACCACAAGTAAGATATTAAATGAATTACATTTTTCCTTGTACAAGTTTCTCTCCATGTAACAAACTGTCCGAAATTGGGGTTTCTGCTGTCCCTGCGTAAATGGTTTACTCTGTGCAGTATTTTCGTCGTTATATTGCTCAGCATAATATGAAGGGAAACTGAATGTCAACTGTGAAATCGGAGCCAATCTTCATGGCTTCAGTAGGCTATATCAGTCTGCAGGAGCAAAAAGGCACAGTACACTACAGCAAATGCGTGCAATTAATTCATACAGTGTTTGATGTCACTTATTCTCATGGTTTTCTTGCACCAACAATATTTTTTGGAATAAATGCTTATTTGAGCGAGAAAAAATATGATTTATTTTCTGCACACCTAATAATGCTTGTTGTAATGTAGTTAATCCATCATTATGAATTAATGAACATTTTAATCATATTTTAAATCATATGGCGTAAAAACAACGTGTGAATACTGTATTTATTGAACACTGGTTGTAATGTGTGTCCATTGTTTGCAAGACAAACCAGCAATGATGCATGATGATCAATATCACTTCGTTTTTGTTTTGCCATAATGGTATCAAATCACATTATGTCCCACGATTTGGTTTGACAGAAGCCATCCTAGCTCTGTGCCCTGGTCTGGCTCTCTGTCCAATGCTTATGATGGACCGACTATATGAAGAGTGCAGTCTTTCACAGATGACTATAACACGTGGGTGAACAACACCTTGATGATTGATAATAAAGAGAAAAACCTGTGTCACTCGATGCATCATTGTGGCAGGCTGGAGTCTGGTTATTGATGAGATGATTCAATAGCAACTGGGACTAAATAATACTGTCAGTTACCATCAGGAATAGAATCAATAAAAATCACGTCAGGACTGATGAAATTGGGTGAGACAGATTGTTTGTTTATGAAATATGACAGGGAGCTATGATGAAATTATAGGAATGCATACATAAAAACGACTTGTTTTCACAAATAGCTCAGCTGATTTTGATACACAGATATTGACAGAAAGAAAAAACCCCCACTGGATCTAATTACATTAAAAGTGAAATGTAAAAAAAATAAGTCTTTCCAGATGTTTGAGCATTTCTGTTGTCAGAGATGGGTGGAGAATCCCTGCGGAAAGACTGTTTATAAATAGTTTTTGATTAATACTGTATAATGCTGTCTGCCCCTTGCCGTAGTCCTTTTGCAGCACCCACACATTCAAACAGATTAGAGAAAAGCCAGGATGCAGGGTAATGCATGAAGCTGGATGCATATACTATAGAATAATCATCACGCACAACCTCAATTGTACCATATATTATAATGTCCATAACCACTATTCTGCTTTACTAGAGCTAAATATTGCATTATAACAAACATCTCATATCCGTATCCTATCAGATGAGTAACCTACCTGAGATACGGTATGTCTCTACAGCAGATGTAGAGACATACCTCATACCTCAGCTATTGGCATGTTGTAACAATGGCCACATAAACACCTACACATAATAACCAAAAAGATAGGAGGGAACGTACACCCAGAGAGGACGTCTTTTGTAGAGTGGTTGTATACAAACAGGTGTTGGCTCTAATCTACACCACCTGTTGCCGTTACAGCTCCAATAAAACGATATGAAACAAACGAATGTCAGATGGGAGATCTTTTGTGAAACTCGGTCAAGTTGGTTATATTGTTCATATCGATTTTTGGAAACTTTACACAAGCTATGTTGTGAGCATTCCCGAAGCCCTGACAATGTCATTACATGCTAGCTAAACTACCATCATCTTATATTTCAGTTTGTAAGATCTCGGCACTACCGGTGGTTCTCCTCGTCCTCCATAAGCACATCCTTGTTGACAGCTAACGGCTCGTACATGTTTGGCTGTGTAGCCTGAATCTAGTGGTACACTCTTCCCAAGAAGGTGACGGGGGAGGCGAGTCTACATTAACGCTGTAGTCGGACAAGGAACTCTCATTGCCACTGTTTTCCTCGGACACAAAGCTGGGTATCACTGTTGCAGATCATCATTGTCAGCTGACCAGGGACTAGCATCATAACTCCATAGGGGTGTCGGGGTGTCGCCATTTTGTAAACAAAAAACATGAACGGTAGATCTAACGTTACGTTCACTGTTGCATGTTCGTGGAGTGTAGAGTGGGAGGAACCCTAACCAGAAAAGTTCCGATGGCCAGGTATAGAACGTAACAAAACAACGATTTTCACCCCTCTGGAGGGGGTCTTTAAGGACAAGGATAGTGTAATGTCGTTCCCAGACACTTCTGCCCAATATGCTAAGGCGGTCTGGTGGACCAACACAAATTTGGCTTTAGTTTCTCCAATACAAAGATCGGGAATAACTCCCGATTGACTTTACCTTGGATCAATAATCTCCCGTTTCTGATTTGGAGGCACGCCTCGCAGCCGTGTGATTCGGTAAAATCAAATAATAATACCAACAAATACTTTACTCTGTAAATTCACCGTTGCATAGGCCTGGTTTGAGTCATTATTCCAGGCTTAATCACGATCCCAGAATTATCATCTCTCGTTTGAGATTATGGGGGCGAAGGAGGTCAAAGGTGTGGACGGAAGTCAGCAGCAAGTCCACACCCTTCTCTCTCGTTGCCGTGCTCCTTTTTACCCAATTTGCAACGAAATGAAAACATGGAGTTAGCTGAAGAGGTTTTCTATGCTAACATTTTGCAGGTGAGCAGTATGCATTCAATGATATGGTTGAAATCCCCCACCTCATGGCTGTACCATGAGACTTTCACTATGTGAAAATGCAAAAATAGCCTGGGAAATTAGGTCAGGGTAATGTGTAGGTTTGGGGTTAAGGTTAAAGTTAGATAACAAGTAGTTTAACTACAAATAGCCTAGTACATACTGTAGCCTTACCCTCAACCACAGTGGTGATGGGCTGGACTGGTAAATTGTGTTTTTTTCGAGGGCTATGCTCGCTGAGAGCTGCTTTCACATTACACAATATTCATCATGAATTTCTCATTGGTATGGCGTTTTGATACTCCTAGGAAGTTTGGGGAAGATCTGGAATTCAATGTGTGTAATATGAATGTTGTCCGAATGCTTTTAAAGGGCTCTGTGATGATCAACTCCCCGATCAATATCAGCACATGTTTGCAAGTGTCTGATAGTGCCTGTTTTCACCCGAATCTCAATTTGAAACTGGTTCTATTAGAGTTCAAGTTCAAGTTCATTTGTTACGTCTCGTACACGAGTGCGGGCAGTACAATTCTTGGGCTCGGTTCCTTGACAGTGCAGCATACAATACAAATAATACAAATAATACAAATAATACAAATAATACAAATACGCAGCAGTGCAGAGGTGCTACATGCCAAGCTTGCATGCTCGTGGGGACATGTGCAGCCAGTGTAGTTTCTGTAGAAGAGTTTTTATTTTATTTATCTTGACAGCATGAAACATTGCCATTATGCCAAACACATTATTTTATCTCTCAATAGAGTATGCATATTAGGTGTTTATAAAACAAGCAATATACTGTAATTCACTTGTTTTATGTAATGACCATGGGAAAAAATCCATAAACAACTTAGGTTTTTAGCTTGTCATTCAAATACTGTAAGTCATCCCCCATACTACTGTATGTGGCTTACGTCTGTGGTGAATATTGTGTAGGGATGGTACAATCCCAGAGGGATTGATAAGACATTTGTATTTCTCAGTGCTACAGGGTTTGTTTAAACATTTAATGTTCTACAGCACACACTCTTCAAAAGATGAAATAAACGTCAAATTAAAAATTAATTTCATTCCATGCATTACAATGAGCCGATCCTCCGATTTCTGCCTCCACCGCCGGCCTCCCTTTACACACACACACACACACACACACACACACACACACACACACACACACACACACACACACACACAGTAACAGTTGAGGCAACAGGTCAGCATGTTGATCAATATACAGGCTAAACATTGTAGGGAAAGACAATACAAAACTCCTTAAGTGTGTAATTGATTTTGGAATTCACTGAACCCAGCAGGGGGTTACAGCTTCCAGGGTCGCACTAGTCTCAAACCAGGATCCAGCTTCTACAGACAAGACACCTCTTCCAACACAGGTTTGGGTAGGTGGGAGGCTGAGAGTGAAGGTGGAAAGGAGTTGCATGGGTCTTGAGGCAAGTGAGCTTTCATAATGTGGTCGTCATGGCCTTGCAGTGTCAGTTCTGTCTGCAACCACGTAGAAATACCCCATAGAGACTTACGACACTGCCTCTGATGTGCTGATACCAACAAGATACAACATTTTGAATGTGAATGAGGATACATTCTCACTTTAACAAGTGCTCCGCTGATTTTTTTAGACTGCTGATTTATGTGTTAGTATTTCTGTTAGGTACATGATTAAGACCAAAAATAAAATGCACACCCTAGGTGTTAATCTCATCTGGGAGCTTGTTAGCACTCTCTAAGTTTGATATAAAAGCTACACTGTACAGTACATAAGTATAATTCAATACCTTACAGACTCACATCAGTTTTATATCTGACCTATGTAAGTAATAATAGATTATATAAACTGAGAGATTGTCTCTTTGGGATAGCGCCGAGCAATATTGAATGTGTAGTTATGTAGGCCTGCATATTAGAGTAAGAGTTCAAATTCAGGGCACTGTTGTTGCTCGTAAGATTAAATACTATAGACCCAGGGCGCTCAGTGGCGTAGCACACTAAGGGGCATACCATATCATCGCAAGGTCCCTGGTTCGATTCCGGCCATCGACATATCCTGCATGTCATTCCCTCCTCTCTCTCACCCATCCTTCCTGTCAATCTCTACTATCTCTATCCCAATAAAAGCAGAAATGCCCTAAAATATATTTTAAAATAAAATAAAAAATACTATAGACTCAGTGTCTAGACATTGCAAGATACTAGCGTCTAAAATGTTACCTTGTTGGGTTACAGTCCTAGTTACAATTTAGTGTGCTTCATGTCAGAGTTCACCATTACATTGGATGTTACAATTCAAGAACCCTCTGCCCACATTCACGTAGAATGGTTGCTTGTTGTTATGTGCGCCGTCTATTTTGCAGAGTTATTGCCTATGCTAGCTTGCAACATTGAGGAAAATGGAAGAAAACTTGAAGGAAAAACTGAATTCCTTTTTTTTTTGGAGCTCTGCCCAAACAAGGTATTTGATTGGTTTAACGATATCAAGGCATTTCCGAACTAGGACAGCCTGGTCTCAACATGGTTATGTCAGGGATAACATCAGTTAGTTATGGCATCAATTTTACAGAAATCAGAGGTTTCACTCAGCTCTGTACTCTCGCAGGTAAGGCGGCATAAATTGTCTCTTTCCTTTACTAAAAATGTATAAATATTAATGTCAGCAGAGTGGCTCCTTAAGAGGTTTATGTATTTTTAAACCTCCACTGTGTCCTTTTTTTGTGAGTGTTCATCCGATTCCATGGTTTATTTAAAATGTGTTTCACCACACCGTTTGGTAGTCATTGGATGTGGTCCGGGGTCCTTACTTGTCTGTCCCTGTCACGACCGTGTCATTCAGAAGCTGTTGAGCCTCAAGGGGACTTGGTGTCCCTAGCTTTACTGAGACAAAAGAAACATATTAACACTTTGGTGTCACAATGTTGTGACCCCCTCAGGAGCAGGCCTCATCCAAATTCAGGCCATGTCTCTGAGCCCTGTGTGCTTTGTCAAAATGGGTGAGTGTAACACTCTGATTAGTTTCAAATGAACCACTTTCCCTCACCTCTGTCAACCCAATGCCTCTGAGCATGTGTACCTTTTTTCTATGTCCGGTGAGGAAAGAATCTGTCTCACTGGAGATCTGCCACAAGAGCAATCCAAATTCAAGATTTTAGGAATCAAAGCTTTGCTCCAGTTGGGCAATTTAGGAATCAGCTGGAACAAAATGCTGACGCCTGCTTGCCCTGCAGGTCTGGAACAGAGAGAAGAGCACAGCCTTAGTGGTATGTTGTGGATAGCACTTGTCCCTCAGATTAAATCAGCAAAAGAGGAAATAGTCCTCCTGAAGGTTGCAGGCGCAGTTTGTTGATCTAACCCGGAACTGAGATCTCTAACTGTTGGCCAAGTCCTGAGGATGTGTCAGCATGTGGCCAGGGGTTGGTGTAGAGGTCAGTGCCGCCACACTCATTGCATAAATAGTGCCTGTGTCTGCGTGTGATTGAATTGCAGACCCACTGCTCTTTCACACACATATCCAGTCTTTCCTGTCTGTCTGATTTTGGTCTTTTCAATGAAGTCACTAAAATGACAGTACTTAATAAAGAAGGAAAAATGGCTTCCTTCTGGGGGAGTTTTTCCCTGGCTTGCTTTTTGGGGGTCTATGGTCGGGCTATTGTATACATTGTTAAAAACAGTGAGAAAACAGTTTTTGGAAGAAGGTTGGAAGGTTTCAGGTTTTAGGTAGGATGAGCGGACCCAGGTGCGGTGCATATAAAGGAGGCAGATGAGTAGGCAGCAATACAAAAATAAAAGGATCTTTACTTCAAAGTTGATTTGGCAACGCAGGATACAAAACAGGGACTTACTCGAAAACAAAGGGGAGAAAACAAAGTCTCCAAAACAGGAATCAGGTATATTCACAAGGCTATGAACTTAACACGGTGCACACACTGTGAAGACTGAGCGGGGAGTGAAGGGAAGTGAGGGTACATAAAGCATCAGTGACAATTTAAACACAGGTGCAGGTAATGAGTCCATGATGAGTGAGTGAGTGAGTGAGTGAGAGAGGCGGCACAGTGGGCGGCCGGAGGGAGACACCTAGGGATCGTGCGACCCCAACCGTAACAAGAAGGGCTGTACACATACAATTGATTGATTGAGAATGTGTTAGTATGCTAAATTGATTTCCAATCGAGGAATTTCATGGTACGGCACGGTACGGCACAATTGATTGAGAGAGATCGGTTTTTCCCCTTGACGAGTAATTGGCATACAGTGTAATACTCCACGTCAATTACAACTGTGATTATAATAATTTTACGTTTAACTGGTAGTTCACAGACCTCTTATCAAACCCATTTTAGATCATAATGCAATGTTGAAGGAGCAAATTCATAGACCGAACTCTGGATGTAAGGACTGACTGTCTGTGACATCAACATGGGTAGTTTTAAACATATTTTTAAAGCTATACAGTGTTTGTTTGTTCCGGTTGTTTGTAAAAAGTTGAGCCTTACATATTGCCTTATGATGGGGTACGACAGTTCGACTAGCGATTTTTTAAAGTAGTAGTAATAAACAGAAAACAAAGGGATCTCTCTCCCTCACTCTTCCAGCGCAGCGCTGGGTGTGTAAGTGAGGTCACCAGCCCCCTCCCTCTTGTGCTCTCTCGCAGCGAAGGAGAAAAAAATGCCTGTATTTCACATTCTCCCTCATCTACCAGGTCAAAGTAGCGCCACACAAGGCTTAGACGTCTGAATTCCAGTAGGGATTATCCCTAATCGATTATGAGTCCAGGTACGAGTACTTGTGTTACTCAAGTACATGTTCACGCCATTAATTCAAACCATTTCAGGTCAGCAATTGGATAAGCAAGTTAATAATGTTCAGAATGTGACTTGTGTGTCCTCATCAAAGGGAGCACCCAAACACAGTTGGACATTCACTGCAATTGAATGGATGGGAATTGACATTTATCCATTTATTATGGTGTAAAATGAATCATTTTACCTCTTGGAAAGACATGTTTCACTACGGTCACTGTGTAACATCATTTGGTACTTGAGCGACGATTTGGCACCCTCCCTACCTCTCTCTTTCTCTCTCTAAATCCAGGGGTCTGAGTGTGTTGTTAACGCCTCATTAACTATCCCGCACCATCTCCCTTAGGGGACTGTCTAATCAGCACCAGTCTCCCTGTACTGAACTCTGCTTGACCATGCCGAGCCGTAGATAGACATCTATCTACAGTACAGAGTGCCTCACAATCCAAAGTATGGTAAAATGACTCCAGAGATGGTCATTGATATATATAGTATGTGTATCTAGATACTGCTAACTACTGACCGCCCAATGGATTTCTATGAGAGATGCAATTGGTGCAGTGGATCCAGGAAATGCTGTTAATAAGCGCTGCCATAGCGAGGTCTGATTGCTGGCACCAACCTTGGCACCACTGAAGGTGTAATCTGTTGCTAAAGTAGAGGCGTGTTTCAGTGTTTTTCTGACCTGCATCGGGTTCATGAAATCACCGACGTGCACGCCCTGTATTCTTGTGACGTGCCTTCAATTTGATAAAAAAATAAACAAAAACTGTACCTTACTCACAGGGGAGGTTGGTGGAGGCAGAAATCGGAGGACGGGCTCATTTTAATTCATGGAAAGGAACGTGGAATGACGTGTTTGATACCATTTCTCATTCCATTCTATGCATTACAGTGAGCCCGTCCTCCGATTTTGGCCTCCGCCAGCCTCCCTGCTTACTCATATCACACTGGACTTGTGTATCTGCCCTTGCCATGTTATATTTTGTGAACAATTAAAGAAAGCAACCAAAAAAGTGTGAAAAAGATGGGGAAAAAAGAGACTGCTGAGGTCTACCAGACCCATGGCACTCGGTTAAAATTGATATCTCAAAATGGTATTAGTCCTTGTTGGAAGGAGCTTTGGTAGTCTAAATGATTTCATATTAAGCATTATGCTTGGCTTTGTTTCAGTGTTAATGATCTAGGTTGAGATTCAGATGCCGGAGGAGTGTTTGTCATGCTTTTTCAGTGATTAATGAACAGACAGTGGTCATGAATGAAACTCGAAAGTGGAATCATTGAGCCAATGCCAGTATTTCCATAACATGTATCTGTTACGGATGGGGGTCGCACTCACCCAGTGCGGTACCTAGGTGTCTCCCTCCGGCCGTCCACTGTGCCACCTCATCAAGAACTTCTCACCTGCACCTGTGTGTAATTGTCACTGATGCTTTATGTACCCTCATTTCCCTTCACTCCCCGTTCAGTCTTCACCGTTTGTTGGTTGCATCGGGAAAGTAAGCTATTGGAATATACGAGTACTGTTTTTGAGATTGTGTTCTCCCCTTGTATTTTCGAGCCTTGAGTCTGTGTTTGTATCCTGTTTTGTCTGCACTTCCTTAAGTAAAGATCCTTTTGTTTGGTACCGTTACCTACTTGTCTGCCTCCCTTTATCTGCACCGCACCTGGGTTCGCTGTTGGGACAGCAACTTGAATAACAGCATATGTTACAAAACTGTCAAACACTGTGTAATAAAAAAGATAATCCATTACCCTCCCCCTTCATTGAATTAACTAAAAATATGATAACAGTAACAGTGACCCAACACGCGAAACAGATTGAGTAGATATTTTCATCTTTGATTCAATGTTTTCTTTTTTCAGATTTGTTTCACCATTTAGAAATCGCAACCAAATGGTCTTACTATTTACAAACGCATACATAAATGCATTACATGCTACATCACCTATTCTTTGATGAGACAAAATATGATCATGACATTGCAATTGCTTACGGGAGAATACACTTCACTGACAGTATATTTATTAGGCTTTTAATTATCCCTATACACCCGCATATAAACATAATAATGGGTCTGGCAAAACTGTTGATGCTCTGATGAAGGCGTAACTGCTGAAATGTGTGAGCCTGCCTGGCCAAAAATAAAAACAAGGTGAAATGAGGTGACGTCTTACCGTCATGTTGGTGTGTCGCCGTTTCCCGTTGTTCTCAGTCGTTGCTATATACAGTATGGCAGAGCAACCAGGCAATGTCATAGCAACGTCATAGCAACCAGGCAATGTCATAGCAACGTCATAGCAACCAGGCAAAGTGCGCGCACCTGTTACCCACTTAACATTATCAATGTTAACTCTTCATTAAGATTACTCTCGTATTTACACATTTGCGTCATCAAAGATTTTTAGTTTTGAGTTAGCTTAAAAACTCAAATAAGTAACACATTCAAATTAGCATACCTTAAACTTGACCTACTGTACCCGGCACACTTAGCTTTTTAACATCTGTGTTTGTCATCTGTGTTTGTTACCTGGTCTTCTGCATTACTTCAAATTATGAAAACCTTGGACAATAGTGAACTGATGGATCAGTACATTATTTCTGATAAACGGTAACATCTGTTATCACAAATGTTCTCTTCTATTCAGTGAATAAGCAAAGCAACGTTAACATAATTATCCTTTAACAAGCCTTGTTAAAGTGGATGGCCAGTTTATGAAATCTGAAGGGGTTTATAAAAACGCTGCCTTAGTGTAGTACGTGTCGGTTTGGCCTCATTCTTTGTTATGTTCCCAAAGGTCACTTAATAATGTTACTTCACTAAAAGGATACTGTCTAAATTGTACTTTCACTGTTATACAGTATGACTTCAGATCCCATGTCTTTGTCTTTCTGTGCCCATGTATGGAGGCTCTGCAAGACCTCTCTGACTGTGTTGAATCAATGGAACAGACATTATTTATTTCTGATTTTTTAGGTCAATAACAGCTTGTTCATAATAAAAATAATCTTACCACTGACTCAGCGGAATGAAATAAATAAATGAAAGAATTCCGACGGGAAATGAGAAAAGGGGGAAAAATCAAGCAGGTATTTCTCATGTGAATGCTCCTGATGAATGGATGCCGACAGCACTGAATCCTAGAAACATTATCTACAAGAGATTCAAATATTGAAATATTGACAATTATGATGGAGGCCTTTTATATATATACCTTCAATTCATTAGTGGAGTTGGAGCTTTGAAGTAAATGTTTGTATTTAAAAGCTTGAGTAAGTTTCACAGTTTAATTGCTTTGCAGTAATACACACAGCGCATATCTGTTTTGAATAGTATACTGCTTTGAGGCATGGTGAACCCCCCTCAAAAGTTTGTTCCAGAAATTGACTTTAATTCCGTTGTGCCTGAGGTGGGAGCTTTAGACAGCACACAAGAACATTTGAATGAGTGCTCAAAAATAGTAGTCTTTCTTAATGTTCTTTGAGTGCATGAAGGCGAAGGGGAAGCTTCAAAAACACAACTGTGAATTAAGCATTAACCCAACACTCTTATTCAGGCTCTCACAGTTTGTCTGTTTCAGTGGCCATCACTAAAAATAGTGCATCGGTTAAAAGCTATTTCACTCAGAAATGAACATGTGTCTGTTGTTTTCAGACCTCAAAAGTGGTCTAATGTTGTGATGCCATTTGCCTAGCTACCTACTGTGTAATGCCACAGACAAGCAGTTTTGGTGAACATCTGTGCCTTTAAGTATTAATTGGTTTTTCCCAAGGTCCCTGTCCTCTTTGTTCAACTGAGGAGAGACTTGATATTTGTCAGTGTAAAAGTAATCTCTCTGTGCCTGATCCATTGTACACATTTGTACATGTTTTCCATTCTCTTCCAAATTAAGGCATTGCATTATCACACCTCCAGCAGCCCCTGTGTTCACGAGTGAAAAGTAGGTCATTTCTGGGGTGAACTTGCATGCAATTCTCCTCAGGAGTGGTGCTCTTTTAAAAAGTGTCTCTGGGTTCATTTATATGGAAATTGAAACTGACAAGAGCAAAACAATGTCTCTAAACATCATCAAACAAATACAATACAATTTTTGTCTAAAAGTGCTGTCCATGCCCTTGTTTGTAAATTGGTGGAGTCTTCACAAATATTCAGTGCCCAGTGTAAGTAATGGGATAGTGAAGCATTTTATCTTCTTTTGGCTCCACACTCGAAAAGTTTGGATTTGAAATCAAACAATTACTATGAGGAAAGATTCTCAGCTTTTATTTGAGGGTATTTGTGTACATATTGGTTTGACCATTCAGAAATTACAACACATTTTATGCATAGTCCCCCTGCTTTAGGGTACCCAAAAATATTGGAAAGCATTTGGTCAGCAATCGTTTTCACACAATAACTGCCTGAAGACTATGACCCATTAACCCCACCAGATGTTGAGTATCTTCTCTGGTGATGCTCAGCCAGGCCTGTACTGCAGCCATCTTCAGTTGTTTGTTTTTAGGTATTTTTGCCTAAAATCTTATCATCAGGAAGTGAATGCATGTTGCTATGGTTGTACCTGCTGAAAAATTAGAAAATTGTTATGGTGAGCAATCTTCGGTCATCCACTGTGGAAGTCTTCCTTGGCCTACCAGCCCATTTGCGGAGCTCACCAGTACTTTTGTTTCTTTTTCAAGATGTTCCACACTGTTGATTTAGGCAAGTCTAAGGTTTTGGCTATGTTTCTGATTTGTGTGTGATTTGTGTATATATATATATATACAAATCAGAAATTGGGATTGGGAATTCGCACCTTTGAGTTAGAGGCCATCATCTTTTTGTTCATTTGTAAAGTACCCTACTACTCCCCCACTAATTTTTGAGGCACTACTTCAAAGTGATCTCTCGGCACCTAAATTGCAAGATGAAACATACATTTCCACATTAGATAAATTGGTATCAACTATTTTTAATCGACTGACAGCCCTAATTTATTTTGTACTTTAAAAAAAATATGCTTAGTCTCAGCCTTTGAACAGATGAGTCATCCGGAAATGTTATATGCAAAAGTGACTTTGGTAAGACAGAAATCTGAGTTTGACCCCAATTTTCCCCTCCTTACATAAGTCTGGGGAGCTAAGCCTGACTGATGTCTCCTAGCAGTCGCGGCAGGTGGTGTGCAATGCTTTTAAGATATCTAATCTGTGATGACACTGGTCATCACTTTGGAAAAACCACTGTACTGACTTCACAGGAACTAAGGGTGTAGCGTACCCATTTGATTTTCCACGGTCTCTTACACACGTTGTGCCATTGTAGTAGTGCCATTTGAACAACATCTCTAAATCATTCTGTCCTCCACATGCTTCAGTTGTGCATGTGGAGCGACATGCAGTGATTTTAAGTGTTTCTCTCCAGCCTCAGAGGCATGTGTGGGAGTCACATCCATCTGTCTACTGGAAGTTGGCCACAGATGTTTGTGATATACTCCCCCTCAACAAATGACATTTGCTGTCTGTTAAGGGTTGTAAGTGTATATCAGGATGTTAGACAACATTGTATTTGGCATGCCTACATTAGCGTTTGTTTCCTTCCCTGTTGCATGCGTGCTTTCATCACCTTCTTATGTCTTTATTCTAACCAGTCTTACTGGAATAATATCTATTTATTTTACCTATGACTCCTCAAAGAGTATTTTTCTCCTCACGAAATGAAAGCATTGCTTGAACACTCTAGTCTCGAACCGCTGTGAGGCTCAGTGGACATGAATGTGACCGTCTGTGCTTTCGCCGTTGATGCATATGCACTGTAATTCCTGCCTTGTTATTGCAGATCTTGTTTATTAGCGCAACTCGGTTAGGATGATTCAATTTCATTTAATATTCTGACCTATTTACAAATATTGTACGCTTCCTTTGATAATCTCTTGGCTATAGTCGAGGCGGTTATTTTCAGTTTGACTTTTTTCAGGCTAATAGGAGTGATCCGTTGCGGTCAGGCTGAGGAAATGAGAGAAGGGAAGCTAAAAGGGAGGGTGTCTCACCGCACAGTCTCTGAACGCTCGCAACATTTACATCTTTTGCGCTAAGCTGTTGGTCGTACGTTATTCATCAGTGCGTACGATAACGCTCTGATGAAGGTCTTGTGGCCAAAGGTTAGCACAACAAATTGAGATTTACCTTTCAACCAGATTAGAAACTGCATATCATACGTCAAGCAGTGGTATGAATATTATAACCTTTTGACCATGTAGTTGTAGTATAGTGGTTCAGTCTGTCAGGTTTAGGGTCAACTTTGCAAAAATGTAATTATTTGAGGTTTGTCCAGCTGTCAATATGTGACGAAAAACAGCAGTAGACCAGGTGGGGTGACTAGACTATAGCTGCCAACGCATTTGAATCATGCCCCTATGTCCTTTGTTGATTGGGTCAGTCGCAAGGTGACCTGAGGTTGCTAGTAGTGTGGCCTCTTGGCAGGGACAGCCATGCTTTCCTGGAATTGCATATTCTCAGCCCCATCCCAACCGCAGACTGCTGCTGGCATGGCCTGAGGAGAACAGCGTGCCAGACATAGACGTTGACAGTGACTTGGAACTATAGTGCAATGACAACAGGAGGGCAGTGTACAATGTTGTGCTGACAACCTTACTAGCAGTTAAAAAACTAAATAAACAAACAAGAGAACTCTCTCTAACCCCACGCAGATAAAGATAAAAAAAGCTTTGCATGCTGGATTCAAATGTTCAGCCAGAAAAGTATTGTCCATTGCCCTGTATCGATTAATACTTTTTTTTTATCTCCAATCCCAACACATTTTTTGTGGGATTTTATGTACTACAGTAAAACTACACCAATATTAAATATGCACTGTACATACATGTTGTAATCTCAATTGTTTATATCAAAGTTAAACCACTAAACCCATAAAGCTAAAATAAATACATATGACACAGTAAAACACCTGTTTATGTCCATCTATAAGGCTAATTTTGTCCCGAGGCTGTTCCCTTTTTAGAGCTCGTGTCAATATCAGATATACTATTGCACTGGAGATATGATGTCATAATACAGCATATTACTGTTAGGTGAAGGCCAGATGCTAGATTCTCATTTGGGAAACCACCCTTTGTTTTCTTTCAGGCCTTACAGTATAACTGTGCAGATGTACTAGGGTCATGTTGGAGAAGAGTTGTACTATACTGTGTGAAGAGGATAGTAGGTCTGAGGCCTCTAACAAAAAATGTTAGCTGTCATGTTCTGTTTGTCAAATACTCACAAATAATTGTTTCAACACTATCACATGCCAGGGGACAAGAGTGTAGATCTGTTTGGTGTTGAAGCGACAGAGTTGACAGGACCGAGGTGCTGGAGGATAATGCTTCGTGATCTGAACCTAAGAGGTAGTCTGGGTGGGATTGCACAGGGACAATGCTTTAGCAGGCTTTTAGAGAAAAAGAGCTCTGTAGCTGGAATTGGCCGGTTTATTTACAGTTCAGAACAAAGGAGGTGCAGATGTCATAATTTTCTTTGCCATAAATGATTTAATGTTCCAGACTTTTGCAATGTGAAAGATGCCTCCTTCAGCATCATAGTGAAACTCCACTGAAACAAGTGAAGACATACAGTACCAGGATTCATCCCATGTGCAAAATATTTGTGTTGCTCACTATTGATTATGAAATACTTCTTACTTTACTCAAATAACCTTTAACCTTTACGTTTTGGAAATATCTGTGGATAATAAAAATGTAGTAATCGCCTTCACTGGCTTCCGGTAGCAGCTCGCATCAAATTCAAGACCATGGTGCTTGCCTACCGGTTGGAAAAGGGAACTACTTGCAAGCAATGGTCAGCTCCCAAATCCCTGCCCGATCACTCCGTTCTTCCATCTCGGCTGGCCGCCTGGCACCGCCTCCTCTACGAGGATGCAGCGATCACGCTGTTCAGTCATGGCTTTTCACTGTCTTGGCGCCCTGCTGGTGGAACGAGCTTCCCACTGCTGTCAGGACTGCAGTCACTACCTATCTTCCGCTGTAAACTGAAGGCTACATCTTGACTGTCCCTCCTAAAGACCTTTTCACCCCCCTGTACAGTTCCTCTACTGTTAATAAGAAAAAAAAAGAAAGAAATCCTTCTTCTTCTAGCATTGTGACTGCCAATGGCCCCTCGTCCTAGGATAGATTTTTTTTCTTTTTCTTATGATGACTGATGTATAGATGATTCACTTACTTTAGACACATGTACTAATTGTAAGTCGCTTTGGATTTAGCTTGGCTAAATGGCAAATATGTAAATAAAAATGTAGCTTTCAATTTGGTTATGACTAAACATTATGAAAAAAACATTCATAAAATGTTCTGAGAATCTGAAAACGCATCTAAGGCATATAGTATGTAAGGCAGCCATCTTGGAAATTCTTTAACAAAATGTTCTAATGTTGTGAGAAACAATGTACAAAAGTAAACATTAATTAAGTATTACTATGTGCCAGGAGCCAGTTGTATTATTTGTAGATGAATTGATTATGGGTTTTGGTTAGTTTAATTGGTCAACATTGTGTGGAATTCTACAATTGCTTGATTTATATGTAGAGAGCCCATAATATGTAGAGAGCATCAGAATATCTCACAGTTGAAAGGAAAGCCCTGTGTCAAACAATATTTGAACTGAGTTGTTTTTGGTGTAACATAGATTAAAATATACAGTAATACACAAAAATACATGAAGGTAAAAAGAGGAAATTGTTAACCATGTGGTAGTCATGCATTTCTTTAATCTCCTAATTTTCTTCTTTTGGATGATGTGCCAAACTGTTGTTGGCAAGTCTAAGGTTTTGGATATGCTTCTTTCTGACTACTCAGCCCAATAATGACTTCCTTGACTTGCAGTGACAACTTTTTGGTCTTCATGTTGACAGACACCAATAGCAGACTCCAAACTTTGTCTATTATTGATTGTAGTCTTTACATTTTCCTTTGGACATTGACAGTTCTCTTATGCCTGCACAAATTATGTGATGGAACACACTTGACTAACCAAAAACACCTGTCAAGCCAATTTTCCAATACTACTGGTTCCCTGAAATAGGGGGACTATGTATACATAGGGTTGTCATTTCTAAATGGTGAAACCAATCTGAGAAAACATTAAATTAAACGGAGAACATGCTGGTCAGAGATGACGTCGCTGACCCTTTTTACAGACAATGTCAGTGTTGGCATCAAAGTTCAATTTGTCATCAATTACTGTGCCAAGGTATTTATATTAATTGGCAAATTGAATAACAAGCCTTTTGATGAAGGTCTGAGATGGCAGGAGTGGTTGTCTCCTAAAATCAATAGCCATATCCTTGGTCTTAGTTACATTTAATTGGAGGAAAGCATCATCTCACCATTTAACAAACTCCTCCACCACAGGCCCATGCTCAGTTTCAGCATTTTGGAGCAGACTGACAATGACTGAATCGTCAGCAAATTTCAGGATGTGCCCGTCCCTATACTCGCTTCTGCAGTCGTGGTGTAGAGGATGTGTAGTTATGGGGACAGGACACACACCTGAGGAGAGCCTGTGGAGGAGGAGCGCTGCTCTTACAGAACACCATTAACTCTCACCCTCTGAGTCCTGCATGTTAGTGTTGTAATTTGGCCTTCTTAATCTCTGATCTGACCTCTATCCTTGCCTCCCTTTTCTCTGTCTCATAGTCTTGGAGGAAGGCCACATGTTTTCTATTCAGCATATTTTTCAGGGATTTATTGATCCAAGGCTTGTTGTTGGGATACACTTCAACATGTTTCTTATAACAGCATAACAGCATCTTCACAAAATGTAATATAGCTACCAACAGCATCAGTAAGTCCCTCAATATCAAAAGTGGAGTCTTTAAATACTGACCAATCTGTGCAATCAAAACATCCTTGTAACTCAGGAACAGCATCATCAGACCAAACCTTGACCTCTCTTGTATGTACCTTCTCTCTCTTCAGAACAGGCCTCTAAACAGGGGTAAGGTGGACGGTGCTGTGGTGAGATAAGCCAAGGGGAGGCCTAGGAGAAGCCTTGTATGCCCCTCCTATAGACCCATAGCATAAATCCAGAGTCTTACTGTTCCTAGTTGGGCAGGTGATGTACTTGTAGAAGTTAATTGATTTATTCAGCTTGCAGTGATTGAAATGTCCCAGTATTAAGCTAAGGGCATCAGGGTAAAGAGACTGTAGTTTGTGTGACTCTGTAGATGGTATCAGTAGCGGTTTGGGCTTTGGGTGGATATATACAAAAGCGCCCCAAAGCCACTAATAGCCAGATTTTGTGTCTGCGGGCATGAGGCAGGTCTCTGTGAAGGCCATAATGCAGGCCTCCCTGTACTCATGTAGATGGTCAGTGTTTGCCTGCAGCTCATCAGTCTTGAGTCTTGTGTCTCGAGATCCCATTTTATACAAAATTCTCGAGAGTATTGGATTCTGTTTATCGGTTGGAGTGGTTGAGGATCCAAACTCTGGGGCGTGATAAATTGATGTTAATGAAAAGCAGCTCCACGATTTGTTGTGATTCGTTTCAACAAACTGGACGTAAAAACAAATGCCACTTGCACACAACACCGGGAAAACCAACTTAGTTACACAGCAAACAAACATAAGACACGCAGACACACACCTGCTGCCGGTCGCTACAAGAACAGCGAACAGTGGCAGAGAAACAGATTGAAGAAGGCATATGCTCTCATTATTGCTGAAGCTCTGTGGGATTTTCATCAGAATATATATATATATTATTTATTTTATTTTTATATTTTATTTTTTACGGGCTTGAGGGTCTTCACTTACACCGATGACTGGTTGATATGTGCGGACTCCTCGAATCAGGCAGCAGAGCACACAGTGCTCCTGGTGTCGCACCTGCTCATCCTAGGCTTTAAGATAAATCATGCCAAAAGCTCAATTACACTAACTCAAAGGATAAACCTTGTCGGTTTGTCTCTGGAGCTGCCTGAGGCTTTGTCCTATGTCTTGAGGCGTTTCGCCCAGCCACGACAGTCTCGTACTAGATGTGCCTGTGGCTCATGGCTTGATTGTGTTAGTCCTGCTTGGCCTCCTTTTCATGTGAGATTTCCAGCGGTGGGTCACTCCGCCTGGATCCCTTTCTGCATTGGCACAGGGCGTGTCTGTCTCTGCAGTCTGCCTGACACTGGCACTACAACGTTGGAGAAACCTCTCCCTCCTGCTGATAGGATGGTAAATACTCTCACAATACTCTCTGTTGTACAACATCTGTTTGGTTAATTTTTGCCCAGCAGTAGATAGATTTTACGAGCACAAGCTGGACAAGGCCTCTGGCAGCTGATCAATGAGCATGCCCAGTTAGTTTGGCTGCAGGGTCAAAGGAACAGGCACCAAGTGTTTGATCATTTGGATTGCTTTGCCATCTCATGTTCTGCTCGCTCAAGTGCCAAGTGATTTAACTGATGATTACTCTGCACTACATCAGACTGTTTTCCAGTTACTGTAGATTTGTCATTTTCAATTGCATGGTACAACAAAATGTAAGCATATACAGTGTCTCTGGAGTCTCTGAGTAATGGGACAGTGAAGCATTTTTTCTTCTTTTGGCTATATACTCCAAAAGTTTGGATTTGAAATAAAACAATTACTATTAAAGTGGATATTCTCAGCTTTTATTTGATGGTGTTTGTGTACATATTGGTTTCACCATTCAGAAATTACAACTATACTTTTTATGCATAGTTCCCCTATTTCAGGGTACCCAAAAGTAATGTGACAGATTTATCAAATGTCCAAATTAAGCACTCATGTTTAGTATTTGGTCAACAATCATTTGCATGCAATAACTGCATGACGTCTGCGACCCATTGACCCCACCAGGTGCTGGGTATCTTCTCTGGTGATGCTCTGCCAGGTCTGTACTGCAGCCATCTTCAGTTGTTGTTTGTTTTGAGGATGTTTGGCCTGAAGTCTCCTCTTCAGCAAATGAAATGCATGTGCAATAGGATTTACATATGGAAATTGACTTAGCCACTCGAGAACTTTCTACTTTTTGGCCCTGAAAAACTCTGTACTTGCTATGGCAGTATATTTGAGTCATTGTCTTACTGTATGATGAAGCACTGTCCAATGTGTTTGGAGGTACTTGGTGCTTGGAATTCATCCTGCTGCTGCCATCAGCAGTTACATCATCAATGAAGACAAGTAAGCTAGTTCCAGTGGAAGCCATACATGCCCCAGCCATAACACCCGCTCCACCATATTTCACAGATTAGGTGGTATGCTGTGGATATTGGGCAGTTCCTTTATTTCTGCACAGTTTACTCTTGCCATCACTCTGGTACATGTTATTCTTTGTCTAATCTGTCCACAAGACCTTTTTCCAGAACACTGCAGGCTCTTTTAGGTACTTTTTTAGCAAACCGTAACCTGGCCATTTTTGTGGCTAATGGTCTGCACCTTGCAGTGTAGCCTCTGTAGTTCATCCACTGTTGAAGTCTTACTTGGGCTACCAGGATTTCTGAGCTTTACAGTTTTGGCTATGTTTTTGATTGATTTTCAGCCTCATAATGGCTTCCCTGTCTTTCATTGTCTTTTCTGTGGTCCTCATGTTGACAGACACCAATAGCAGACCCCAAAAGCGCAAAGCTTAGAATCAATACTAGACATTGAGAGCTCTCTTATGACTGCACAAATTATGTTGACAGAACACACCTGATGAACCAGAAACACCTGTCAAGCCAATTGTCCCCTTACTTTTGGGTTTAACAAGCTTAAATATATCATGCCACAGTACATATTGTCATTGATGAGTATGGCAATTGAACTGACAATTGATTGATAATATGTAATTTCTATTGACAATTGAAAAGCGGTGCATGTACAGTATATCAAACACAATTGGTAAGACTGAAAGATATCAGGATCAAGGTGAAACAATAAATGCAATAAAAGCTGCAGATTTTGACTGTGTGCAATTTATTTGCATGTGATTTGATAGTTAGACAGTTGCAATTTGACTGAAATTCCAACACAATTAAAATTGTACAAACTTCAAGTAATAGCCAATAAAAGTGAAGATGTGATATATCATTTTATATAACATAGTATTATGACGAGCTGTATTCTAAAAATACATTCTAAATCCGTGCTCCCACTTGCACACACGCACACGCACACACACACACACACACACACACACACACACACACACACAAACACACACACACACACACACTACAACTAAATTGCACCACGGGCCAGCTGTCCTGGAAAGTTAATATAGCACTGTTATCTCCTTTCCACACTTGAGGTGGCCAATTTAGCTATGTTCAATCAAACACAATGGAAGTGGTTCTAGTAGGCTCAGGCTGTCTCTCCGGTTAACGGTTGGCATGAGTAAAGTGTGAAATATAATCAATCAATTGTTAGTTCAATTGCCATCCTCACCAATGACAATATGTACCATATCAGGATATATTTAAGCTTGTTAAACAACCATGACAACATTGTTACATTCAATGTAAAGAAAGTCTGTGTTCAAAATAGAACCACTTCTGTAGGAAGCTTTGAAATGGACTGGTGCGTTCTCTCATTATTTTTTTATATATATTTTTTTTTTCATATACAGAAATTAAGAGGATTCTGAAAAAGTGGTCCTCCAGAAAGAGATAAGTGAGACAATGAAATGGGGGAATGCAAAATGAAAAAATTCAGTTCAACGTTTATTGCAGAGAGAGGTTTTAAAAGATATGCAAATACTATAACTGAAGGAATAATAGGCTTTGCAAAGGCTTTTGCTCCATGAATGACATTTTTTTATTTATTAAGTGTCCATAGTGATGGAAAAAGTTTAACCTGGTAAACTTTGATCTGAGGGGCAAATGGACAACTGTAAATGTGTATTGGCTCTCAGAGAAGCTGGTTGTGTTGACGTGACCTCTTTTCTCAATATGCTTATAAACCCAAACAATCCCACTGACATCCCATAGCATGGACAATTGGATACAGACAGAAACATAGTAGGTATTAGTAGGTATTATCTTGTTGCCATAGGGCAACTTTTGAGTTGTTAGAATTCTGCGACGTGGAATACATTTCAGTGAAAAGTAGTTGTCCAAGCTGGACAATGCCTAAATTATCTCTTGATTGTCAGCTCTGGGGTGTGCCAGATTGTAGTTGACAAAAAAGGGAGAGTTTTTTGACATTTGTCTTTCAGTGGCACTGGGTTGCAGCTCAGATGTCCAGGCATCAACCATTTGGGAGATCAGGATTAGTGCGGAATAAGCCTTCCCAATAGAAATATGAGGTTTTTGGAGATGAAGAAGTAGCATACAGTTATAATGCTTTCATACCGCATTATAAGACTTGTTATGAGTTTGTATGATTACATTTTAATATCTTATATCATTCATCTTGATGCCCATCTTGATACCCAGTTGAATTTTGGACTGAAGTAAAATCTGGTAAATAAAAATATGAGATTATATGAGCAAGATAAAACCAAATTTTTCAACAAAATGAACCAACTGCAAGCAGCACTAGCTACAGTGTTATAGAAACATTGTTATTGTTTACAGCAAACCTTTCTTCTGCAAGTCAGGTACTTAACATTTTCATAACAGGCTTTATCTGATGTCAGTCAAATTATGCTGACACCCAAATCATGTCTGATTTGAGCTCAGTTTCAGGTATCCAATAGTGCATAATGAGAGAAAGTCACAAAAACAGACAGTATGGCAAGGTGTAGCCAGGTTCATTGCTTTAATTTTTGGCCTATTGGAGCAACCATAATGAATACCTCTTTCTAAACTATATTATAGCCCATTGTAATAATATGAACTTAACACATGTTTTAACATTTTTTTTGCAGGGAATGCATACAGAGAATGCATGGATAATGGAACGTGGGCTCTGAAGAGCAATTACTCAAGTTGTGAACCCATCTTGGAGGAGAAGGTTGGTATGGCCATTCAGATAGAATCTGTCCTCTCCTTTTTCATAGCCTGGTTGGCCCAGATTTGTTTGTTTCATTAGAAAAGTCACATTGTTGTTATTACAACATGTTGGGCGTGACAATAGCATAGGAGTTGGCTTATAGCACAAACATATCTGGGGCCACCAGTCTTCCTTTTCATGCTTTCCATAAGTAACCTGTTAGAGACAGTGTTAACAACCACAGCCACATACTCTATCCAAGACTGTCACCTGCTTGACCATGACATGCATGCCTAATATACAACACAAATTAAAATTAGGCCTTTGATTAGAGTTGCAAAATTCCTGGAATTCCAGGAATAATGTTGCACATTACGTTGTCGCTGTATACAGCATATAATGAAAAGTCTGCAGGGATTGTGGGGTGATAGTGTTTAAAAGTAATAGCTCCCAACCAATGTTTCGATTTGTCTATGGCATTAGTGTATTGATTCCTCCTGGCTGGTGTCAAATTGTAGCTTGTTACAGAAAGCAGGCAAATCCAAACTATCTGTTGCAAATATTAATTATTACCTGTCCCCGTGTCGGGAACTTATCTCAATGGTCTGGATAGCAGATTTTGTGCTGGATGCTAGCTACAGTAGTACCAATGGCTAGTGTAAACAAACAGCTTATTATAATTGCGATTTTGACATGTGGCCACAGTGGAGCCAGATTTCATGTGTAGCTGCTTTAATCGGTACATTTCCATGGGAATTCACAGGAATTAATGGGAATGTTGAGGTTATTTTCACACAATTGTTTTTTCCCTGATCCTTTGATTCTTTTTGACATTAATTGAGTCATACTACTCTTCTATATACATAAAAACAGCCTTTCAAAATGCTTTCTATTGAGGTTATAAATGTAAAAAAAATGTCATGGTAGAAATGTTGACATTTGCTGTTTTTATACTTTATAGTATGTAATTAGTTTTGGCCTAATTACCTCATCTCATAGCCTCTGGTGAGGAGTATTTATGGCACATGCACTATTAATATCTGCTACATCAAGACTCCCCATATGAAAGGGTACAATGCAACAATGACAGTTTTATCCTGCTCTGCTATGGTATATCAAGGTCATTTTAAAAAATCTGTTGAGAAGAGGGAAACTAACTTGCTTCAGACTAATTTGCCAATCCAGTCAACTAAATTATGTAATTCATAGTGAAAATATTCCACATTACCTTATTTAAATGTTATGTATTGCTGACAACTTGAATGATCTTTTAGGCAGCTTATGGTGAATTGTACACCATGAATGCCTCTGTCTATGTATATTTTCATGTTTATTTTCTATTATCTCCATTGTGAATGTCAGTGAGAAGATTGAAATAATTTTTATGATATTGTCTCTGTAGAGAAAATATCCAATGCACTATAAGATCGCCCTGATCATCAACTACCTGGGTCACTGCCTCTCAGTGGGAGCTCTAGTTGTGGCCTTCATTCTCTTCTTGTGCTTAAGGCAAGTACAGAAATAGTTCCCTTCTAAATGTATCTACAGTGTCCTCCTACAAAACAATGAGTAGAATTCATGCAAAATGCATGGACAGACTGCCCTCCTTATCATTAACTTGCTTATGTCAAATGAAGAGAACATACAAGCATGAACCAGATACAGTGCCTTCGGAAAGTATTCAGACCCTTTCACTTTTTCCACATTTTGTTGTGTTATAGACTACATTTAAAATTGATTAAATTAAAAGAATTTACCGTCAATCCACCAATTTACCGTCAAGACCCTATAAAAGCAAAGATATTAATTCCAAAATTACAAGAACTATTATCCTTGCATTAAGATGGACTCAATTCAACTTATTGAGTGATTTGTTGATGACATTTTTGCATTCTAGCTAATGTTAAGATTGTTATAGCAAAGGGTCTGAATACTTATATACATGAGGTTTTTCTGTTTTTAAATTTTAATACATTTACTGAAATTTCAAAAAATGTGTTTTCGCTTTCTCATTCTGGGGTATTGTGTGTTCCCCAATCACACATTTAATCATGTTATTTATTTTTAGTACAGTAGCTTTTTATATGTATTATCATCAGCCATTAGGTGAATTATCTGGCAAAAATGTACACTTTGGCACACCGTTAGAAAATGCCTTTGTACACTTGTAGACATATGATATTCTGAATAATATCTCAATTGTGTTTTTTCTTCTTCAAAACTATCTCTAGGAGCATAAGATGCCTTCGAAACATTATCCACTGGAACTTGATCACCACCTTCATTTTAAGGAATGTTATGTGGTTTCTGCTTCAGTTGATTGACCACAATATACATGAGAGCAATGAGGTAACATTAGTTACAGATCATGTGTTTCATGGACATTTTGATGCTAACATTATCTTGTGGTGGCTGTGGGGTTATGAAAGCCTAATTTTGGTTGCAGTCACTCCTGGCCCATGTACTCTAGGACCACTTCCATGCTAACCAAAATCTGTTTTAACTTTGGTTGAACTATCCCTTTAGACAACAGGGTCATTCTGTATGGTAATATATATATTCATAGATCATTAATAGGATCACTGATAGATAACATGTATTAATGTCAACAAGCTATTGATAAACAATAACTAATATACTTGCCTATTGCCTATAACCTATTGTA
Organism: Argentina silus; assembly: GCF_951799395.1. Classification (NCBI taxonomy): domain Eukaryota; kingdom Metazoa; phylum Chordata; class Actinopteri; order Argentiniformes; family Argentinidae; genus Argentina; species Argentina silus. The sequence continues at coordinate 12,911,736 of NC_139672.1, read as the reverse complement.
ATATACTTGCAAACCATTGGCTCGTCATTGGTTGAGTGATTATTGATTGTTAAAGAGTATACCAATACACTTTTCTAACTTTACCACAGTACCTCATCTCAAGTGGACACTATTCAAAACAATCTGTTTTGTTACTCATACTGTATTGCGATATCCCTACTTAAAAATAAAGACTGAATAGGTATTTGTATGAGTCAGTTCAATTCAGTGTGGAGTCAACAGGGAATGGACCTTAATTTACATGATTGCTAGCCCACTGCTTAGTCATAGAATATTTGATACTGTATCACTTACAACATTGCATAAAATGTTTTGCAGTTTGGTGAGTCACCTCTAGGTTGCTTTCGACTATCAAAGCATTTTCATTATTTTTTTTGAATAATTTATTAAACTGTGAAGCTTTTTCTTGTGCTATTAACTAACTTTAGGTTTTCTCTATCTGTTTACAGCCTTGGTGTCGCCTTATTACAACAATATATAACTATTTTGTGGTGACCAATTTTTTCTGGATGTTTGTTGAAGGATGCTACCTTCACACGGCCATTGTCATGACTTATTCAACGGACAAGCTCAGAAAATGGGTCTTCCTTTTCATTGGATGGTGTAAGTGCATGTTTATTTCAATGTCAATGTCTTTCAATGTCTTCTTTAGCAAGAAGCAATGTACTCTTTCAGACTATGACGACTATCATAAAACATTTTCAACAGTAGTCAGTAGCTTAATATTAAGCATGAAATCATAAATAATGTTTATTATGTTCTAAAATCTCATGGCAATCGTAATGCTGCATAGCAGCCATATTCAAGTAAAAGGCTTTAAATATTGCAATATCATTCTACTGTAGCATTGATATAGGAAGTACCTCTGGTAGTTTTGATTGTGTAGAAATCCCCTTTTTTCACCCATTTATGAGCATGAAACAGGACATCGAATTGGGAAGTTTGCTATTGAAGTGCTATATTAAAATCTCAAAAGAAGTGGTATCACTTTTACTGTTGGATTTTGTTTATTACATGGGAGCTTCACTTCACCGTAATGCCCTGCAACATTTAATACTGTGGTTTTATCTCTCAAATGAAAGATCATTAAACACAAACAAAAGCAAACACAAACATGAGCTCAGTCCTGTGATTTTAGTGAATGGCTGTGTTCATCACTACAACAATGATCCATGCTCACCTTGAGTTGAAGTGTTTGTGAAAGTACATTGCAGTCAAATGAGTCATCATCTAACTTATGTCAGATGATGACTCACAACATGAGAGGGGCGTAGGACTGTGCTGGTGAAAGCTACAGTCGTTCAGCTCAGCCGTTGCTGAACCGTCTTCTAGTACTGGGTGTACTAGAATGTAGCGAAGAAGAAGAAAACTGTATATAGGTCATACTTGTAACGTCTCGTTCTGTTTCTTAGTTTATGTTTGTATTTGTTTAATGTTATTCATTTATTGTTTCCTGTTTATTTTTTTGTTCCTCACCTTGTCTCTCGTTTCAGACACTTCACCGCCTGCCCTTGTGTGTTTCCCGCCTGTGTGATTGTCTACCCTGCCCTGCTTGGCTTCACCTGTTCCTCATCATCCTTCCCTGTGTATTTAGTCTGTGTGTTCCCCTGTCTCTGTGCCAGTTCGTCTTTATCCCTTGTGTCAAGCTTGCCAGCAATCTTTACTAGTGTTTTGTTTTCCCGGTTTTTGATCTTTGCTTGTTTTCCTGACGTTCCCTGTTGCCATCTCTCTGACGGATTATATGCCTGCATTCTGACTGATTACCTCTTACCGAACTCTGCTTTGCCAACCCCTACTGGATTATCTGTTTTACCCATTGACTGTCTACCCGTGTACCGAACCTTTTTTGAAAGTAAAGACTATTCTTTTGGATTTAAGTTTGTGTCTCCAAGTCGTGCAATTGAGTCCTCTGCCTAAGTACAACAGCCATTACACTACTTAAGTGACTCATAGGACAGACCTCTTTGGTTAAGGGACATACATCCAGTTGATTTACAGAAAAATCTAATCTTGGCCTCAAAATGGAATTAACGTTAATTCAGAGTAGCCAGTGGTTGGAATGTTATTTTTATTCATGCATATTTGAATAATAATATATTCTCCACGGAATGCAAAGTATCTAGAAGTATACCTCAGCAGTTATTATGTCTGCTATGTTTTACTACTCTTAGCACAGACGTGTCTCATTTCAAATATTCATATAAATTAATATTCTGACTTTGGTTTCTTGTGATGTCCTGGAGCATTTGAAAGTTTCAGCTTTGAAGTTGAAATCCTATTTGCAGATCAGTTGAACCATAATCTCTCATTTCGTGCCTTCCCATAATAAGTCTGGGTCAGTCATTACTTCAGTACTTGACCTCAACATAGATCTTTTCCGCTTTTTCTGATGTTAGAAACTGTTTCAGGGTTGCAGTGCACTGGTAGGGACACAGGTCAGCTGCTTGAATGTTAGTCGATCGTGAGGTATTTTTGATGCACCACAATTCTGTCACGTTCCTCATGTTGTGTGGGTATCTAAGTTCACAGCATAGTGGATATTTAAAGTGTGAGCTTGGAGCTCATTAACTACTGCCCCCTCTAAATAATTCGTGAAAGTAAACAAGAGTTAATAAAGCATTTTTACTTATTTTCTACTTGTTTAGTATTATGAAACTACTCGTAATATCTGTTAAGTTGTTTGAATGTTTAGGGATAGCTCACCCAAATTACAAAATCACATATTTGGCGCTTAATGACACTGCCCAGATAAATAGAACTAAAGTGTGGATTGAAGTCTGTCCTTGTTCATAGACTGATTTCAGGCTATGGAACTAAATATGTTATTTTGTAATTTGGGTGAACTATCACTTTAGTTTTAAAAGAAAACTGTAAAGGGGTTAAGGATGTCATCTGTTGGTCTTTACATACAGTAGATGCATAGACATGTCTGTCAGTCAGTGTTTGAACTCTTGAGTACATTCACTCCAGCCAATTATGTAATGTAATGTAATCAGTGCCCTTCCTCAGATTAGTCCTTAGAGATCATGAATTACAACCCGTTAGGAATTGTAGGAAGTGGAACAGTTTTAATCTGCCAAACGCTGGGGACCAGAAGATAACTCAGATCAAAGTAGATCTGGATCCAAAATGTCATGATGGACTTCTTTAATTTCCTCTCTGAAATAGCTTACAAATGCAGCGGCCAGCTTGTAATTGAAAGCATGCCCCTTAAAAAGATTTAACTTTCACTTAACATTCTATTTTTAGTTACAGTATGTCTTCCTACTCTTTTGACAGAGACTTTCGTGTTTCTCATAGCAGAGTGATACTGAACGGCAAATATATTATTTAATCATTGTTTTCCTTCTCTCCTAGGTATTCCTTGTCCTATCATTGTTGCTTGGGCCATTGGGAAGCTTTACAATGAAAATGAACAGTAAGTTTGCAGTTCAAGTAAAAAATGAACAGTGGAATCTCAGTATGTTACAATAAAAACAGCTTTTTGTGATCTTTTTTTTTACTTTGTGTACTGTACTGTGGACCCTCAATATACGCAGAAACGTCTATTTCATTCAACAATCATTGTGAATTTGTCATAGATAGGCCTTGAATTAACTTTTGTTATGTCAGAGTAACAATAATTTAGCACAAACTAATGTTCGAAGTTCCCTTTCAAATTAAAGTATATTAAATCAGCTTTAATTGATTTATTGATTTTGCTCTGCTCAGACTCTGCTGGTTGACTGACAGCCCATCTAGCCAATCAATTTACAACTGGTTGCTAGCCAGTACTAGCAATATTCCATTTCACAGATAATTTACTCTATTCACTAAAATTGTCGAATACCTAATATTGACTCGTAGAGTAATCATATTCATAGAAAATCTCCTGGGTTCAAATCTGACGACATATACAGTAGCAACTGACATATGACAGTTATGCTAACTGTCGCTAGCCATTAGCTTAGCTAGCTGTCAAACTCTACTGTCTACATGGCTGTGCACGCAACTTTGTTTACAGTCGAGGCAGACACGCTTCACCAGTGCCTTATCATGATTGTAACTTGTGTTGTCAGAAGTCACAACTATTTACAATGCTATAAAATATAAAAGGAGGTGGCACACTTCGAAGCATTAACATCTTCCAGTGTCATTATTTCAAAGAATCTTAGATATGGAACTTGCCTTTTGAAAATCAAGAATTACAATGAAAAAACGAGTTAGGGCATTACTATGGGCGTCATTTAATGATTCCCATTTCAGTCCAACTTTAAAGGCAGACTCATCAATATGACATAGCCTTTAGTAACTTCTGAAACAGACTTCTGAAACAGAGACCAAGCAAAGCGAGACATTTAATTTTCGCTACCTTTTTTGGTCACACAGCTGTCACACTGTAATGCTGTACACAGAGCCATATACGCTGATCTCTGCCTGTAATCTCTGCCACTTGTCCCAACGTCATATCACTGAGTCTCCGTTTAAGTCCTTCTTCCGTATGTGAAGAACCTATCAGTACATAAGGGCAGGGACCTGCACAGGGGGGAGGTGAAAGAACCCTGACTCTTTGCCCTGCCACTCACAAAATGCCCTCCTGGATGGTGGTGTTTTATCGAATCTCACCAACCCCCTCACCCCCCACCCCTTCAGTAAGTCTCTGCATGTACATAAGGGGACAATTGAACAAGGGCTGAATGAATTGTTGAATAACTCGATTACAATTAGAATAGTCTGCCTTCAGTATTCTATTAATAGGGCTCTAATTTCTGTGATGCAGGAAATGCGGATGAATCGCGGAAGTCAGATGATGAAATGAAACAACTTAATTTGCTCCTGTGATATACACTCACTTGGCACTTTATTAGGAACACCTGTACACCTTCTCATGGTGGAGGTGGTGTAATGGTGTGGGGAATGTTTTCTTGGCACACTTTGGGCCCGTTAATACCAATCAATCATCACTTGAATGTCACAGCCTATTTGAGTATTGTTGCTGACCATGTCCTTGTTGCTGACCTTCATGGCCACAATTTACCCATCTTCTAATGGCTACTTCCAGCATGATAACGCACCATGTCACAAAGCAAAAGTCGTCTCAAACTCGTTTCGTGAACATGACAAGTCACAGGATCTGGATCCAATGGAACACCTTTGGGATGTGGTAGAACGGGAGATTCACAGCTTGAAAGTGCACCTGAAAAATCTGCAGGAACTGCTTGATGCAATCATGTCATCATGGACCAGAATCTCAAAGGAATGTTTCCAACATCTTGTGGAATCAGTACCACGAAGAATTGAGGCTGTTTTTTTGTTTTTTTTAAATAAAATGAAAAACAGGCTGGTTGGTCTCATCTCTGCAGGCGAGCCCCCACACATATGTGTATGGCTGGCTCCCAGATTGCCTATCATCGGTTCAGCAACACAATGACCCAAAACATATTGGCATAGCAACTAGGGAGGTTTTCAGGCCCAAACAGTGGAAAGTTGTTGACTGGCCAATTCAGTCTCCAGATTTAAATCTACATTTAATTTGCTAAAGAGGGAACTCAAAACGACCTCAAAACAACCATCTGAAGATGGCAGGAGGACAGGCCTGACAGAGCACCACCAGAGAAGATACCCAGCGTCTGGTGGGTCAATGGGTCACGGCCTCAATTGTTTAGGCTATGACAAATAATACAGAACCTGATCATTGTAACAACTTCTTGCTTGATAAGTCTTGATATTCATCCAACATCATTAATTTTAATGCATACATGTGGTTATGGTTGATATTCTACACTTCAAAAGCAAAGCTATTCATTCAAAGTTTGTCAACAGATGCTGGTTTGGGAAAGAACCTGGAAAGTATATTGACTACATTTACCAAGGGCCAGTCATTCTTGTCCTTTTGGTGAGTAATAAGACAGCTTTACTCACCTTTTACTTATTTTATTTTTATTATTAAAACATCCACTACTATATATATACATATATACTTCCTGTAATAAAGCATACATCTGTCCTCTCTTGCTAGATAAACTTCGTTTTCCTCTTCAACATAGTAAGAATTCTCATGACTAAGTTGAGAGCCTCTACCACATCAGAAACAATACAGTACAGGTGAGTTGAGAGCCTCTACCACATCAGAAACAATACAGTACAGGTGAGTTGAGAGCCTCTACCACATCAGAAACAGTACAGTACAGGTGAGTTGCCCTCATGGGGTTACTGAGAATGTTACATGCTTTCTTGACCTGCTTTAATGTTAAATGAGTAAAAAATAGATTCTTGTTAATGGAGCAGATTTTGAAGGATGGCTAAATTTAGCCATGTAGGAACCCAGAGGTTAGCGCCGAGTAATTTAAATCAAGTAGTGAAATGAACTCCTTTCGTTGAGCTGATTTGTGTTTTTTTTTTTTACCTCTTCACAGAAAAGCGGTGAAGGCGACACTAGTGCTCCTGCCTCTTCTGGGTATCACCTACATGCTCTTTTTTGTGAATCCTGGGGAAGATGACATCTCTCAAATAGTTTTTATTTATTTCAATTCCTTTCTACAGTCATTTCAGGTAAGATCGTACAGAGCAGTCTCTCTTTACCTAGTGTGTGCCCCTTTTTCACACAAGACCCAGTCTTGATGTGTCTTGTATAGGCTTAGTAAAGCTGGCCATGACTGCTTTACTGTAAAGTGTTCAGAGCTGTCAAGAGATGCAGGGACGCGTGGGTGTAATTCCTGTACAGTTGGTATTCTCTGTTTCTCTGGTACCTCTACCATGCAAGGTTGAGTGGGTGGAGAGAGAGTACTGTATGTTTTAATTATAGCTTTAATTAAAGTTCCTGTAGGAAAGGTATTCCTACAATGGTGGTACTTCCCTCATTGCTATTTTGTTAGTGTGCTTGCACACACCACTGTTATTCAGCATACTTAAAGACCCCCTACAGAGGGGTGAAAATGGTTCAATCCAAATCCAATGTCATGGTTGTGTGGTTGTGGTAAACCTGGCTAAAACTTAGGTAAATCAGAGCAGCTCCAACACCAACAGCATTCATGTAGACAGAGCAGCTCCAACAGTGTTGCCTTGAATTAAGTAACCTTCCCTCCTCTGTTGCCATGACTGTTAGTTTTTTCACATTTTAGCATTGTTAGAATTTCGACATTACCAATAGACCACCAACTTACCACTAAGCTTTAATTTCTCCAAGCCCAAATCCTTCTCTCCTCAATGATGACTCCCTCCAGTCAAAATCGAACATTTTAAGATGAAAAATAGACATTTGAAGTAAGTAAACCATTTTGGTCCGAAATAAGTAGATATTATAAATAGATATTAAGACCCAAATTCAAAATCCTTAAAATCTGAGATATGTCCTTTTGATGACATGCAGTCGATGTGACGTCATCCAGGTGAGTTCTCTCCGACCCAGTCCAACCAGGTGACATCCCCCTCAAATAGAAGTTTGCAGTGTGTTGCGAGCCTGTGAGATCAGAGCAGACCCACCACTGTGCCCACAATGTTTTGTTATATTGTAGCCTACTTTTTTTCTTCCATATTTATCAGCTAAGGTGATTTTGTTACAGCACAGTAAATCCCTATGAAGACAACTGAATGATTTTGTGAAAGGCATCAAAGGAACTATATGTTTACATTGTCAAAATGCATTTTCAATAGGGTAACAGGAAATCTATTGATATAACGTGATGTAATGTTGCCCTATTATTCTTTCATTAAGTGAAAATTGGACAGCGTTGTGGGGGAGAACACATTTTAGCAATGATGGAACAAATCTGTCCCATGTCTGCCGCTCTCCACGCAGAACTGGGGGAAGAGGATAACTACTGTATATGTGGCCATCCTTTACGCACAGCTCTCTGCATGCTGCGTATAGTCAAAGGGGTATGTTGATCCGGTTACACAGATATCCTAAGCATTCATTTTGCGGTCACCGTAGGTGTCATTATCAGATATTGATTGCAGTAATTGCTTCTTATTTATAAAGAGAAGTCCAAGTGTTTTCTACCTCAACCTGCAAGTTCACCTGACCAGGGCACAAACAGAGGCGCTAACAACGCTTGATAACAAGTGCAAACAAGCACAAAATAACGTGAAGCAATAATGACAAGAAATAGACACGTAAATACATACCAGATAAGTTATTTTTGCATAGTATCGGACATTACTCTACCCTCTGCCTATGTGCTTTTACACAATGTCCTCAGTATTCAATCATCCACACTTATCCTTCTCTTGTTCCTTCTGCTCCAATACTGGGTGTTTGGGTCAGCACAGGCCGGGTTGGTTTTGGGTTGAGTGTTGTGCGAGCGTTACAGTATGTTTATGATGAACAGAATTTTGCTGTGGGGTATGGCAGACGGGTATACGTGCCCTTATCTCCCTACGTCCTCCTAAATAGTAGCCTATTAGTGACACACTTCCAGGCCCGCATAAACAAACCCGCCTTGCTATTCTGCTTTATTTTTATTTCTCACGGTTCCAATGTGAGTTTCAATGGCATTATCATCAGTGAGGAGAAATGGGATTTGCGCCTGGGGAAAATCAGTGTTCTATTTGTTACTTGGCGGTAAGTTGGCAGTCTATTTATAATTTTGAAATTCTAATGATGCTTACATGTAACAAAAATAAATAAATAAAAATACAGTACACAAAAAATGAACAGACAGGATAACAGAGATTAATTCAAGTCTACATCAATGCTGTTGGAGCTGGTCTGTCTACATCAATGTTGTTGGAGCTGGTCTGTCTACATCAATGTTGTTGGAGCTGGTCTGTCTACATCAATGCTGTTGGAGCTGGTCTGTCTACATCAATGTTGTTGGAGCTGGTCTGTCTACATCAATGTTGTTGGAGCTGGTCTGTCTACATCAATGTTGTTGGAGCTGGTCTGTCTACATCAATGCTGTTGGAGCTGGTCTGTCTACATCAATGCTGTTGGTGCTGGTCTGTCTACATCAATGTTGTTGGAGCTGGTCTGTCTACATCAATGTTGTTGGAGCTGGTCTGTCTATATCAATGTTGTTGGAGCTGGTCTGTCTACATCAATGTTGTTGGAGCTGGTCTGTCTACATCAATGCTGTTGGAGCTGGTCTGTCTACATCAATGCTGTTGGAGCTGGTCTGTCTACATCAATGCTGTTGGAGCTGGTCTGTCTACATCAATGCTGTTGGAGCTGGTCTGTCTACATCAATGCTGTTGGTGTTGGTGCTCCTCTGTCACTGTTGACCATTGCTCCACTGTTGGGGGGGGGGTCTTTGCTACCCAGTCTTGCATATTCACAAGTGTTGATTTACCTGAACATTTTAGATTGCCAGGTATACCACATGACAAATATACTAACTAGATAGCATGCTACATACAAGCATTTGTAACTAGCAAGACAGGAAAAACAGTGGGGCAGTAAAAACATTCTCTGTGGCTTAATGGTTATGACAATGCCTTCCAGCCCTACAGACCAGGGTATGATACTTAAGTATCAACATAATTAAGTTATCATACCATCTTACTTCCCTCCCACCATCTCTTTCTTCAACAATTGAAGTATAGAAATGACGTTTACAGTTGGGTTAGTAAGCTTAAGGTTCAATGTAATTATAGTAGGCCTAGATTGAATACATTCATCTTTTAAGATGGACACCACAGCCAGAACACTCTGGGCACACCAATTCAACGGTGCTTATGTATAGTCTGGCATCGATACGGCTTTTTGATACCATACTTGTAACACACAATGAGCATTCCATTGGGTTTAAATGGTTACTGTCAGTTTACTTTTCGTTGATCTAAAACATAAACGTAGTGTGCATCAGCTGCAAAAGGAGAAACAGCGCCCCCATTTCACCCGTAGTCAGTCGGTGTCCCCCATAATATCACTCCTCAGTGCCATCTATCTGACAGAGGCACACCTGTGGCAAAATGTATCATATCTTTTTACTGATTTTGCCTATCGCTCACTTTCTCTTTCTTCAGCAACTTAAGAAATATCAATTATATTTACTGTTTGATTAGTTAGGTATTGCTTAAGGTTACTTAGTAGTAAGTAGTTACTTATAGTAGACCGAAGACTACACTCTCTCACTCCACTGAACTACCCCCAAGCTCTTTGTTATTCTTAGAACCCCACTGCTCTTACACTGTTGAAGCTAGGAAGACCAAAACAAGGTCATAATGTTCACAAAACTTCATTAAGAAAGCTGAAGAAATAATTTTGATACTGTTCATATTGTACAACTCAACATAGGTTTCAGTGGTCACCAAAAGCTTATTTATCGTATTTGAAGATATCTCAAGATAGGACTATTTCACTAAACTTCCTCCACTACCAATAATTAGAATACTTGCCAGCTATGCAAGCACATATAAGTTTCTGCTGAAACTTCCTTTTCTAGTTGTATACTATTTTTAAGTTTTTCATCATTGCCTTTTAATTATTTTTCACCCTTATTACCATGGAAATGCTTCTTCTCAACTCTACTTGGTACTTTAGTACTCTCAAGCTGATCATTTGAGGGACTTGATATTAATAGAGCAGCTGTATAAAACAGATGGTCCATCCACTTAAGAAGTTCCATACTAACAGCCATCTATCTTGTTTTCCAGGGGTTCTTTGTGTCAGTGTTTTACTGCTTTCTTAATGGGGAGGTGAGTCAACAATAATGAGCTTTTCATGCCTGCTTGTTTATCAGTGTGATTCAGTTTGATTAATTCATATCTGTCTAAGATACACTTACTTCAGCTCTATCAGGAAAGCAGATAATTATCCAGCAGGGTATTTTTGGAGAGAATATTATGTTCTCTTTCATATCGACCTGGAAAAAAATCTTTGCTTCAAAATGCAGTATCTCTTTTGACTGAGGACACACATCTTTTTAGCAGTTTCCCGGAGAGTAATTAGCCTGCACAAGGATATTTTGGATGCTTTTTTAATTTATTCCGCCAGTAAAGCTAAAGCATCCCAGTTCAATAAAGTGTAGTCATTATGAAATAGATCCTTTTGGGATGTGTCTCAGTTCAGTTGATGAATATAAAGGCCTAATAAATGTTTCATTAACAAGTGAACACAGTGTGAAGAAGTCCCTACGCCACTCTACTTCTGTTTTTGCCTCTCCGATGCACGCTGAGATCTAAGGATTCAAAGGTTTTTGCGGTCCCACTTTACAATGGGTATCCTAAAACTGATTCATGTAAATGGTATTACACACCTGTAGGTAGACACAGTGTAATTACAGTGCAAGTACTCATTATTATTTACAAATCTTAAAGTCTCCCCTTACCCTTGAACTATTATTTTACATCAAGCACATCTCCATTATGAGTTCATCAGCAGCTGTTTGAGATTTGTAAAAAGACAATCAGTCAGTAATTGTATAAAATTAGTCACCCTCCTGTTGCTCTCGACAAGCTGTCTTGTTCCACACATGAATGAAAGGAAAGGAAGATGATGCCTACTTAGATAATGCCAGATTGATGCCTACTAAATCTAGCTGGCTGCCTTGGGAAAATTGAGATTTAAAATACAATCTCAGGGTAGTTTTCAAGTGCATACAGTATGTGATACGTGCACGTAATGTTTGCGCCCTCTTGCAAGCCTTGTGCGACAAACCTGTGTTGCGCTTCGTGAGAAAGTGTTGCTTGGACATAAAATATGCACATCTAACTTGAGCCTTAATTGTCAGAAGTGTAACATCTTGCACATAATCAGTTTACACAATGAAAATACCTAATATACGAAAGTAAGATTACTATGTGAAGATCGTAGGTTATATCAAATTGGGTTAAATAGAGTTCAGTTGGTTTTATCAAATTGGGTTAAATAGAGTTCAGTTGGTTATATCAAATTGGGTTAAATAGAGTTCAGTTGGTTATATCAAATTGGGTTAAATTGAGTTAGTTGGTTATATCAAATTGGGTTAAATAGAGTTCAGTTGGTTATATCAAATTGGGTTAAATTGAGTTAGTTGATGCCTTGTCTGTGGCCTATATGTTCCCATTTATAATATCAAATGGTAATTTAATTAATAAATTTGATCATCACTGCCTGGTAATATATTTGTCTGCCACCATAATTTCCCCATCATCCCAGAAATGGTGACAGTAGGTTTAGAAGATTTTTGTTTTGTTATTATTGTACTGTAATAAAAACATTTTAAAGAAAAAAAAAAATGTTTTTCAAAGAAACACTGGCACTCCACCTCTTAATATGTCATCATCAGGTACGTTCTGCTGCCAGGAAAAGATGGCATCGTTGGCAGGACAACCATACCCTTCGAGTGCGCGTGGCACGGGCAATGTCCATCCCCACCTCCCCAACCAGGATCAGCTTCCACAGCATCAAACAGACCACCGCCGTGTGAGACATGTGACGTACTGTAGGAGTGGCTAGCCAGGTCACCTTTGCAACCTCTTACAGGGAAGAGACTTGAGGCACCTTCCATTAACTTGCTTTACATTATTTATTTCCCCACGGCACACAGAAACAGCACGCTGTTATGAAGAGACGATACACATGTTTACGAATGATAATAACGCAGCTCTCTCCATGTCAGGAGAGTTTGTCTCTGTTTGTAAGAACAGATGGGCCTCTCTAAATGAACATTCAGAGTCCAATTCAAACTGACAATGTATTTAGTATTTTTATCATGTTTAAATATATGATATTGTATTTCAATTAGTCCGGAAGTTTGAACTTAGAAGAACCCATTCTGACAAGATCATGAAAGCAGCACTATTGTGTCAAAAGCCTCTGCATTATTTCTGGTACTTGTGGTGGCAAAACCTCTCATTGTGATGTTCATGATGTTTTCTGAACTTAGAACTTAGAATCAAGTGCAACACTGATTATTTGAAGTACCGTTTGCGCCATCAAAATTACACCCCAAGAGCCATTCATCTGTGCTAATGCGTTCCGCTGCATTTTCATGAGGTTGGATCCTGCCAACTGCACTGAAATGTTTGGATCAGCAATGCCAATGATGTAGTTTTCTCTCATTTTCTCACTTCAATTTACGCCCTCTAAGGCTTCTCTAATGTGGATGAGTAATCACAAATCAAAGCTCTCTTTTAATGGGGTTGGAGTTCATTTTAAAACCATTATCTTATGCAAATATGGAGATGGGGAATTGCGATTCAGAGACTTTTACATAACACTTAAAGAACTATTTAGTGTCACAGACCTGATATCAGTATAATGTCACAGCTGTCCAAAGCCAAGAGCAATGGTCGTAATTTAAAGGTACATAGTGTAGGGAGTAGATTAAATCTCTTTTCAGTTCTTTTTAAAATCCCTGTGTGTTGCCCTTAATCAGTGTAAACACTAAGCCGTCGGTTCAGTCGGGACGAGCTTGATGAATGAGCTCCATTTGGCTTTCTTAATGCTTGCCCTGGTCAGGTCATTGTTACAAGTTCTGCCCTAGTAATGACTGCTCTGGTCTGGGTGTGATCTGCACCCAGGCCCGCAGCAGGGTAACGCAAAGTCCCAGGCACTTAAAGAAGTGGGACTATTGAGGCTTCACTAAGCAGTTCTGAGAAACAGTTGGACCTTGCATCCAATGTATTAACTGCTCTGATAAAAGAAGGGCAGGTAGGAGGGACACACTGTGGCAGTGTGCTTATCCATTTGAAATTGAAAATGTTTGAATTTTTATAAATGTTTCATTAAAAGACCAGGGAAAATCTGCCACCTCTGACCACGCAGCGAAAACGGCTGTCAGTGTCAGAGATTAGCTGTTGTGTTTCTGCATGCACGCAGGATTCAAAGAGGCAGCCACAGAGACAGAAAGGCCAAAATCAGTGATTCCACTCCCCTAGAACACCCTTGGCAGTAACAACATGTCAGGCAGGACACTCCATTTTAGAAAACGCTTCTTCCGGACCAAAACAGCGTTGTAATTGAAACATTTATTTCATTCCCTGATCACTACTGAATAAACATAGTTGAAATGACTATTAGGAAGCTTTTAGAAAGCTTGAATGTTACAGACTGGACCTGTAACACATGAGCACAGTGTTAGGTCCCTGCACCTCTTTACTTCTGTTATTGCCTCTCCCGTGCAGATCTAAGGGTTCAAACGGGCTGTTAAAGTCTCCCCTTACCCTACAGCTATTGTTTTACATCAAGCAATCATATGAGTTTATCAGCATATGTGTGAGATGTGTTATAACACAACAGGTATAACAACTGTCAGTATTATGTTACAATGTGTACCTACAGAATACTATACGCTTTTAGGACACTGGTTGTAAAGTGGGACAGTTGTGTTCAAAACGGGGGTTTGGAAGTTTAGACATGACATAATCAGATGGCAAGCCCGCTTAAAGCTGTTAATGATTTGTATGAATCCAATTAGGGGGAAAAAATGGGCACATTGTTATTAGATAAATATTGGTCAGGGCAACAATGTCCCTCATCATTTTGTTTGTGCTGGTGTAAAGTCGATGAGGTAAGAATGCTTAAATGCTACATCACATCTTTTCGGCTTTACTGTAGTAAAAGGTACTTTTGGTAAGTAACTTAGTCTCAGTGGCTCCAAATCCGTAATTATTGCATTACACTTTTTTTTATTGCATTGTAAATGTACCATTAACTTAAACAAAGTTTATATATGCACAATAACTAAAGCCCGGAGAAATTCTTGACTTGTTTTTCTCTGGTAGTTCCATACAGCACCAAGAGGCTGATATAGCGCCTTCTGTAAACACATGTGGAAACAGGTAGAAACACAAGGTTAGACTGTGTACCGTTATACCGGGTTTGTACTGTAATATACTCACAATACAACCAGGATGTATTTAAACGTTTCTTTTAACGATGTCCATGAGAAGATGACGATTATGTATGCACATTTAAAGAGAAAATGGATTTAATTGAATTAATTAATTACCAAATCTATTTAGAATGTTTTTATGTCACTACATGTGCGGAAGGAAGACTGTGGAACTGTCTGGACTGTGGAAGTACACACAGTCATGCCTTGAGGATAAGCTCTGCACAACATGTTAATGATGTGACAGGTCAGGTGGTCAAGAATTTCTCCAAGCCCCAATAATTACCAATTAAAATAGTAAACAAAATACTTCACTATAGAAAATTGTCTAAATAGCTTGTAATGGAAGGTTCACTTGGGTCAAGTATTTTGATATATAACATATGATATGGGGCCCAATTGACCTAGGAAATGTATGAGCATGACATGAAACAATACTTTTACTTCCTAATACAGTATACTTTATATTTCCTCCGTATCTTATTTTCTGGTAGATGTGCTTTTATGTTTGTATCAGCTTCCTTTGTTAAATGTATATTTCAATAAGCTTGATTCACTTGGTTTGTACACCATCATAACAGTCAAGCATATAGTCCATAAGAAAATGCCAAGATCCATAAGAAAATGCCAATGTACCAAAAATAGAACATCAGCATTTAGCAATTCTCTTATTTTAAGCATTAAGCAATCCTGATTGTTTAACTTTGTTTTCATATTTATGTTTGGGAGGTGCCTCTGCCTGTTAGGTGTTTTAGTTTGAGTGAAGAGAACTACTGTAAAACGGAGAATACATCTGCTTCAAAAACAGTGATTAAACATGTAAAACACAGTTTACTTGTGTACTGTACATAAAAGGTCTTTGTAAGGTTGTTGTATTTTTTTTATGACATGAAAAAATATGTTTTTCCTGTTTTACTATTAGTTTGAAGTGATTCATTTAGACGTAGCATTAAACAAAAATGCAGTCAAGAAGATGTACATACTTTCGATATTGTACAAATTGTTTGTAGTACCATCTTGTTACATTTAGTATAACCTACCACAATACTGTACATATACTCCCATGATGTTGTATATGCGCCATGGGAATGCCAACAAAAACACATTGAGATCTGGTTGTTGCAATGGTGAAATTATTTTATACAGGGATACAATTATTAATTTGCTCAAATTCACCAAAGATATGAAACATGTTTATCTGCATAATTTTACCTGCATACGTTTACCTGTTGCCACTGCACTTTTCTAACCAAATCCTTTCTTTTCCGTATTTGTACAGCTTCAACATTCTGAAAAGTATTATACTGTATTGTTTGAAATGTGCTATGTCAGATTTGGTAACTTATTAATGCACATAATTGCATTTTAACCATAATTAGTTTTTATGTAAGGCTTTCTGTTGAACCACCAATGTTGCCTTATAAAAAAAAAAGTGTTTCTGTTGAAAGAGAAAGCTGTCTCTATAAATGGTGTACCGATATGTGATTGACATGCATTTATACAAGTACATGTGGCAACATCTGCCTTCAGATTTGAAATAAATATTTTATTCAACACTGGTTTGTGAGACTGCAACCTGCTATCTTGAAAGATATGTTATGTTTCGACGTAAGAAATTCTGCATTGACGGAGATGATGATTCATTCGACAGATTTCATTACATTATATGCAAACTGTGTTTTCCTATACTGTATTGTCTACTGCATTTGAACTTTGCATAAGTTTGTGGAAGAGAAGAGGGATCCTTTAAATCAGTAAGCATAGACAGTGGTATTGAAATGATTTAATACAATAATTATTTGCATGAGGAAGTACGCATGCACTGTGGCATTCTACAGTAACGATATGTGCAGATGGTGTATCTTACGATGGCCTCAGGAAGAGTCCCTGACAGGTTATGTAATATGCATGTGGACCTCATGTAGTTCTTACAGTTCTTCGGTTAAGTGGAGCATAAAATGCAGCTCATGCACAGCCCCCTCAGCACTCCCCATGAGTTATACAGCCCCTAACAATTAGCCGGATCTTGGATGCAAGCCAATAAAGGCTTGTTGTGACGATTAAGGATCTTGAAGCTTGACATACGTATAAAAGACGGATTGTTGATCTGGTGAACTGTGTGTGTGCCTTGAGCTATCTCCAGATCAGCTCTTGGATCTGTTTCCCTCATGCTCTTTGGGACTGTTTTCAGCTGCATTTCACCGGTTATTGTTAACTTAACTAATGATAAATTATTTAGTATCTAGCTTACTCTATATGCAATGTATACAGTGCTTAGTCATCTGACATAGCTACCATTACATGAACTGAAGTAAATGATGTTGGGTCTTGTAAGGGTTTGATGTTGTAAGCGGACCCAGGTGCGGTGCAGAGGAAGGGAGGAGGACGAGTAGTTAGTGGTGCCAAACTAAAGGATCTTTACTAGAAAGAGTAGACAAAACAGGATACCAAGCACGGACTCAAAGCTCGAAAACAAGCTTCCCGCCTGAAACAACTTAAAATACAATATTACAAGGTGGGGAGCCCATAAACTTCTCAAACCCTAACAACAGAACCATCCAACAGCTCTAAAACTACACTACATGGCCAAAGGTATGTGGACACCCGAACATCACACCCATATGTGCTTGTTGAACATCTCATTCCAAAACCATGGGCGTTAATATGGAGTTGGTCCCCCCTTGGCTGCTATAACAGCCTCCACTCTTCTGGGAAGGCTTTCCACTAGGTTTTGGAACATGGCTGCTGGGATTCGCTCCCATTCAGCCACAAGAGCATTAGTGAGGTCAGGGCACTGATGTTGGGCGAGATGGCCTGGCTCACAGTCAGCGTTCCAATTCATCCCAAAGGTGTTCGATGGGGTTGAGGTCAGGGATCTGTGCAGGCCAGTCAAGTTCTTCCACACCAAACTCGGCAAACCATGTCATTATGGACCTTGCTTTGTACACAGGGGTATTGTCATGCTGAAACACAAAAGGGCCTTCCCCAAACTGTTGCCACAGAGTTGGAAGCATTAAATTCTCTAGAATATCATTGTATGCTGTAGCATTAAGATTTCCCTTCACTGGAACTAAGGGGCCTATCTCAAACCATGAAAAACAG
Source organism: Argentina silus (assembly GCF_951799395.1). Classification (NCBI taxonomy): domain Eukaryota; kingdom Metazoa; phylum Chordata; class Actinopteri; order Argentiniformes; family Argentinidae; genus Argentina; species Argentina silus. The sequence goes on along the minus strand of NC_139672.1, from coordinate 12,893,896 downwards.
CCCCAGACCATTATTCCTCGTCCACCAAACACAGTTTTGCAGAAATAGTCATTAAGAAATAGTCTATGTGTGCATGATTGATGCGCCTTGATCTATGCTGTGACCTCCATGGAGAAGGATTTAAAGTTCCTAGTGCTTCTTCAGATAGAGGGGAGGGAATTCAATTTCCTGACGCCTGAGGTGGTGAATGCTGACTGCTAAAAGGTGTTTTTTTCTTTTAGGAATGACACAGTCTCCTCTTGTGGAGGTCCGGGTGATTGCTATTTGTATGGTAAGTGGCTGTGTATCTGTCTGCCTGTCTGTCTGTCCAATTTACACAGCAGCCACCGGATCATCCTGTTGTCAGAAATAAACACAGTAGTTACCAACAGAATGTAAAGACCTATTACTTCCTTGTTATGCTATCATTCCTATTTACCCTACTTTTATTTCAGTCATTACCTTTCCTTCAGACTCTTTTTGCCTGGTTTCTGAACTTCATCTCCTCATTGTTTGTTGTCCCCTGCTGCTGTACCTTCTCTTCCTTCGCTCGTTTTTTCCTTGCCTTTTTTGTCTTTTTGCCTTTCGCTTTCTGAATGACGAGGAGAGGACAATACAAGCTTTATATGACTGTAACTCTCTGACTTATTGAGCTGAAAATGACTTGCTTTTCCTTTCCCACAATTTCATTGTAAATGCGGAATGCTTTTGACGGTCCGACTCCATCACCCCAGTGAAGTTGAGATTTAAAACAGTTAAAGTTAGGTAAGGGTTATGGTTAAGTTTAGAGTACAGGTTAAGGTTAGGTTTAGGGTAGGGTCGTCCCAAGGATCCCACTTAGCATTTACCATCATGTCACTCACCTGTGGGGCTGGGGCCACGCCCACAACAGCCCCTCCTGTGAGGAGCTTCCTGCCGCTCTCACTCAGGTTCATGACGGGCGCCAGACGGTGGCTGTGGCGGTAGGGGAAGTACCCTATGTCAGGCGGCGGGGCCATAGGGCTGGCTACATAGAAAGATCTATAATCATCATCCTCATCATCAGCAGTAAATGGAACCACAATGGTTCGGCATCATCGTCATAGAGCCCTGTGGACATAGGAGACTGGCTAGTCTCGGAGAGCCTGTCGCGTGGCTCACCCTGTCTCCAGCACGCTCGGCTCTGTGGACGTAAATGACACAAACGAATTAGACTTTAGGCTCCATTAGGTGATGTGATTTGTCAAGGACCCGTTCTCTATTGATGCAGGGGGAGACTTCTCAGCGAAAGCCAAACAGGTGCTGACATCACACAACGAGGGCCCGCTTCAACTGGAGCTTATTGACATTCAAACATCAGCTGACCTGAGGCAGGCGGGCTTTTGGACTGAGCATGTCAATGGAGAGCAATTCCCAAACACGAGAATTGGCATTTTTTCTTCTAACTATGTTTGGATCAACGTACACGTGTGAATCCAGCGTCTCTCACATGAACGCTATTAAAACAAACACCTGACACATGACAAATGAACACCGTCATCATTGCCTGAGAATTGCCCTGACTTCATATGAATCAAACTTTTCTGCTCTTACCCAATCAAAGAAGTGCCATTTCTCTCATTAGAAGGGACAAAGATGTGTGCTGTGTTCATATGTAAGTGAGTGTCATTGAAAAGAAATACAACTATGCACTTAGATAGGCCTAATAATAAGCACTTAATTTATAGGAATGTATTGTATTAGGCGTAATTAATGGTATTTGTTATCCGGTCCATTGGGTCCAGCTCATAAATGGGCTTTCTCCAGTTCACAGGTTTGCTTGTGCCTAAAGGAGGAAAACCTTCTTTATTTGTTAGCGGTAATAGTAGGAAGGTATTGTATTTGTTTTACTCTAATAGCCTGTACTTATTCCAATCCAGGTAATGAGATGGCCTTTACCCTGTAGTAGAATATTCTGTTGTAGATATGGTTGTTAACTCTGTGTCCCCTGTGTCCTTTCCCGTTGATAGGACATTTTGTATTATGTATTAGTACAGCACTGTGTGTACTCGACCATGTCTTGCCTGTGTATTGAGTCCATTCCTTGTTATCAAACTCACTTAAAGGGTCTGGAAAGTCGACATTAAGTGGTTCCAATTGTGTTTTGTGTCAAAGTTGAGTATCATTTTAAACATCCATCAAAATTGTAACCCGATAAAACACAGCTTCTCGTGAGGCTCAACTTTCTGGTCAGACAGTTCTGAGGCCTGTGTGGGCGTGGACTTTGCACGCTTGAGTGACAGCTCCCTTTCAAAGACTCCTACATCGCACAAACAAACAAACTCACATGGCTAGCTACAGATGGCGCTGGCAGGGAGAATCGGTCTCATTCAGCCATATATGCATGAACCTTCTGCCTCTGATCGAAGAAGAGGCAGAGGTCCCACCACAAAAACCTGCGAAACTTGCGTTCTGCTCAAATTGTTATCGTATGGTGAAATTAGCCTGTTTACCAGATCTACCATAGCCTACCAGAAGAGGTTGTAATCCTACAGTATGATTAGCTAAATAATGTTAGCTAGTGCAGTAGTATGATGTTTGATTCTAAAATGTTTTGAATGTAGCTAGCTTGCTGCGTTATCATACATGACATTCATCTATTAGTTATAGTTTTGTCCTTTAATTACCAACAATTTAGCTACTGTTGAAATGTGTAAATACTCTCAAGAGGTGAAAAAATTGTCTGCGTTGGGCGGATGTGCATCCAGGGAGACACAAACATGCATGCTAACTAGCTAGTTGAAGTGACGGAAGAGCAGGTGAAATGAGGCGAGAGGAGGAGATATATATATATCCTCCTCTCGCGTCATCCGGTCCATAGCTAGCTAGTTGAAGTGACGGAAGAGCAGGTGAAATGAGGCGAGAGGAGGAGGCGAGAGGAGGATATATATATATCTCCTCCTCTCGCCTCATTTCACCTGCTCTTCCGTCACTTCAACTAGCTAGCTATGGACCGGATGACGCGAGAGGAGGATATATATATATCTCCTCCTCTCGCCTCATTTCACCTGCTCTTCCGTCACTTCAACTAGCTAGTTAGCATGCATGTTTGTGTCTCCCTGGATTACATATATATATATAAATAAGAGAGAGAGAGATTAGAATAGACAAATAGATAGTTATAGATTATATTAGATAGATGGATAGTTATAGATTAGATCAGATAAATGGATAGTTATAGATTATATTAGATAGATGGATAGTTATAGATTATATTAGATAGATGGATAGTTATAGATTAGATCAGATAGATGGATAGTTATAGATTAGATCAGATAAATGGATAGTTATAGATTAGATCAGATAAATGGATAGTTATAGATTATATTAGATGAAGAAGTTGATGACTCGACTCTACATGTTGTTAACTATGCAGGCAACTAGGTTTGGAGCCAGCCGAATCATCCCCACAATTCAGGAAATCATTTTACCAATTGTGCAACCATTGTGCAACCATTGTGCAATCATTGTGCAACCATTGCAAATAACTGTGCATGATTTCACATCAGGGTTAGTTTTTTCAAAGCATTTATAAAGCATTAATCAATTAAAGTGTGTGTGTGTGTGTGTGCTATTCCATCAGGGTAGCCATCGACACCTTGCACTGATGCAGAAGGAGTGAAGTGTGTCTGTTCCCGGATTTAGCCCATGTGGCGCAGGAGTCGGAGACGTGCTCTACCGGCATCTGGTCATATATCTTCCCTCCTCGATGAAAAACATCAGGTATTAGTCATTGTCCGTGGTCGGCATTGCGAATAGCAGGACATGGAATAGATACAAGCAATCTATTATTTGAGAATTATGATAGAGTTCTTCAGCTACCTCTATCCAACTAGTGTGAGTGATGTAAACGAAAGCACATTCATTACTAAGTCAGAGAGTGTGAGAATCCTGGAAAAGAACAACGATCACAAACAGTGTATTCACCACACCTAAGAAGCCCAAGCAATCGTGAGTCCTAGAAAGCGACTCAGCGACTGAATCTACATGTGACTTAAAAGCCCCCTCTAAGAGTACAACCAGCTGTTCACTAGAGGAAGAGTCCAAAAACATTGCTAAATTGCGTTCTTTAATCCCTGAGAGACTAAATGAAGACTCCAATCGATCTGTGCTGCAGGGATCATGACCTTAGCTGACAGGACCTGCCATCCGAGCCTAGGAGGCTGTTGTTCTGTACTCTTGCACAATAGTCCTATTCACATGAAGAGCAGCCTTGGACACACAGGACACAACGCCTTTAGTCTAGATCTAACCAGTCTAACCATGCCTAAAAAAGGGGGTGGGGGAGCATGGCAGGCCAGTGTCCAGGCACCTTGAACAGTATAAAATGTCACCGTGCTCTGAACCAAGGTTGTTGACCCCAAAGACAAATAGAAGAGCTGCAACACAACTCGATAAGCACGTCAACACAGCCAGAACAGAACCCTGCATCCAAACATAACAGTGCAAAAAATGAGTGCACAATAAATATGTCATCCCACAAAAATGCAGCACCCCTTAAGAAGAGAGAAAAAAAGAGAGCCCACAGAGCCTCAGGACAGCAACACCAAGGAGATTAGACCTAACCGCATCATAAAAAACAAAGAGAACTATGTAACGTATTGGAAAGAAACTACCAAATGAAAGTAAATTGAGTAGACCATAAACTTGCAGTATACCATAACTGTTTATTGTCTGTTTTGTGTTATTTTCCTTATTAGCCTTTTAATATTTGGCTTTACTTTCTGATTGTTTTACCTCTTTATCTTATGATTGTTTTTTTATGCTTTGGCAATGTAAACATTGTTTGTTCATGCCAATAAAGCCAATAAAGTCAATAAAGAAAGAGAGAGAGAGAGAGAAAATTAAGCAATTAGTTTAACATGTTTTGCAAAAAACATTAGTAAATTAAGCAATACGTAATCCATAAACCTCAGACATGATACACTGTTGTCTCAGTGAAACTGAATCATAAACCCCCTCTCTGATTCATCGGTAGAGGACATTGGAAGGACATTGGAAGGATCCGCATTCTGAAAGATTTTTGTAATCTCACAGCAGGAATTGGAAGAACTGTAAACATCATGTTTCTGATTAAAAACTGGCACTCCAGTCAGCGGAGGGGGTAGTCAGGATTAAATAATGAAATAAAAAATGGTGAAGACATGTGTGGGGGGACATGCAGCGTGTCGGTGAGGGAAAGGTCCCGTTTATTCATTAAGTCAGTAATAGTTCAGTAATCGTTCGGCTTTTTAGCCCTCAGAAACCAAAACACTCGCAAGCGATGCTTTTTTTAATATATATATATATATATATATATTATATATAACACTTGAACCTCTCCATTTGTACAAATTCAGTCGCAATTTCCTGAAAATGTAAAATCATGCTTTGACTAGGGTTTATTACTTATCAAATTAGATACCAGAGTATTGTAGTGGAGACACTAGTCTCACTGGGCCAGACGTGTTGCCTCCCATGAATTGCATATGGCCCCGGCTTACCTTCTGGGATCTGTCTTTCGTGTTCTATAGACGGGGTGTGACATGCACGCGCAGGAAATCTGCCTATCGTTATTCGTCCCCCGTCCCCCCACAAAATGAGGCGCTATCTTCAAGAGGCTTTGCCGATGTTAGCTGTCTGCCCTACTTATACAGACTTATTTACATTCATAGAGAGCAGAAATTCAACTTTCATTCTGAGCCCTACTTACCCAAACTCATGATTTGTCTGCAGAGGTGTCTGTCTGTGGAAGATTTCTGCATTAGCTGGTGTGGATGGTTCAAGACTATTGCTCAAAACAAACATCCACTGTGAGGAATTGCGTTTTTCCAGACACCAGAGGTGGGTGATGATATAAGCCACATTGGCTTGTTCCGACTGGAATGATGACGCCTCTAGCTCAAAGTTGAGCCCACACTGTACCAGAAATGCCCGACAGCTGCCGGAGTCCGCGGAGAACCGCTCAGGTCTGGAGAGGTGAAGAGCCGGTGCCGGTGGTGTGAGCAGGGAAGCAGGAGCGGGATCACGGGTCAGAACTGTCCCTCCTAAAGACCTCTTCACCACCACTGCCCCCCTGTACAAGTTTCTCTCCTGTTAATAAAGGAAAAAAATTCCTTCTAGCATTGTGACTGCCAATGGCCCCTGGTCTGAGCATTGATTACTTTATCTTATGATGACTGACGGATAGATGATTCACTTACTTAAACAAATGTATTTGTTGTAAGTCGCTTTGGATAAAGGCGTCTGCTAAATGCCATAAATGGAAGGAAGGGACGAGAGTCTTGAGGACTGTCGTCAGCTGCTGGATCTGGTCGGCTAGCTGGCAAACCTGACCGTTGATGAAAGCCTGGAAGCCCTTGTGTTGCTCTGACAGCCCACTCACCCCCAGGCAGATTGAGGTGAGTTGTCAGTCATGGCGGATAATCTGTCTCTCCTGGGTCTGAAGCTCAGCATGCAGAGTCGGCTGAGTCCATTGTTGACCAGTTCGTACTATAACGAATGTAGTACGCAAGCAGAGGACTCAAATGCACAACTCAGAGACCAAAACTTAAAATCCAAAAGAATAGTCTTTACCTCCAGAAAAGGTTTGATACACGGGAAGGCAGTCAATAGGTAAAACAGATAATCCAGAGGTAGGCAAGGCAGGGTTCGGTACACAGATAATCAATCAGAATAGTAGGTATACAATCCGTCAGGGAGATGGCAACAGGGAAATAGGAATAATTGCTGGTAGGCTTGACACAAGGGACAAAGACGAACTGGCAACGAGTCAGGGGAAACACACAAACTAAATACACGGAATGATGAGGAACAGGTGAATCCAATCAGGGCGGGGTAGACGATCACACAGGCGGGAAACACACAAGGGCATGAAACAAAGACAAACAAACAGGACGAGACATTACACCGCCCTCATCAACATACTGTATATGCCATTTAGTTGACACTTTTATCCAAAGCGACTTGCATTGCAGTGAGTGCATACATTTTTCAGTATATATTATCGCAACCTTTTTTATTTACCTATTATTGCAACCTTAGCATGTTAACACCATGCTCTACCAACTGAGCCACAGAGGACCACAATCAGCTACACAAGCACAGACACACGTGTCAATGTTTGTGGATGTGTGGTAGGTCATGGGGAAGTAGGGGTTTTGGTTGCAGATCTGGGATAAAATAGTTTTTAAATTAATTTCAGATGGATGGAATACTGTAGATCTCAAAAGTGCAATCCCCCCCGGCACTCCAGGCATGCTCAAGACTGCTACAATCAACCATAGCATCCTGTTGGATCATTTGGAAAAATGGGTTGGTCTCTCGGATTGTGTCGTAAACTGGTTCCGAACAGAGAGGCAATATAAGTCTATTCTATATAAGTCTAGGAGACTACGAGTCTATATGAGATATGACGTCTCTTTTGGGGTTGCACAAGGAAGCTGTCTTCTTTTTTCATTGTATTTGCTGCCCTTAAGTAATATCATAAGAGAATACGATGTGAGCTTTCATAGTTATGCTGATGATACGCAACTGTACATTTCTGAAACCGAATGAGGATAAGACAGAGATTCTCTTGGTTGGCCCCAAGAACAAAAGAGATATGCTGTCAAAAAGGCTAGGAAATCAGATTAAATCGAAAGTAACAAACCTCTGTGTAGTTTTGGACTGAGTTTTGAAGCCCACATAAATAGGGTGACCAAGACAACGTTCTTTCACCTGAGAAATATAGCCACGGTACATTCATTTTTAACCCAGCAGGTTGCTGGGAAGCTAATTCATGCTTTTATATCAAGCAGACTTGATTATTGTAATGCTCTTTTTACTGGCCTTCCTAAAAAGACAATTAAGAAGCTACAGCTGGTTCAGAACTCTGCAGCTAGACTCTTGACGAAAACAAGGAAGAGAGAGCATATAACCCCTGTCCTGGCTGCACTGCACTGGGTCCCTGTGTCTTTTAGAGTTGATTTTAAAATGATTTTACTTAATTATTTACTTAATGGCTTAGCATTGGCTTAGCACCCTCATACATCTCTAGAGTCCTATGTCCCCTCACAAGCCCTCAGGTCTTCTGAGGCAGGTCTTTTAAACGTACCGAATGTTCCCCAAAAGAAAATTGGGGAAGTCGCCTTCATCCATTATGCACCAAAATTATGGAATTCCCTGCCAAAAGGTATTAGAGAGGTGGACTCAGTCGACATTTTTAAACGACAGCTGAAAACTTATCTTTTTAACCTGGCATACAATTACTAATACTTTTATTTTACTACTGTTTTTACTTATTTTATTCTTTTATTCTTTTTTCTTTTTATTAAAGTTGTTCTATTTATTATTGTGATATGGTTGTGCTGAACTATTCATCATTGTGATACGGTTGTGAACTGTCAAAACACTCTGAGCTGCATACTCTGTACGAAAGGTGCTATACAAATAAAGTTATTATTATTATTATTACTACGAAAGGTATGACCCAGGTGTGTTTGGTAGAAGCAGTGGTGGAAGAAGTGATGAAAACGATGCTGTAGTAGTTGTAGTCTTAATGTTAATAAGTCACAGTAGGACACCACTCACAGTAGATGTGTATGGCCTCTTAGCCCAGTGTTTATTTATGAAGTCATTCAGTCATAATTAATTTCAACGTCAGTTAGAGCAAAAGTGAGCATGCAGGACGTCCCCCCTGGGTTAAGTAACATCATGGCCCTCCTGCTAAGCACTGTACCCTAGCTTGCACAATGTGCTTGAATTCTCCTGCTTACTTTTCCGAGAAGTCAGACTGAAATAGAAATGTTGTTAAGCATATGCTGGCAAAGATATGTTGCACAAGATATTTCAACCCATTAAGCCAGTGATTATTTTATAAAATGGTTTTACTTACAATGACTGACGCATAGTTGATTCACTTACGATGACAAATTATTGTAAGTCGCTTTGGATAAAGGCGTCTGCTAAATGACTGTCTGTGGTAATCAGACCAGTAGCACCCTCTGCTGCTACAATGAATGAAATGAATGGACCAACTACAGAGTTTCTCATCTCTCATCATGGGTGGAGGTCCAGTGTGCATGCAGGTTTTCAATTCAACCAACATACTTCTCGGAACAAGACTCAATGACAGGTCAAAACCATTTGAAGTAGTCAAGGTAACATACATCGAAAAGCTGCCAAGAGTTTTTGAAGATAGGTGATTCTTTTGAGTGTCTGTCAGGGACAGCATTGGTTGTGTCCTTGAAGTAGAAGTGCTTTAGTCATGTCTAGTTGGCAAGAAATCCTACACATATAAGAAATAATTTCCTCAGCAGAGTCATCATCCATGGGTATTGGTTAGACGACGAATTAGAGTTAGATTTTTCAGAATATGATGTTGCCCAGTTGCCCATAGACTATACAATGCCTGGGACAGGAGAAATCTTGCACTGTATGGTATATGTGAGAATAAAAAAAAAAATAAAAAAAAGTCTTTATAACTGTAAATGAAATTAAGTTGTGTAAATAGTGTATATTCAGTATCTGAATGGACTGAAGCTCAATTAAGTATTTTTTGTTTTGTTTTGTTCTGGGCACCGCTGGAAAGTGCCATGACACACAAAAAATCAATCGTGTAATCATGTGTTGGAAATTCAGTTATCAAAACACTTGATGGACATATCCCTGCTAAAATGGACATATCCCTGCTTTGTTCAACACATCTCTGCCATCTTCTGTCCAAAACAAACATACAGTACAGCACACAGTCAGACACCAGTCAGCATTCAGTCATTGGAAATCAGAAAAGACAAAAGGAAAAAAGAGATGAGTAAATGGCTAAAATGTGTCCTTTGTGGATACTGACCATAATGAGCTTTACCATAATTTACAATATTTTTTAAGAGAGTAATTCAAAACATGCACCAGACCAGAGAGTGGCAGAAGAGACTATGTATGTTGTGGCATGATTTCCCATGCAGCACACAGAATTGTCAGGTACTAAAGTCAAAAATCTATGAAGAAGATTATTTACTTGTCTACGGGGAAGCACATCATTTTTTTACTTATTTTTTTTACCTCTGTAGGTTAACAGTATTTTAGGTCAATGGCTCCCTCTGTTGGTTTTATGTGAGGAGCTAAACATATTGAGCAACTCTTAACTCACAACAGATACAACTTGATAACATCTGAAATAAAGCATTAGAGAAAACCATGTTCATGAATCATTCTGTTTAATTACGACACAAAATGAACAGTGGTGATATACAATTATTTGTTTGGAGTCAACTACAAGGTTCACAATACAAAAACAATGAACAGTTGAACAGTCCTTTTAACTTGATGAAATAGTGATCCAACTGGGCACACATGGGAGGAGAAACACGGGGGGGGGGGGGATTTACAACAGCATGAGAATCTTCCATCTTCAATGGTCTGGTGTCTTGGTTTTCGATTAAACTGGAAAACACGTCTTAGATACTTGTTCCAATTGTGTGAGTGAGTTTGACCCCTTTTCTGTACAGAACTAAGAGTAATAAGTGTTGTACCTGTTTAAGATGCCATTATGTGTTTTACAAAAGCTGTGGAGAGAGAGAGACAAGGGAATGAGATTTTCATATTACACACATGGGAGGATAACAGCACAAAGCACTTCACATCGGAGCACAGCTCACCCCAATTGACTGGATTTAAATGGACCCTTTCCCTCTGTGTTTATTATCTGTTCAATCAAATGTGCTATGTGGGGAGGCTGGCGACTGTGTTTAGAAATCAACTCAACAGTCAGGCAATAAAGCTGCTGAGTTACTAAGTGTCTTCATTTCGTATAGCATGCTAACACCGCCATTCCCTATTGCAGAAATAGTGATTACATTGAGAGGAATGTTTTGGCATGTTTGGTCAAAACCAGCTAACCCGAGAAGGTGTAACGTTTGTATGCGTACCTTCGTAGTTTATGGCGCCGTTAGAGTCTTCTTGGTTTTGCATAAGCTGCTCAACCTCATCCTCTTTCATCTTCTCACCTGTAACACACAAGGAAGAAACATCACTGTCAAAATTCAAAATTGTTTTCAGTACAACTTTACGCGACCTTACTACTTTATTGAAGTCCACATTGATTGTGCCTTAAATCATGTAGGCCTGGTTGTGTCTATGATATCAGTTACAGTACATACAGTATACTGTATGTGTGTGGTATGTTCCATAGGCCTACTAGATGTTCTATTTCTATGCTGTACATTACATTCCGTACTGACAGTAAGAGGCTTTAGACTTACCCAGTGTTGCCAGGACGTGCCTGAGCTCAGCGCCCATGACTGTGCCGTTGCCCTCCTTGTCAAACACCCTCAAACCCTCAACGAAATCCTCAAATGTCCCGCGGTCCTTGGCCTTGCAGATGTGTTGGTGCATTGGCAGGAACTCGTCGAAGTCCAGCATCTTGACCTGCATGTCTATGGATGAAGCAACAAAATCAAATGTCATAGAAATGGTCTGCACACCAATGAAGGGAAAGTGGTGCTGAATTGACTGACTGTATATTGTGTCAAACCCAAGTATGCAGTTTGACTTAAGGTTCAGCTGTTTCTATTCATTACATTGAGGTAATTTTACTTCAGGTCCAGTTTGTGCCTATTTTAAATGAGCTTTTTTTACATGCACATGTTTGTTGCTATTAGAATATGTCACATATGCACATTTTCATGTTTTTTTGTGTGGCCAGTGGGGGCAGCAACACTACATGCTTCACTTTTAAAGTTTAAAGGGAAAGTCCACTCCTAAATCAGCATCGGTTTGTGTGATGCTTTCAAACGTCAAAAGGGGTGACATTTCAAAATCAGTCAATCAATGGAAAATATTAAATAAAACCAGGAAATTAGACATTGCAAATCTTTTCCATTGACCCATTGACACATACATATGGATCTACTGTATACAACAACATATTGTGAGATGTGGACTAATCTCTACATCAGACCATTTGAACATGAGAACGAAGTCTGAATCGTTGATAAAATTTGCACGGACTCACCCTCTGGCTTGGGCTTCCCAAGGACATACATGACTTCAGCGTTAGTGGGGTTCTGGCCCAAGGCACGGATGACATCGCCACACTGTCCATATGTGATTTTCATCTCGTTGAGGGGCGTCCTGTCGAACAGCTGGAAAGAGTCCTTGAAATCTGTCAAGAGAGCCGAGGTGTCATTTGTGTATCCTGCCTCCTGAGAGCAAGCTGTCAGAGGCCCTGAAAGCAGGCTCAGGAATATCTGATGGAGAGGCTAAAAATGTCACCATCCTGGGTATAATAACAGTGTGTGACTGCAGATTAAAGTGGCACGAGATCAAAGCAAGAATGGCTGTGGATCCTAAAGAGAATGTTATTCTTTTCAATTCCTTATGTTAGTGGCACTAACATAATCCATCTGAAAAGTAGGCTCTCCAATGATTAATTGCAATTATGTCAGACACATTTAGATGACAGTATATGTTTGACAATACAAAAACACTAAAAGGAAAAAAGGATAGATGAATATTGGACAACTGTTTTCGGATGTGGTCTAGGTGTATCACTCATTTTGAATGGACAAACAAACAAAACTGTAAAAACAATCTTGTAAATTGTAAAAACAATCTTACCCTCAATCTGCTCGGGAGTGAATTCAAGCTGTGAAATAAAGAAACCAAAATAGTGTTAAAATATTGATTCAGGATGCATAGGCATGTAAAATGCAAAGATATATTAGGTCCGAATATAGATCTCAAAGTAACTGCATGTGCTGAACCATGGTGTTAAATGACTTAAAAAGCGGAGGGCAAACTGTTAAGCATGACCCTTTGACTTTGTTTTTATTACCCCACCTATCCACATCCCAAACACTTGAGAGATTCCACCAGCTCGAGTTACACTCTGCTTATTCCAAATATCTCAGCCTAGGGTTGGTCGGATTCTTATGACTGACCTTGAGTCCACCAGCACCCTTCCCTCAAACATGCCTCTGACCAAGTGTTTTAAGTGTCTATGTTTAACACCAGCTTTGTTATTCTATCACAAGATTGGGTAAGACAGGGGGTTACAAGTGTCGTCCATGATTAAGTGACATTTCATGCAGGAAGACAAAGATACAGCGCTCTATTAATAGGGGTTCGGAGTTCACAGCTGAGGGGTGGAGTTAAGTGTTGAGTCGCAAATGTAAGAAATATGTGGAGACCAACAAAAACAAAAGGGTTCCAGCACTTTGGACTTGATTGTCACAGACACTTCAAAGACATGCACTGAAGGAGATATTTCCTAATTTGATTTCTTTATCTTCCTTCACGTAATGATGAATTTTTAAAAAGGCCCTCCATACGTGTGCAAAACCGTAACCCTTTCAGTGGTTTCAGTATTGTGTGTGTTGGATTTGTTTCAGGCACAGTAGGAGCATCAATTACTGTCTGGATATCTAGCCCTACAGTGAAGTGGTGCAAATATATTTTCTAAAACACTTATTTCAGCATGTTTAAAGATATGTGGCCTTGAGTAGAAACATGTATTTATCTTTGCATTCATTTTTTTCTTTTGCACAAAGCACACACTCGGGTGTGGGTGGCCTGCTATACATGGACATAATGAAAATCACATTGTGTGGCTTGCACCTCAGTGCATTGTAACATGACTACTCCCTCAACCAAGGAAACGTTTACACATAGAGAAGAGGCCAAGTAAGCATTAAACTAACTTTCCAATGTGTCTTGTGTTAGCCAGTATGCCTCCAATTTAACCCCCTGACCATTACCAAGTTCAAGCTACTGCTTGAATACAATACAATTAATGTAAATGGTATTCATTGTTGAAAGATTACTCAAGCCCACTATTCAAATGTCTTAGATATGTCTGTAGATATGTAAAGAGCTTGTAACATTGGATGTAAAGATCATTGAGGCGCAGCAAACTGTTATGCTACTTGCATCGTCTTTAAACCATTAAAAGCTGTTGAACAGTAGGACTTCCATTGGCATGGACGTCACATGATGTCTCTGATGTTCTTCAAACACAGACTGTCAATGAAAGACCAGACTAGTGGAATTATCTCATTGAAAGGTCAGCTTTGTCTTCCAGTGAATAGATTAATTTGTTTTCAGATTAAGGAAATTTGCATTTTGATTGCTCAATAATGATTTTAGCCTGTAACAATAATAATATGACACTAAATTAACAATTGGAAACAGCATTCCTGTTGATTTTTAGATTTAGATCTAGATCTCCTCATCAACATGAAGATCCTGACAAACATGAACTGGTCATTACATAATATTCACCCTCCAACCATGCCAATCAAGCTAGGTGTCTGTACCGTAATTTCTTTGGGGTCGAACTCCGGGATCTTGACGGGCTCGGGCTCTGGGGCCTTGGGTTTGGGCTCTACTTTGGGCTCTTCCTTCTTCTTGGGTGCCATTGCGAGGAACTTTTGCAGGAGAAGACACAGAAGGGAGTAGGAATGACACTGCAGAGGGTCTGGCACACTCTGGGTAGAGATGACCTGGAGAAGCTGGGGCTCTTTATTCACTGTCCCCAGGTGTCAACCCCTCCCCACTCCCTGACCCGCCATGCAGCCAACAATAGGGGGAGTACTATAAAAGGCCATGTGTTGTTGCTTCTATTTAAGACAGGGAGAAGGCTGTGGATGGCCATCATCAAGATGGCACACAGGAAACCAATTTGGGTCAAAATCCTATGCCTGAATCCGGCTATTTTTATCTCGAACAATTAGGGTTTGGGATGGTTGAAGGCTAATGACACTGTGTGGGCTGAATCTCTTTTGATGTCCTGGTTTATTCAGCAAAGGTGTAAGAGGAGAAAGATGTCACAATTAGAGAACAGATGATGAATGTGCTCAAAACACACAGGGCATGATAAGATAACCTCCTGCAATTTCCACTCCAGCTGAATATGACATGTCTAATGAGCAGGGCCATAGACAATGGATATGATGGGTGGATAAGCACTGGATATTTGAGATTATTATTTATTTGTGTGACAGATGTTCTGATCTGGAGGGGATTTGCAGAGCATTACCAACAATGGAAAGAGAGATTTGAGATAGTCTCTTTGTGGCACTCCCAGCCGGCAACATCGTAATTGCTCTTGGACCGGCCCGTCAAATAACGGCTTACGGACCTGTTAGAAAAAATGGGTTGCTTGATCCATTACAAGACTCTGTTGTCTGTATAAAGTGTTTTATAAGGAGTGTTTGTCAACTCTCAGCTTGCCCTAGATAAATCCACAGTGTTGTGCGTTTTACCCTACAGTTCACATGCAGGATCAATTTGCCAGAATTATTTTTTTGTTCCATGCCGAATGCTCAGTTGAGCAAAGACGACAAGGAATTATTTCATATTTCATATTAAAAATGCAGCGTTTATTGAAGCATAAAGCTGATTATGATAAACAATGTTTAAAAGAGCACAGAGAGAGAATGAAGTTGTGCCACAGATACAATAGACTCAGCATGCATACCCTTAGGAGATCAAAATTAATCTTTATTTATGCAGGGGGGTCCCACTGAGACCAAGGTCTCTTTTTCAGGGGAGCCCTTCTTGATGAACAATCAAAAGCACATTTAAACTTACAAAACAGTTTACTCAATATAATCAATTAAAACACATACATTTCTCAGATAATGTATGTAATCAGTTTAGTACCCATCAACCTGCCAAATAATAGTCACCATAATGAATCTGCCTGAAAGTGGCATCTCCTGTAAGTAAGTGACTGCTTTGACAGCACTGCATTGTTTGTGACAATGCCCTACCCTTTGTCTATGAGCTGCATGGAGTCGTGTCCCTAACAGCTGCATTGTGGTTGTATTTAAAGATCCTGGTATATAGTTACTGATAAAGCCGGTCTACACGCTTGTCATGTGAAATGTACTAACACCACCAAATACACTGACTGATGACAGTTACTTTGCTTCGGTTAATAAAGTTTCCTGTGTGTCTGCATGGTACAGTATCAACTTGATGATATTATAGGACACAGAAGAAAAACTCATGTTTGCATTTCTTTGTTGTAGTGACACACAGGCATATGAATCATCACTAGCAGCAATGTAAAAATACACCTATCAAATCAGAGCTTAACCAAATCTGGATTGCTCTTGAGCTTCAGAATCTCCTGAGCTTGCCACTTAACTTCCGTTCACTTCCTTCACCAGATTGTCTTTAAAGTGTTTCAACATTTGGCAAGTAAATACTGAATGAGTTGAGAGATTTCCTGTTCGTTATGATGAGTGAGTATTCGTAAGTGAAAATAAATACTGAATGAGATGAGAGATTTCCTCTTTCTGAGCTATGGTTAAACACGGTTAACGACCCAGTTTTGGAGACACGGTCAGGAAAATGTCAATCTGTTCTGTATGATGCTAATCCAGGGGTGTTCAGGGCTATAACTCCCTCTACCTAGAGAGAAAGCCAAAGTGACAATGTAGGCTTAAGGCCAAGTGGGCAGATTTCATTATCATGGACCTGTCAGTAGTAATCTCAAACATACTGTATTAAATGTTCTGACTTACTTTACTAGACCTACTGAGTAGGTCCATATTAGGTTTCTACATAACTACAATATCATCTGTATTTGATGTCTTACCTTGGGAGCACAACCATCAAATGAACATTATTGGATGAGTATGCATACAAATAATCAGACGACACTGCGGTGTTACTGTTGGTTATACCCATTCAACTCATGGTTGGCTGGATCCTAGCCACGTTAGGATCCTATCCACCATCAAACTACATAGAGACACAGATGGAAACAAAGTGTGTCAGTCAGGGTATAAATGGATCAAGCCCTGCATAGCGAAATGTCACCCCCTCTGAGATAATATCAGGTGATTGCCATCGAGGGGGCTGTGGCAACAATCCCATGTCATGACCACCCCCATTGGGAAACTCGTAAAACATGCAGGACCTGTCCAGTTTGCTATTTCTGGTGTCAGCCTGTTGTTCTCCTGGCATTGGCAGAGCTCCAGCTGATTTACAATGCCAATTGTTTTTTTGGCCCCACTCAGCGACCTTCAACGCAGCTGTAAGGTGGCAGCTAAGCAAACTAATGTCGAAAGTAGAGCCTTAATGTAGACTTACTGTATTTATGAAACTTACTGTACTGGTAGGATTCAATTATGAGACAATGAAACACAGATGCCCATCAATCCAAAAGGGATGTACAAAAGTGTCTAAGTTAATATCCACCTCAGCGTTATAGCAGTACAAGTGAATTTCAAAGGCAGTACTTCCAACAATTACCCTCATGCAGGGCTATAATTCTGGCTAAGTATGAGTTCCACAGATCATGTGGACAGCCCTCATTTCTGGGAGGAGGGTGGAGGATCAAAAAGAGAAACAGAAAAATTGGCTATCATAGCGTTTGTAGCATATCTGGATCTATTTGCGTAATGGGGCTCTTCCTCCTGCAGGATACAGAAATGTGAGAGCTACTGGATCTGACATCCCTAATTTACTGAGGAACTATTTCGGGAAATGAACTGAGATTCAACTTATATGTTTTTACTACTGAAACGTTTTAGGGACAATGTCAGTGTTGTAGCTAAACTGAACATGTGTTATTGAAAACATTGTTGATCCAAATTTTGAACCGGAGGTTATATTTTGAAATTATGTTTGATTGTAGAAGCATAATGGGTTATGCTTGTAAATACAGTGGCATGGCAATCCAAATACATGGCATGGCAGTAGTGACATCATAAGGAGTTGTCCTAACTTAATTTAGTGCATCCGACCGTATTCTGTCAGGGATAATCAACAGAAAGAATGAGGAATTAGGATTTGAATGATAAATACACCAGACAACATTTACATTTACATTTATGGCATTTAGCAGACGCCTTTATCCAAAGCGACTTACAACAAATACATTTCACACCATTGATTACTTTGTCTTCTGATGACTGTTGGATAGATGATTCACTTACTTAAATAAATGTATTTGTTGTAAGTCGCTTTGGATAAAGGCGTCTGCTAAATGCCATAAATGTAATTGTAAATGTTGTCTGGTGTTTTTATCATTTATCAGATTTACCTAATTCCGGATCGCGTAACCTTTCCCTGAGATGCATAGTCTATATCAACAGTGTCTGGTGATACCATGTGCTATTTTGAGATATAAAATTGAAGTTCGATTTGAAACCTTTACCAAGTGAAACGTAGCCTCAGCAATATGACGTAGCCATCTAATAGCAGTGCAACATCCAGTGGAGATACCGTAACGAGGTGAATTGAAGATGGTTCCACCTTCTTGTCGTGCGGCTGTCACACTGTATTGCTCCTGTGCGCAGATTCACTACAAGTGAAATGTCTTGCTTGAGTGAAGCTGAAACATTGCTGAACTCATTCCATCATGGAGATCAAAAGGCTGAGTCTACCTTTAAGATGCTGTATGGTATACAGTAGGCCTATGTGCAATGCAATTCTATTGAGAGTTGAGATTATTTAAAAACACACCCCATTGCTCTACATCACCTCTTTGTGGAGTTGTGGTGAAACTACAACCATAACTACTGTAACACAACCAAAGCATACTATGATGATAAGACTAAGTACTGTATAATGAATTAAAGATGGAAGGATTCAAGGATACAATCCAATCTGGATAGTGTGTCATCATGAAATGGTCAGCATTTTACTCTGTTCAGCAGCACTAGACCTCCTGATAAGAATAAAATACTGTAGATAGACACTGCAAACTCGTTTTTAGAAGTTTATTCCATTCTTTTAAATCTATTTCAACCTTCACAATACTCAGTTTAACTTAAAAGTACAATGTCGGTCAGTTTTAAAAATCATAAAGTATGTGACAATACTGAATTGAGCAAACTGACACTTAACTAGAGGCTGCTACAGTAAAGCTATTGCTAAACCATATTCAGTTAAAGACTGTTGAATAACTGAGCACTCCTCTGGTTACAGAGTTGACATAGGACATGTAATGAATACATGTTCCTTTCTGTATGAGAATAATCTGTACAATTTCATATTTTGTTCTGCGGAATGATTTCTTCTCATATCCCCAGGGTCAATCCATTTGTCAGATATCCCAGTGTGAAATAAGAGGGGGAAGGGACTATGAGCGAGTAATTAGAGCAGGGGAGGCCGGTGGAGGTAGAAATCGGAGGATGGGCTCGATACCATTCCTTATTCCATTCCATGCATTACAATTAGCCTGTCCTCTAATTTCTGCCTTCATTAGCCTCCACTTGATTGTACTGTAAATATTACAAAAGATGACATAAAATTACAAGAAAAAGTGAATGAAAATGAGTCGAGTGCATTGAGATCAGGTGACCCCCCCCATCATACAACTATTACACAAATAATGTCATGGAAATCTTACAGTTAACAAAAAATATGAGCTGAAGCATGAAGATACATTTGAATATTGAGCACTGATGGATTGTAATGTTTCATCACCTCCACATCTTTAAAATACGCTTCTGAAGAAAAGGACCCATTGCAGCATCTCCTCTTCTGTGATCTGCTGCAGATGCCTTAATGTCAGGGGATAACAAAATGTCACCATAAGGTCGAATCTGAATTAAAAAGCTTGGTTGACAATGGAATATCTGCTTGACCTCTCTCCTGGCATTACCTAGTACTGATTGCATGCATTGAAAGACACAAATCTGGTTTAAATTTCATCAATTTATTCATTTCACCAATGCAAATTAGGTCTTGGTCACCATCTGCCTTGTTTTCAGTCTCCTGAGCAGAACTTGACTGTATCCAGAATAAATGAACATCTCTGAGGCTTTCATAAACCCTTTCATATGATACTTCACAAATCAACACATAGATACTTCAGGAATCCATTTTTGCAAAGCACCAGGAGTGAAGACCATTATGACCCCATTTATATTGTGCAAATGTACCTAATCATTTGTGACGCTCTTCAAAAGAGCTGTATGAAGGCTTCTTGAAGCCGTAAAAGAAGGAAACCATTTGCTGTGGGGTGGAACCGTTATCTTATGCCATGGTGAGCCATGTGTCGCAAATATAAGCCATCGTAACCACCATTACTTTGTAGATTCCCCACAGGCAGTGGGAAGGTTTGGACCATCTATAGAAAAAACATTATTCCCTTACTCTATTGTATGTGTTACTGCCTGCAACACAACTGGCCCTGACTTACAATGTAAATCCCCATTGCAAGGCTGGCTCTATGTGAACCTACCAGGATGACTTTGTTGGCACAGTCAAGGACACTGTCAAACATCGCAGTCTACACAGTCATCTCTAACCCCCGGGTGTTGTCACACACTTCCGTAATATGTGTGTGTGTGTGTGTGTGTGTGGGTGTGTGTGTGTGTGTGTGTGTGTGTGTGTGTGTGTGTGTGTGTGTGTGTGTGTGTGTGTGTGTGTGTGTCTGTGTGTGTGTGTGTGTGTGTGTGTGTGGGTGTGAGTGGGTGTGTGCATGTGTGTGAGTTGAGGTTTATAATTAGAGTATAGAGAGTTTATAGTTATTTGCGTTGAATGAATGCTTGCTGTATCAACATCGACATTTCTGCATGTATTCTGACATTCTAAAGTTTTGTCATAGTGCTAGGTCAGTTGTCATTATCAGCGGCCATTAAGCCTGTTGAAATGGTTGGTTATGGTGAAAATAAACCCATAGAATAGGCAGTCACAATCAATTCATGAGGTTATCAGGTTGTTTGAAACCCTTATCATGTTTTTCTACCGACATTCGGAGGCCAGGGAGGGCTCTTTATCCAGCTCAGATCTGATTTCCTGTCTCTCAGTGTTCCATGGGGAGATCTGAGTGGTGAGCTGTCAAAGCAATAAGACTTGCTTTCATATAAGGTTGAGTTGTCAGGTCCAACTGGAAATAACGTCCCTGGGGATGTGAGACAACCATTGTTTTGGGACACCGGGAGAGTGTTCCTTTACCTTGCCAGTTGTGAAACACTAATTGAATTCAAAATAGAAAAGTAAAAGCTGAAAATATGTAGGTGAGTTATAATATTGTTATCTCCTATTTTGTTACCTCTCAGGAATAAATCTTCAGAAGCCTTGGAGCTCAAAATCCCCTAGCTTCAATACTGACGGTTCAAACACATATTCTGGAAAAAGTCACTGTCATGAAAAATGTACAAAACATACAATTTTCCAATCACTTGCTTGTGATGACATGATTACACCCTTCACCAAAGTAAGTAACCTTACATCAAATCCCAAGACAACAATATTGATCAATTGATTAAAAAAAAGTATCTACTAGTCTTTAGTGAAGAAGTGGAAAAGGGCTCTGATTCTGTCAGCTCAGGCTTATGAATTGTGTACTTGGTCACATTGTGCAGCTAGGGGCATGAACTTGAGTGCTCTCTCTGAGTTTCCACATCATTGGTCATAGCCTCCTTTAACCCACGGCAGTTTGTAGAGCAGAGGAGTTAACATCTGACTTGCAATAGGCACATGACTTCTATACAAGTTGCAGTTCCTGATTAGAAAATGCAAGATGCTTATAGGTGCACTAAGGTATACTTCTTATAAAATATTCACTTCGACTACAATGCCTGTTTTCATCATTGTACCCAAATTTAGTGTTTTTATAAGTCTTTTGGGAGCAGTCTAGAGACAGCAGCTAGACCACAAACCTATACTTACTACTAGTAATGATTGGTTAACAGAGCAGAGAACCTGCCTGCCATTGCAACACAATCTCACAACCAAACATTCTGTTTTGACATTCCAATATCAAGTTCTCACCCAGGTTCCCAGATGAGAACATTTTCTCACCCATGTTCCCATACAATATTTGACAGATTATCACTAAACATTTTCAAGATTAGAAAATACTGTATCACCGAGCATCAGGCTAGCATAGCAGCACTTTAGAAACGCTGCAGCTGTGAGTGAGCAAATTGTGATTGCTGTGTCAAATCAATCATGTGTTTCGCTGATTTGCACGAAAACTTTCTGGAAACAGATAGTTTCTACCTTTTAACTGCGATACATTACACATGTAATGTGTGGTTAACCCAAAGACATCATTGGGTTGTAACATTTTAAAATATAATAAAAACAAATGTGTACTGAAAGTGGTTCATATTCCTTAATAAAATAGCTTCTCTTTAAACCATCAGAGGGTCACACGCTAGCTACAGACCTTCCCTTAGCCTTCTAGCTCAAGGAGTTAACAGGTGCTCACAAGGTGAAACATGAAACATGGATCTGGTGACGACTCGATCCAAGAGACTCCACACCAAGACGGCGAACCTCAGGGGCTGCCCGATGTGGTCGTGCCTCAAGACTCTCACCCAGTCTGCCCACCAAGCTTGGGGTTACTCCAGAGGTCCTCCCAGGCTATGTTACTGGTAATCTTTTCAGATTTTTCAGCCTAATAAAGGCTTCCTTGACTTTCATTGACACCGCTTTCATCCTCATGTTGACAGACACCAATAGCAGACTCCAAAGGCAAACGCAAAGTCTAGAATAAATACTAGACATTGACAGCTCTCTTATGCCTGCACGTATGATGTGATGGAACACACCTGACTTACCATTATATTATTTTTGGGTACCTGAAATAGGGGGACGATGCATAAAAAAGTGTTCGTAATTTGATGGTTTGATTTTAAATCCAAACTTTTGGAGTGGAGAGCCAAAAGAAGAAAAGATTATTCACTGTTCCATTACCTCAGGTAATGTATCTAGTCCAACATTATACTGTTCAGTATTGCATATTCCAATTCACATTGCACTACCCATAACATATCAATCTATATACTGGCCAGTTTTTCACAATTACACTTACAGTACAATACATATGAATGGGAGGGTGTGTTGTCTCCAGCCGTGGAAGGTCTGGGTCACTGCGTAGTTCAGCTCCCACACCCAACCCCACCACCACGGAGTAAGTGTTAGGATTATGTGTAAGCAATTGAGTGTTTGTGTGTTCCAAAAATAACAAAGCAAGACAAACCAAAACCAATCAACTAGATTAAAAAAAAAAAAAAAAGTACAATCAATTACAGTGACAAATACAATTTCAGGCATATCATGTCAATAGAATCTATAAATACATACAAATAAAAGAAAACAATTATTTTGTCCAAGAAGCCATGAACTCTATAAGAGGCTGACAAATTTTGATGAAGTCCTCAGGTTTACCTTTGATAATTACCTTTTTTTTTAATTTACCTTTTATTTATTTATTTACCTTTTATTTGCCTTTTACCATTTACTTTTGGTAATAACAGATCTTATCTAATATATAATGTGTGATTTCCTTTAACCAAAAATATAGTGTAGGAGGGTTGTTTGATTTCCAGTTTATTGCTGGAAATCATTTTCTTGCCGCTATTAAGACCATAGCAATATCTTTTTCCATAAATCTAGCTTATTAATACCAAGTGGAACAAATGAGGCAAAGGTGTAATACAAGTTTGCAGACATAAAGACAAAGTGTCTATAACAGAATTCCAAAGTGTGTAGCAACTGAATTACAGGACCAGAGCCTATGAAAATAAGTACCTTTTTGTTTCTTGTGTGTAGAACCTTGTATTGTAATAGTTTCTGTCTGAGATTATAAGAATACTTTTGTCATGGTTCCGTCTGGCCACCAGAGGGTGGCAGAGATCCCCCCCCACCCCCACCCCCCCACCCCCCCTATGTACTATGTACTCCCAGGTGTTTCTTATCCTTACTAATTTAGGGAGGGTGTTTTGTGTTGTTTCGTATTCTTAGCTTGGAAATGCGCCTACATTGTGTTCTCGCCACTCGAGCCTTCTGCAGTTTCTACATTTTGTTCCTCTGTCTCGAGTATTCCTGGGTTTTTGTTATTCTCTAGTGTTTCCTTTGTATCCTGTTGGATTATTCAGTAAAGTGGCCTATTTGCCTTTCAACTGCATTCTCTCGTCTGGTCTCCTCTTTTCTCCTGGGTCCTACACCACACAGCCTTACAGCAAGCTAAGACCCCAACATGGACCCAGCAAAGATCAACCAGCTCTGGAGTGTCATGTCTCACCGAGTAGTACTGCTGGATCTGCAGCAAGAGCAGCTCTCCCAAAGGGCAGAGGCACTCCAGGCACTCGCCCACTCCAGCAACTCCACACTCACACCTCTCGGAGTGGCCACTGCCCAAACCTCAACGCCCAGTGCGTCAGTTGTCATCGGAGATCCCCCGAGCTTCCCGAGCCCACCGAGCCAGTCTCCCGGTTTCCCGAGCATCCTGAGTCCACAGAGCCAGTCCCCTGATTTCCCAAGCATCCCAAGCCCCCCGAGCCAAGCCCCAGTCTCAAACCGGCTACAGGAGCAAAGGTGGTTTTAGCCCACTCAGCCCCAGACTGGCATCCATTCCAAGTCCCAGACTGACTCCCATTCCGAGTCCCAGACCAGCTTCCAGTCCAAGCCCCAGACAGATATAAGCCCAACGAGTAAGCTGTGTGTCTGTTGTAAAAGTAATAAAAAACACCTAAATCATCGAAACCTTTGGGTTTAGTGGGCAACAATTGTCTGAAAATTATCTGGGCCTTCAAATGCATTTTTGCAAATTTCTAAATATTTTGGCACATTACATGGCTCTCTGCCTACATAGGCCTATGTTGGTTGAATTGTTAAATATCATTCTGTCAGCTGGAAGCTTGCTTTCAACACTGGCTCTCCAAATTTAAAAATGAACAGCTCTTATACCTTAAAGAGGCTTAACACTCGTCTCACATAATACCCCCTCATCTGTTTAGTTGCTGATGCTGGCTGACATTTTCTCTGTGCTTTCCAGATGGAAGTCAAAGAGGTCAGAGGTTATGCGATTCAATGACAAACAAGATGATGGAGGCAAGGGGATAGGAGCAGGGATAAAAAAAATTACCACATATTTTACTGTCAGTGATTTAATAAGGGTGCCTTCAAACTGCCCAAAATGATTGGTCAAATAAACTGATGACACATGTTTTTCTTGGAGGGCAATATGTTAGTGGGAGACACAAGTCTGTGCGTTGGGAAAGTCTTGCTCTGTATTTTCGAATGTATTTGTGGCATAACCTCTGAAGCACCAAAGCGGCAATAAACCAACTATCCTTTGTCTCTGGGCTACATTAATCATTCATTGTTAATGGCAAGCATTTGCTTAATAAGATATAGTTATATTGATACAGATATATTGTCCATAGTTTAAAATAGACCCACTTTAAATAACTACAACTTTAAAGGTTTAATGAAGTGGTACATAACAGATTTATAATGTCTGACATAAGAACTTCCCATAATAAGAAACAGCCTTAATAAAGTAGTTATATAAAATCTATGTCATTATGACATAAATGTAGAACAATGTGTCAGATTATTCTGGAATGGATGTCAAAATAAAGTCTCCGCAAACCATACTGTTTTCAGTCAGAATTTGCCTCTTGGGCATACAGGTAATATACAGTTTCCTCCATAAGTATTGGAAAGAGGAAGCATTTTGTCTTCTTTTAGCTCTATACTCTGTACTATATACAGTTTGGATTTGAAATCAAACAATTACTATGGGGTCAAAGTAGAGATTCTCAGCTTTTAATTTCTTAAACATGTTTTAAACATACTCCCCCTTTTCTACTCCCCATTTCTGGGCTCCAAAAGTATTGGAAAAAAGCATATAATGTAAAAAATAAAGTACTCATGTTTAGTATTTGGTTGACAAACCTTTGCATGCAATAACTGCCTGAAGTTGAACATTGGTTATCTTCTCCGGTGATGCTCTGCCAGGTCTGCACTGCAGCCATCTTTAGTTGTTGTTTGTTTTGAGGTATTTTTGCCTACAATCTTATCATCAGGAAATTAAGTGCATGCTCAATTGGATTTAAACCTGAAGATTGACTTGGCCAGTCAAGAACTGCTGTTAGCAGTAACATCATCAATTAAGACAAGTTAGGCAGTTATTGTGGCAGCTACACATTCCCAAACCATAGCACCCCCTCCACCATGTTTCACAGATGAGGTGGTATGCTGTAAATCTTGGGCAGATCCTCTCTTAACTTTCCTCTTGCAATCACTCTGGTACATGCTAGCTGATTTTTCGCTATCAATAGTGATATTAGCTATCTTTCATATGGCTGCTTTAATCAGTGAAAATGCATTTGTAGGACTATACGCAATATGAGGTATTACATTTACAAGTATTATTTTTACAACATTTGCACACTTCAGCTTACAAAACAAATTTCTTGGTCATCTACAACTGGTTGCTAAGCGACATACTGGTAGCCATAAACTCAAACTGCTAAATTCTCAGTTAAGTTTAACTTTTAATTCCATGTTAAACCAATGGGACTTTTTGGAGTTACAAAAAGTTGAATAGTTTAAAAAGTATAATAGGTATCACAAAGCTTTTTGCAGGGTTTACAATTTAATAGGTTTTCTGCACATGTTAAAGTTGGTTTGGAGTGTGTCACTTAAAAGGTGTACAAACAGCAGAGTTTCATCTTGTAGTCACCATAGACCTCGATGTTAAAATGTGTACTTTTAAGTGGTAATATTTTGAAAAGTATAATGAGTATAAAATAGTTGAATACAAGTAACTCAAGTTAAACTCTTACACTTAGACTCTGCACGTTATAAAGTTGAAATGGTATGTTTTGCATAAAAGCTGTATGAGGAGTAGCAGAAAAGATTATATGAATTAGTGTGCTTCCCTGTTACTACACAGGCAAGAATAAATTCATGTAAATTGTTTCTGCATACTGATTAGAATCACGACAACTACATGTACATCATTTCCACAAATACAACTGAAACACAACTGAACATGCTTTTCCTTCTTACTAAGAGTTCTATATGGAACCAACATGTTATAAAGACCCATAGGACGTTCCTTAAATGAACCATGTATGGTGTCGTTTATGAATCATGGTTCACAGATCACAGATGCAATAGAATTGGAATCAAACAAGAACCAACATCACAGGTACGTCAGTTAGTAAGAGAATGCAACATAAAGAACCGAAACTCACAATTACCCACAATTCCCCAGCAAACTTGTGGAATTGTGAGTAATTGTGAGTTTCGGTTCTTTATGTTGTAATATCTCACGAATTAATGTACCTGTGACGTTGGTTCTTGTTTGATTCCAACTGTATTACATATGTGCTCATGTTCATGTGACATCCCAACTTCAAACAGGGGCATTGCATGGAATGAGACATGCAAAAAGGTTCCAAATAGCACCTCTTTGATGGAAAGGTTCCAAATATCACCTTTTAGGTGAAACAGGTACCTTGATGAAATTGTTCTCTAAATGACTTTGTTGCACCTCAACGGTGCCATGAAGAACCCTAACAACTTTTTTTTAAGAGTGTACTGCCAGTAGGACAACAACGCAAGGTTGGGAATACAGCATACTCTGAGGGGTGGTTCCCCAAACACAGATTAAGCCTCTCCTTGATTAGAAAGCACTTTCAATGGACATTCTAGCATTGTGACTGCCTATGGCCCCTGGTCCGAGCATTGATTACTTTATCTTATGATGACTGATGGATAGATGATTCACTTACTTCAACAAATGTATTTGTTGTAGGTCGCTTTCGATAAAGGCGTCTGCTAATTGGCATAAATGTTGATGTCAAATCTCTACTCTCTTTGTTTCAGCGACATATGGTTGAGAATTACTGAGGCACCATTCTCTCCCATTTATAATAGATATGGTGTCTTAATTCAAATCAAAAGTTCCCTACAGCACGTCCCTGTATAATGACTCACTGACTATAGACAATGTTGTTACGCTGTGGTACATTCATGTAGTAACTATAAAAAGCTGAGACTTTAGGTGATGGGTCTCTATGTAAGACAGTTTGATGTACACTGGTGTATGCTGTCATATAATTGGCCAGTGATATTTGCCAGTAAAACCCTTCTTGTACAACATGAGTATGCAGTGAGCTGAATGGTTGTACCTGCATTTGGTACCACTGTATTCTAAAATGCAAAAGAAGTATGTGACAGATTGATTATAAGTGTTCCACTAGACACGCAACAAAACCAGTCACAATACACATGGAGCTTTTATGGTTTGAGACATGTGTTTACTCATCAATCAATGCAAAAGTCTAGCATCGATAAGATAGAGATCCCCATGTCTGCTAGAGTACAGATTTCTGCCTCTCAGCATGAGTTTGTTTGCACCAGTACCCAATAGATTTGTTATTTTTTTCACTCAGGAATTTGCACCTAGAAGAAGGCTATTGCATTAGATCTGATATCCTTGATATCCTCTCCTGCATTGGTCAACTGCACCTGTGAAGGGCAGAGAGTGCACAATCCATATATAATCCATATATATAAGATCCATATATTGAGTGCCAGAAAGCTGTGACAAAAACACATGACTTAATAGTATTACAGAGATAGTATTGGATCTAACTCTTCAGGATGATGAAATAGAGGTCCTGGGGGATAGGGAATTCTTGAAAACTTGAGGGATTCTAATTGAATGCTCATGACAGGTCATTTTGAATCAAGTGTACATTGTTGTTTTTTTTCTCCTTGTTATTCAGCTACTGTATACTGTAGGTATTTGTTCATTAATTGGCTGATTATGCACATCTCTGGACAGCACTATGGTGAAGACAAGCCTACAGACTGTATGGAAAAATACAAGTGTGTAAATGTGCCTGGAATACATTACTCCTCCTCTGCATTATGTCTTGGTTGTAATCACACTAGATGCAACTTGTCAGAGAGGTTCGCAGAAATAAATTGGCAACACGCAGAAATCTGTTGAATGTGGAGATTGTGTAGAGGGGGTGAGAAAATATGTCATTTCAGAGTCGTGGTTTAATCCAACGCAAGAGAGAGTGCGGACCAATGAGAACCTTTCACGCTCCCCTCTAATACCTGCCTCTTTCCATCCGCTTTTTCATCCACATATTCACAACTGATCACGAGCAGCTGCCGTCCACATCTGGAGTCGCTTTGAATTATTAACTAACCCTCAATTTATAGATTGACTTTGAAAGCAGGCTTCGTTTAAAGACGTGGTCGATTCTATGATAGCTAAAATACTTACGGGTTTATTTGTTTTCTCTCAATAGTAAGTAGTATCTTGATAGGCTAGTTGCCGTTTTCCTTGGACTGTCTACATCACCATGCGTACACAGAGTAGGTTTGGGGGTTTCATACATACAAGTTACACTTTTTATAGCGATACGACGTCTAAAAACAGTAGATGTTTGATATGCATGGTCCATTATGTATTCAGTTCCGAAATCCACGTTTGAGAGAATAACTCTGAACGAAAAGATGTATAACGCCATATCGTGTAACCTAAAAAAAGTTGCTAGTTGTATGTATGACATACATTTGGTAATTTCATCCTAAATTTAGTCCTCTTTTATAGGCAAGCGTTTTGAAATAATTGGCTGACGCATTAACTTCTGTAGTTCTGCGCTAAAAGAGCTGACATGAGCCACAAGAGGAATTGAGTTTGTGGACTAACGAATTTAGCGGCACATGTGATGAAGTGATATGTTTTGTATCATTTTGTCCACTGACCAATTAACATTTGGACGTTGCTACTCTGGAAGGAAAGTTTTTGGATATGGTGTAAAGACGCTCGGCTCCATACTGAAGTGTTTAAGTTAGTCTGAGGGGAAATTTAAAAGACCTAAAAATACAGCGTTGGTTTCTTCTCCACAAAGAATCATTTGAACTTCCCACCGCAGAACGAGAGCGACATAAATAGTTCTGACATGTGGATGTAATTTCTGAAGAAAAAAAAACAAAAAAAAACAGACAGATGCAGAGAAATAAAGTGAGTGGGCTCAGTTTGAACGTGTAACAGATTTAGAAGACTGCAGGGAAAGCTTGAGATTATACAGTTATGATTTTACAAGCCACTATCAGCGGCATAATTAGAGGACAGAGGGACTAAAAAAAAAATGACTCGCTCTTTGAAGACCAGTAGATGAAGTCATTTTAACTGGGCATCAATCTCTGTAAACTTGCTTTCTGAAACAACTCGTGGAGGTTCGATAGAGTTGTCTCAGGGATGGGATCCACTGTCGTGCCCCACAGTTTGGGCTTTCTTCTCCTCGTCTCGGTCTTCAGTAGTGTCTGTCTGGTAAGTATTTTTTCCTCATAAAAATTAAAACACGTACTGCATGTCCTGGGCTTGTTTTTTTTATCTGTAGGCGGCTATGACAACACGGACCTTTTGGTCATACATGTTATGTCAACTTAATGATAACATGGAAATGTGAGCCTGTAAAGCTTTGACAGTCGATATCGTAAGGCAGGCATCATTTTGACAGCTGCACCCATCTGAAAAGCTGACTAGAAAACATCTTACTACATTGTTCAGTAATGACTTTGAAGTTATGATTTTCAGTCATGGCTCAAGTGAAACTGACAACTCAGAGGTTGATAAGAACTGGTTACTGGTGCATCCTAGACATGATTCCAGCATGCTTACATCTGTCCTGAGGCAAAGGACAGTAGTGGCCTAAGGTCTTGTGGATTTAATACCCATTAGTGCATTAATTAAATGAGATAAATGCCATACAAACTGCTTCAAGATAGATGTTGCCATATAAACAAGTGCTTCAAGATAGGCGTTAATTAATTGTAGGGGTGCCTTTCTTACTATAGGGTACTAGTTGCCAAATGTGATTCACTTCAATTCAACACAAATCATACTTTAATTCCATCACTGAGTAAGCACTTGAACATCACTTGCTGAGCTTAATCCTCTGCAACGTGGACATGTCTTTTCAGCTATGATGGTTATAATAGCCTACAGTAAGTACACATCTACGTTCATAATGTCCATTAACTGCTATGGGATTTCAATGTGGCCATTTCCACATACAAAATGGAGTGTACATGCAATATGTGGGGTACATATTCATTAATATCCTCTGCATATATGTACAGTCACTACACAGTGGCTTTGCAGGCAGAGGCAGAGCAGTGCACCAAGCTGGTTGTGTGTTTTTTGGCTAAAGGTATTGCGCATTCAACAGGCAGTTCGCCCAGGCTATGAGGCACAGTGCATTTTCCCAGTGATGTGGTCCGTCCCTGTGCCGCAGTGGACTTCTTAGGCTCATTGGTTTAGATGGCAGAGGAAAACAATTATAACATGGCTGTGTATTTATAGCTGATTCAACATTCGGTCGTTAAACGCTGTGTCTGTGAATTCTGTTTACTCTTTCAGTTTGATGTTTTGTGTGTGTTCTTTTCCACCAAATGTCTGTGTTTTTTCATCGTATGACCAAAAATGACAGATCTCTCTGCTCGCCAAGACTAGGAATGGATAACTAACATTTATGAGACCATCTCAGAGGAGACGCAAGGCCGAAGCTAATTCGGTCCTTTCATTGAGCTCTGTCATGTTATTCCAAATCTTATCAAAAAAAAACCCATATTGATATGGACCGACGGTGCATAAAGTCTGCTTGTTGTAGCTGAATTATCTGTGAAGACAATGTCACTCTCTGCTGTGTTCTCACCCTGACACTCTTACTTAAGTGGCAACTCCCAGACATGGCCAGCGCTCTGCCTGGCAGGATCCTCTCTTCTAGAGTGACTCACTTGGTTATTGCATTCATTAGGAGGAAGCGCTTCATTCAGGAACCTCGGTGGGCATCTAATTCCTACCTCATGACTGTGTTTTGGCTCCCTGATAACTTACACGTGCCTGAGTCCTCAGAGTGAGACTTTAACATGTAACGTACAGTATAATATAGGTCGCTGTTTAAAAGGGTTTGATTTTGGACACAATGACCAAAAATTTGACTCTATCCGAGAAATTCTATCTGTACAATACTTGTTGTGTCAAGGACATTGGTGTAGGTAAATGACATCATACAGGGTAAACACTTTGATATGGATTTTATAAGGACTTGAAATGCAATTCACACACTGTCAGCTGTGGTGGTGGAGACTGCAGTCAGTGTCTCTTTGTGGTAGAACCCTAACCCTAACACTATTGAATGGCCCACTTACTATTTAGACAAAGACACCTGATTCATTTGTCAACTTCATCACCGACTGAGTATGTATTCAACACAAATATTTCACATCATTACTTGTTGCAAATGATGTGGTCCACATAGGCTAAATCCTTTCCCCAGGACAAATACCAGTTGTGAGTCACCAATAGATGCTTCTGTTTTCCTTGGCTAGCTAACACTAATTGATTTGAAGTGACACTGATATGATATGAAAGCGCCATTAGCTACTTGCCACCTGCTTTTAGTCTTCTGTTTATGAAGTCAAAATGACTGGCACCAGGTTTTTACCTGGCCACACGCTGTCCACATTATGATTTAAACAAGCCCTGATGCTCAGTAGGAGGACACATTTTCTCAGCTTGGAAACATGTTACAATCTTTTAACTGTCTGTTTCTCCAGCTAGTCAAATCAATTGTAGCTGATGTAAGTTGTTGGCCATACCGTATACCGTTTTAAATCCCTAGGTACTAACGTTGAGCCCTGTTTCTGTTGACATAACATTTTAATCAAAGCCATAATTGAACCCTTGACTCATCTTGAGTAGGATGTGAATTCAATGGTAGTCAATTCGCTACAGTACATGCCTCAATCTTGGCAACAATTTTTTCCATTTTATATATGATCCTCTTATGGCTTCTTCGGTTTGTTTTGTCATGTAGGTGTGAATAATTGTATAGTCGGCAGATGCTTCTCTGATCTCAACCTCAACCTCAAGTGCCCTCAGAATAGCTTGAGAGAAGTAGGGAGGCTTGCAATCATAAATTGCATCATGTATCACTGAACCCTAAGACCTCCAAGGTGCACCAATGGATCCAACTGAGACAGCTGCAAGGCTTCATGGTAGAACTTCTACAATTCTCACAGAGCTCACCGAAGAAGGAGAGGTTAGGGCTCAGGATAATGTGTATTTTTGTTTGGAAACAGATATTTAAACCATCGCCATACAAGGGGGGGGGGCAACTTTTTCCCTTATGATTTTTCACACTGCAGTTGCCAAGACAGTAGTGTCGAACCGTGGCGAGAATTCTCACTAGATTGGTCTTCTATTTGTGTGTCCATTCAAGATCCAAATTAGCGTGATTGCAATCAGCCTTTTCAATTCATGGCTCCTAACCTTGTGCAGTCACTTGAAGGCATCTCAGAGCAAGCTGGTGGATAACTGGACTAACAATGGCAGTCATCATAACAGAGCAGATAAATCAAATCAAGTTAATTTTAAAGTGCATTTCACACGTCGCAACACATCTTACAACAAAGGATTAAAAGATAAACAAAAGTAGCAATACTATTCAGGGACGGCTTCTTGCCTCCCCCCCCCCCCCCCCCCCCTTTATTCCAGTCACCAAAACACACCAAGACGTCATGTTGAGGTTCCAGGGGTTGGCAGGATGAGTAATGCGTGTGAGACGGACTGCAGCACAATTGAAGAGGACAGAAGGGAGCAAGTTAATCTTCATGGATGTGACACAGAATACACACATCTAATTTACTCCCACGCAGTCTGAAAGATGTCTTTTATTATATTACAAACTTGATAATATTGCTGTCAAATTAGAGATGGAAGTAAAGATGTACAGGTTGCGTGAGCACTTACGGATCCGTAGAAGGTTCTTTCCTAGTAATGTGTTTCTGCTCATCTCTTTGGATGCTAGGTGAGAAAGGTCATTCACTGTCGTCACTGGTCTCTTAAAACTTGTTTTCCTGATTTTTCATGGGATTACCTACAGATTCCTCTCACACCAGGCAACTTTAAGGGGGAAAACATTCCATGGACAACACTATCACTATGCGCTTAGAATTAAAAAAAAAAGTACTTTCTAAAGTTGTTCTGTTCATTCCTTTTATGACTTCTTAAATCCTCTATTAGAAACGTATCCTTCGCTATCGCACAGTGCTGTTGACTGACACACAGCACACTTTTGAGAAGGCCCATATGACTCAGTCTCATAACGTGCCTGTTAATAGTGGAGGCTTCAGTTTCATTGGCGTGGTAAGGTTATACCATGGCTGTGTTTGACTCAGGAAAGGGCTTGTTTTCTTGACTTCCCGTGACCTTCTCTTTTTTTCCAAACTTTTCCACTTAAAGAATGCGGGAGTGTGAGTAACTCAATGCCACTTTTACACCTCACTGAAAAAGTTACACCACTAACACAGATATTTGAATGATGTGCCTCTGCTGTACGGTTCCTACTGCTCTTCTAGCAAAGAGAAACATGTTATTTTGGGTTTGAATGAAACATTACATTTCTACTGTATATAGTTTTATGTCTTTAGACTAATAGTTCGGGCACCATGCCTTATTTTGGAATTCCATGACAAAAAATGCTTCACAGGCCAGTGCAGTTTTGTATCTTTGATGCTAGTACACATTTTGGGGAATGTTTGTGCTGTTATCAATACAACACGAACCGTACAGTAGCTCCTTTCAGATAGTAACACCACATTACTCAGTAGGCAGTATTGTCTCTATCACTGACTGCATATCATTGGGTTAATCATCTCTGTGCATATATCATGTAATAATATCACATAATTAATCATCTCTGCATGGAGTATTTTAAGAAGATAATACCTAAACCCACAGTTAGAAAAGCAGAAATCTTAAGGCCAAGAAAGGCCACAGTATTAAATACCAGCAAAAGGCACAGAAGAGTGTGACGAGGAAAATGGGGAACTGACTGTACTGATCTTTTACACAGACACAAATGTCTACGCTTGGTTTTTCATAGGGCCTTGGTAAAGAAAGAGTGATTTTGTCGCATGTGGGCAGTTGTCATGTTTTAAAATGATATCAAGAGACATAAATATATATGTGGGGGAAGGCTTTCTGAAATGGTAAAGCTATGTGTGAAATGATTTGTCCAACCTCAGGGAAATCACTCTTGTGCTTTACTGCCAACATTTGATAATACCACCTACTGTACAGTTCATTTTTAAAGTGTTCATTACCGATGAAAGCCATATTCAATACAACCATAAAACGTTCTCTGTGATTGTCATAATGACACAGATACTACTTCCTACAAAGCGACATGACATATGACATTGACCAATTTATTGACATGGTTTAACAAGCTTTAGCAAACCAGACTTTTTTTGTATCTATTCTAAGCTGATACAAATGCATTACTACCAATATCCTTCAACGACCTTTATCAAAGTGCAGTATCAGAGTATGAAAATTATGGAAAGTGTTACTGAATGTCAGCCACAGTTTGTAGTAAGTGTGAGTACCTTCTGTGGTAGGAGACATTAATTTTGTTATTTCATTGTTTTACATTGCCAATATGTTGGATAGTTTCAGTTGGCCAATTCTCTGGATTGCTGCTACTAATTGAGTTCTGATTTCAAATAAGAAATGGTGAACAGTGTTGTTCTGTATCAGCTCTATGGTATGCAAGAACATAATAGTCAGTCAAGTAAATTTGCCATGAAAAACGCTGAATCACCAATCTAATGTTTTGTCCTGTAGCCTCTTCTTTCTCCTTGCTACCCCCTGTATGAAAATTCTGGCATTGAATTCCATGTGGTGAGCATTCCTGAACTCCCAGGGCACCTCAATTGCATTGACTTGTGAAAGTTCTCAGCCTTGTAGCTGCCTTCCCCATTGACAAAGTCCTGCAACGCCCTCCCCCACTGGTGCCCTAGGGATAGCATTTCAAACACAACCTCAGACATATGCTTCATTTTGATTTTAAAATTGTATTTCTTCTTATAACAGAGCATCAAATGGACCTTCACAGAATCCATTTACAAGGTCAAGGGGGGTGTTGGATCTGCGGTAGGAATCCTCAGTTCTGATACGGTTGTTGACGTGATTTGGATGAAGCTCAGTTCTTGGGCAGGACCAACCCTCCTCCTCCTGGGTTGGCACATGGCATATTGCAGCGAGGAGGGAGGATTTCTTAAAAGGACCTTTATTAGTTTCATTTCAAACCTCTGGGGCTTATGGGTTTGTAAGTATGCAGTTCACAGCTCCAAATTTTCCAGCAAAAAGAGTAAGAGAAATCATCTTATTGCAGGCAGCAACAGGGGTAGATCGGAGCCAATTCAGATAACAGTAAGAGGCCTGCCCGGATGGCTGCATTGCTAGCAATGTGGTATTTAACATGTCATCCATTGAGAGCAGAACATCTCTGAGTGCTGTTGCAAGCTTATCCATGTGAATAGAACTCTGTTGGCCTAATCAATGCATGTTTTCCAGCATATATTCAAAACATGATCAGGGTTATGGTCTATTGTGACGTGGAGTTTGGCCCAGATTATGAGCACTGTTTGTCCACGATGTCACTGAGGGTCATTTGAATGTGAATAGAAGTTTTCCAGCATATGTTCAAAACATGATCAGGGTGATGGTCAGTTGAGTGGTGGCAAAAGGATAACTGGACCTACTGGATACACATTAGACCTTGTTGTACAACAATGAATGAACAAGTTGTTGAATCCAATGACAGTCATCCTATGAGCCACTCACCACCATGACATGATGGTGTAAGAGATACGTAAATAGAGTGACTCATTGAGAAACACTATTTCAGTGACGTTGGAGGGAAACACTGGGCCTCATTTATCCAGGGCCGTTTGAGCCTTCATGCCTGAACATTAATGTATGCTAAGACCATACAGGCTACTGTAAAATGTGTGTTATCAACTTGTCCGGTCCTCGAAGTTTGGCATTCTAGCACACTGTCGCCTATTGACTTAGACTCTTTCTCGAGGTACCCCCAGTACCCATTTCTGGTCAAATATAAATACAAGATTTCAAAGGCCAGTGGCCTTGTAGTATGTGGAAACTGGAAAGCCCATGCTGAAAGGCTAATAGCAGACCACTCAACTGGAATCTACCATGTACAGTTGAAGCATGTATGTATCTATATGCTAAGCTGTGAAAGGAGCAAGAAATTCATATTTTCACTGACAAATATTTCCACAGTATTTTGATAAGTAGATGCTCCTATATTTAAATTTAATTTGCATCACTTTTATCATATACTGCACTTTACATATATGGAGCAAGCTAACACTTGTGTATTTGTTAGAGTACAGCTATACACATTCCAGGCCTTTTGAAAAAGGATTAAGGGGTGCAAGTTATTTGTTTGCAATTCATGTGATCTGTGCCAAAATACAGAACATGCTGTGTGTTGGCTTTGCTAGTAGTGTTTCCGTTATGATGTTAATCCACTAAGGGCTGTGTGCTGTAGATGCATGACACTTACTGTAACAATATACAGCATACCGTTACAGTGCTTTAATAGCGCTCTATAAGACTTATGAGCATGTATGATTATAATGTCTTATGTGTTTTCATAATGATCCTGAGCTTTAATCAGATATGTTTGGGTCAGTTGAAAAAAAACGTTTTACTGTATTACATTTTGTACATGCCTATAATGACTGTTGTGTGTGTCTCATAGAAAGTGTTACTGTTAAACATCTCCTACAGGGTAACACAGGACTGACCAGCGTGGTTCCCCCCCAATGAATGCAATCAAACCCAAAAATGACCCATGTTTTGGGTCGTCAGTGAGAAATGCTGCGAGTGTGTGTATTTCAAAACCTTGCAGATACAGTAGCATTTTGTTGTTTGGGGTTTTTTAGGCTTGACTGATGCTGGCATGTCGGAAGATTCTATTTCAAGGCGCACGTTTTTCCTCTAATGCTTGAAATCTGAACTACATGGAAGTATGTTGTGTGTAGCCGTATGTATTCTCCTTGAGGCCAATGCTTGTCAAAAACCCCATGCTATTCCCTCTGGCCCCTCTAGTAACGCCATAGGACGGAGGCAGCATATGCAAATTGTGAGGTGTCATGTGTTCATAGAGGTTTTAACATTACATCATCGGAGCGGTCGTTTCACTACCAGGAAATTATCACAAAATAATATGTCCTCTTCACCTGCCTCAAAAATAGCATGGCAGTGAACCATAGCAGTGTTTCCATTTGTACGTCTGTAATGATTCAAAGTGAGTTACAATAGAGTGTAATGATGTTTACATTTACAAGTAAACACTACGCTTATTCTGTGGCCAGCATCTGCTCCAGGGTCGAAGAGGTGCATGCACAACACAATGCAGGCGGTCCGTCTTATCTTTCTAAGTGCTCCCGCCTCATTTTAGTGTGCTTTCACATCAAAAGACCTATCTGATTTTACACCAGTGCTTGTGGAACTCATCTGAAAAACACTTGAGATTCAGTCTGACCTTCCTGTCAATAAGAGCCCTCCAACAATCAAAAGGGTGTGATGTTTAGGGCAACAAGAGACACCTCAGGTAATTAAGCTGCCACTGATTATCCTCCAATTTGGATGTGGCTTTATTGCAAAGGCAGTAGCAATTAGGGGTATTACACAAACGACGACCCATTCAATTCTCCTCAGGCGGTTGTGCCCTTGAATGACAGTGGAAAAAGGGGGCTATTTGGCGCCGTAAGGGAAGCTAAAGTGCCTGGTAAAATTGACTTTTTCCACACCCATTTTGTCAAACAGAAATTGAGTGCCAAATCGTTTCAGAGAAATGGTCATGCTGTGTGCTGGGGGCCATACTTTTGTCTCACTCAGACAAAGGAGGTGGTGAAATATGGAAAAAGTAGTGATTTGTTATGACCAGACAGAGCACACATCAGATAAGTTGTTGAACAAGAGATTTCTCATTTATTGCCTCATTATGGAATTGGATGTTGTGCTCTACACAGGCAGCTGCTGGTGTGCTTAGCACTAGAGAGGTACAAGGGAGATAGATATGAAGATAACATTCACAATGTTTCTATATACATTTTAGCCAGTATTTAATATATTTTGTCAGCTTGCAGTTGTAATGTATTGATCTTTTTAAGTCTTAAATACTAAACACTTTAAACTGTAAACAAAGACGCACATTTTTTTGGGGGTATTTTCAAAGACACATTTACGGTGCAATCTGTAACTCAAACAACAAAGCGGCACTTTTTGGTAAACAGCTGAAGGATGGGGCTGGAGAAACGTAACCACTCTCAATTTCATAGACAGAGCTATGGATGCAAAGACTGATCATCCACAAGATCAACATTATAGTTTTAACCATGTTTTGAAGCAGGGCCGTAACTACCACTGAGTATTTTTTTTGTCATTATCATAGACATAGAGTGCCCTGCGTAAGTAATGGGACAGTGAAGCATTTTTTGGCTCTACACTCCAAAAGTTTTGATTTGAAATCAAACAATTACTATTAGGTTAAAGTAGAGATGCTCAGCTTTTATTTTATGGTATTTGTGCACATATTGGTTTTAGTTCTCAGGAATTACAACACGTTTTATGCATAGTCCCCCTATTTCAGGGTACCCAAAAGTGATGGGACAGATTCATCAAATGTCCAAATTAAGCACTCATGTTTAGTATTTGGTCGACAATCCTTTGCATGCAATAACTACCTGAGGTCTGTGACCCATTGACCCCACCAGGCGCTGGGTATCTTCTCTGGTGATGCTCTGCCAGGCCTGTACTGCAGCCATCTTCAGATGTTGTCTTGAGGACGTTTTCCTTAAGTCTCTTCTTCAGCAAACAAAATGCATGTTCAATAGGACTTGAATCTGGAGATTGATTTGTCAAGTCAACAACTTTCCACTTTTTGTGCCTGAAAACCTCCCTAGTTCTATGGCAGTATGTTTTGGGTCATTGTCCTGCTGTATGATGAAGCGCCGTCCAATGAGTTTGTTCTGCTGCTGCTGCAGTCAGCAGTTACATCATCAATGAAGACAAGTGAGCCAGTTCCAGTAGAAGTTATACATGCCCAAGCCATAACACCCCCTCCACCATATTTCACAGATGAGGTGGTATGCTGTGGATATTGGGCAGTTCCTTTTTTTCTCCATACTTTACTCTCA
Organism: Argentina silus; assembly: GCF_951799395.1. Taxonomy (NCBI): domain Eukaryota; kingdom Metazoa; phylum Chordata; class Actinopteri; order Argentiniformes; family Argentinidae; genus Argentina; species Argentina silus. Next base: position 12,854,119 of record NC_139672.1, on the reverse strand, counting down.
CCATCACACTGGTACATGTTAATCTTTGTCTCATCTGTTCACAAGACCTTTTCCCAGAATTCTGCAGGCTCTTTTTCTTTCTTTTTTTTTTTTTTTTTTTTTTTTTAGCAAACTGTAACCTGGCCATCTTGTTTTTGTGGGTAACTAGTGGTTTGCACCTTGCAGTGTAGCCACCTTGTGGATGGTCATCTCTGACACATTCATGCCTTCCTCCTGGAGAGTGTTCTTGATATGTGGGACAGTTGTTTTGTGGTTTTTCTTAATTATGATAAGCATTCTTCGGCCAACCACTGTAGAAGTTGGCCTACCAGGCCATTTGAGATTGCTGAGCTCACCAGTGCTTTCTTTCCTTTTTAATTATGGCTTTGGCTATGTTTTTATGATATTTCAGCCTCATAATGGCTTCCCTGACTTTCATTGATGACTTTTTGGTCCTCATGTTCACAGACACCAATATCAGACTCCAAAGGCAAATGCAAAGCCTAGAATCTAATAATGAACCATCTAATGACCATCTAGCATCATCTAATGAACCAGAAACATCTGTCAAGCCAATTGTCCCATCACTTTTGCATACCCTGAATTAGAGGGACTATGCATAAAAAGTGTTATTTCTGAATGGTGAAGCCATACTTTAACCTAATAGTAATTGTTTGATTTCAAACTTCTGGAGTGTCGAGCCAAAAGAAGAAACCACGCTTCACTGTGCCATTACTTATGCAGGGGACTGTACATATTCCATATTACATCTATATTCCTCACTTCATATTTTAATTACGTCATTGGTCATAATACGCTATGAAAGTCCGTACTCCGTCTCTAGAATGTAGGCCTAGGTTAAAATAACTGGAGACACACACTCGTCATTTCTGGGGACAGGCAGCAACGTTAATTATGATTGCTAGGAGAGCGTTGAAGTGGTTGCCAACAGTAGTAAATGACTAAATGTTTTACTTTACATTTTTAGCTTGAAAACCGTTCATCTTGGGGTGAAACAGTCCACATAGGATCAGACTACACATATTTACCGTTAATTACTTACCAGTCCAACCTGTCTCCAAAAGTGACACGTCTCCAGTTATGTTTACGTTCTGCAGTTTATGACACAGGACTTCCATTGCGTATTCAAATGGTCCGATTCAGAGTTTGTGATAAAAATATTAAATTCTACAATTTGCTTTATCGTGTTCTTCAATGAGTGCATTTCTCTCTCTCCTCACCATTGATGATTCATTCATTATTTAAGTTGCCCAAATAACAGCAAAAAAGCAAAGTTGGCAACATAAATACATCTAACATCCATTTATCGCAAACAGTATGTAGTTGTGCATGACCTCTGTAAAACAGCTATACAGTGTTTGTTTACAATTGTATTGTTTACAAACAATGCAGTAAAACAAGCTTATAATTTGGGTTCTGATGGGGAATGACAGTTGAACTAAGCTCATGAAGCATTTATAAGTGATATCTTCAATAATCAAAGGCCATATACCATTAATTTAAAAGCCCAAAAATCAATGTACCAATTACAGATTGCCCCCTTAACCTAAGCATGCTTGAATTAGATCAGTCTCAATGTAGGGAAATTCATTCATCTGGAATCTTCTCTGGAGCATGACCTAATACCTCTCACAGGCAAAATAGCTCACCATTTTGAAATGTCCTCACTATATTTCCTCTTGTTAATATATGACCCCCACACGAAGGAGCAAATCTCTTACTATCGGTCCAGTCGAGTGGTCCAAGAACATCATCAGAAAGCTGTTTCTCCACAGAATGCGAGAAAATTAGCAGCCTTCCCCATTTAAATATAACAAGCGTGAGTAAGCAGCATGATTCAGTTGCCATGCCCGTTGGAGGTCTTTTGATACGTTTATGGTTTGACGCTGGCTGATGTATCAGTGTGTCAGATCCATTTAGGCTAGCGAAGGTGCTGATCTGCAGAGACGCCCACCCTATTATGTTATCTGGCAAAGCAGATTGAATGGCTGCAAGGCCTTGGCCGTGGAAATGGACGTTTTTTGAATAACACTGACAGGCTTTTCTGACACTGTGAGATGTCACTGAAATGTGACAACTATCACGGTGGCGGGTTGGTGTGAATAGTTGCAATCTCAGTGAAAGGAACCTTCAGAGTAAAAGTTTTGTTGTCGACAACACAATCAGAGGAAAAAGACTTGCTTAGAATGTTAATGCATCTTTGCTCTACGTGTGCAAGATAACACTGAACTATTGCGTTATTGAACGAGGCTCAGCTGCGGTTCAGAATGTTGATTCTGCGTTAGGATTACAGTGGGGAAATCTACTGATTGGAGGCCTAAGACGTCAGTGTCATGATGATAATTCCAATAATTAAAGTTGGAGATGTGGCTGTTTGAACAATTGAACCTGAACCTAGAACCTAGATGTGTGTGTGTGTGTGTGTGTGTGTGTGTGTGTGTGTGTGTGTGTGTGTGTGTGTGTGTGTGTATATATATATATATATATATATATGTGTGTGTCTAAAGGTGTATTTGAAGTGAATTATGCCGAACCTCTGAAGTCCCATGTCTTGGACTTTTCATTCGCTTTCATCATTCATTTATAGAACTTTTTGTCAGGAAAAAACAACAACATTTACCCTTTCAGGGCTTTCAGACGTTTCAGGAGTCTTGTTCTTCTTCGTTCCCCTCTGGATGTGTTTTTCTTTGTAACCCTCTTTTGAAAAATGAATGAGTCCATTAGAACTCACCTGCAGTCCATGGTAGTTAATATTGTAGTGTCTGGCTTTCTGCGAGCTCACCTATATCTTTTGCACAATGAGGTCATGGCTATGTGCCTCAATCATGTTGGTCCACAATCGTGCATCTTTCCTGTTATCTGCTACCAGACACAGAAATGTGTCCACAAAAATCCACTTTACCGTAAAACCATACTGTAGTAGGGGATGTTTAGACCTGTGGGATTATGAGATTAAAAACATGGAGATAGAGCCAATGTTCAAACACTGTCCTTTAAAGGTTGTTATGAAAAGTTCACAGGATACTGTACCCCATTTCCAGTTGAAGTTTCACTTGTCCTAACTGTATGGTAAAAAAAAAAAAGAGATATAGATGAAAATGGATTGTTGTTAATGATTTTATGCAGTAACTGAGAGGACATAATGTGCCATTATGGTATCACAGTCCAGAGTAAAATGCTAAAATAGAAAGCTCTTAGGAGACCATTTGAAAAATATATTTAATCCATAATCTAGATAATCTACATATGTCACAGAATCACTACCCTTAACGACAAACTGTGCATATACTGTATTTTCCAGATGCATGTAAATGTAACCTATTATCGTGCTGGCAACCCGCCGCTCTTCCCCCTGTGTGATTAATGGCTATGTTTCTAACATCCATTAGGATATTATGAAATGTCTGGTGCCTTTGATTGTTATGTAACCATTTGTAGTTTTTAAGCTTTTGATGAAAATTGAAATGCTGTCCTGGTATTGCTTGAGTGATAGAATAGCCCCATACTCCCTTTATTAAAAGCACTTACATAACTTCTGAAAAATAAGTGCTCAATTTTCAATTAGAGAAAACAACACAGACGGACCTCTTCTGGCCCCATGATATGTACACGGCTTCCCAATGCACACACAATGTTTCCATCAGGGACAAAAGTGCTGTTCTTCAAGCATATCTGGCCAGGGCAGGGTATAATTAGGAACTGAATGCTGCTTTAAGTCAGAGTGTGGTTTGCGAGCATTTCCAAAGGACAACCAGTCTTGTGGTTTGTGGTTTTTATCATCAAATGCAAATTGCACAGTTGAAGAGGAGTGGCACTGACTCATAGAGTTTATAATATCCAGCAACTTCATCCGCTAAAACATTCATGCGGTGCAATATGTCAAAAGTAACATATTCATGTTTTTTCCAGATAGTGGACAGGCCATTAAAAACAAGATTCGGTGGAGCTATAATTTACAAGATCCCCTATTTTTTAAGAAAAAAAAGTGGGGGAAAGTCAAAAAGCCCTTGGGATCGCATTTTGAAAATAAGCCAACAACAAGGAAGGAAATGTTAGCCTATGGTGTAAAGAAGGGCAAATGACCAACACAAGTACAAAAAACAAACATATACCTGTATTCCCATAATACAGGGCTTTACTGCGACCAGGGTAAATATTATCTGTATATTATTTATCATCTATGTGACGAAGTGTGATTTGGAATGGTAAGTCTCACTTTACATGGCCATTTACCCAAGAATCCCATCCTCAGTAACATATAAACCGACAGAGAGCACCATTATTACAAAAATACTTGGTGATTCAGGGAATTGATATGAGGCAGATTTTTTTGATTAAAATGCTACTGGAGTTTTGATCAGGAGGTCTGTGTTGACAGGCAAATCATATATCTGGAGTCAGAACTTCTGGACACAGAACCTTTGTGTCAATAATACACAGTATTTGCCTTAACCCAACAACCCCCCTCCCCCACCACATTAAAATGATTTAATGTTTGGTGTTGAGCTTATCCCTAAATGACCTAAGTTTTGAAAATCTGTCAAGTGAAATTTGCCATGAAATGAAAAGCAACAAGATTTTATATATCGATATTGCTGCATTTCATTTCATGACAAATTTCAAATATATAAAAAATAAGAAGTTCTGTATGTTAATGTTAGTTATTTACACCTATGGCTCTGTAGAAAGACCTACTATATAAGCTTAATCTCCTGAAAGGGGAAACAATCATGAATGCCAGTAAAGTATTAACTCTTTACAGTTTATGATTATGTTTGTGTGACCAGATTTTCTTCTTTTCACTCAAGTACTGCAAGTTGGTTTCACAAGCATTACATGCATTTAATATGCATGAAGTGTTCATGTGGCGATGCATGTTATAGTTTCTAAAGCATAACGGCCTAGCTCTTTGCATGTTGTGAGTACTCCTTCCTACAGTGATACTCCTGTTCTCAAATTAAACTCCCCCCCCCCCCCCCCCAAATCCCCAAAACATTATCCACAAAATACACAGGTACAACATAGCCAATTACATGTTATTTGTCTTTGGTACAGTATCTATAACTATTTTTTATAGGTAATCAATCATAGGTTAGTTTGTCAGTAAATATGTTGTTTCAAGCATACAGTATAGGGTAATAGGGGAATCTTGGCCATAACCATATTAGTATTGCACATCTTTTGATTTGTGGATTCATATAATTGCAGTAATGACTAACCATCTGCTAGTAGGTAATTTGTTTATTTAATCTTTTAGGAGCACAGACATCGTTGTTCTGTTTTTGAATGTGAGAATTTACTGTACATTCCCAGTTTCCACCAATACACCAAGGACCATTTCAGGAGCAGGCTTTGGTTTACCACAAAAAAAAAAAAAAAAAAAAAAAAACTTCCATTGTGTAAGACTGTCCATAATCAAGACTGTCTGATAGTCTTTACTTAAACATAGCTTTGGTTTTTGTTGCTTTGACAAAAAGAATACTCTCTTTAGACACTCAAAGTGGCAGGCAACTATTTTAATGTTCATTTTTGAATGGATGCAGTATCGACAGATCAATCAGTATGTATTCATAGCACATTTTGTACATTAATGCAATGCAATGTGCTTCACATAAAGATAAAAACAGTAAAATAAAAAATTACAAATAAAAATCTAGAAAATACACCGAATCCCACGCCGTTATTGAGTGTCCACAGATTAGGAAAGGGCGTATACAACTGTATTCCACTTGTAACAGTCTGTGGTCCAACATGGTGCTGTAGTTTGAAATAGACTTGTCACTCCAGCCTAAATACAGCAAACTCAATATTGGTCCATTTATTTCCTTTACTTAGTTTCAGTCAGTCATTCACCCACAGTCTCAGAAGACAAACAGAAAACGTGTGGTTCATTGAAGTAGGGTTTGTATTTAGAAGGACCCAATGATGAAAACTCATATTTATATGGCGTGTGTATTTTTCTCATTTTCTTTTTGGCACACTGTCAAATGTATTTAACAAAAAGAATACTGTATTTTTTGAATGAAATGCTGTAAATAAGAATATGCAAGCTTCTTCCTGTGAGAGTTATGTTGACTTTGGTGGTTTGGACTCCAGCCAGCAGAGAAGGAATAGTTTTCAAAAAAGAATCGTCAGGCACAGAGTTATTACCTTGGATCCTCCTCTAGGGATGGCTTAATCCAAAATGATACTTCAATCTTGATATAAAAATAGGTAATCTCTTCACCAAGATATGTGCCAGTTTAACACTGTCTGGAGTCTGCAGATGGAGGACAATTTCATATCACTGCGTGCCCCTTGCACACTTCGACCCATTTTCTTGACTGATTTGACACATGACACAAAGCCCTAAATGAACTGCAGAACCTACCTCCTCTTGTTGTTACACATATCGATCAGTTGACAAAGCTAGCCATATTGGAACGGTTGAGATTTTTGTTCTATATCTTAAGACGACGACAATACCCCCATAACCCCAAGGTTAAAATCATTTTTGAAAAGACTTACAAACTGTGACATGCTGTTTCCCTCCAGGTGGCCTACTGTAGCCCTTAAACATAAAGAAAAGAACAAGATGGTGCTCTCATACTGGCTTGCTGTCTCTCAGTGCGAGACATTCTTTATTTTTAAAGTACCACTACTACCACTCTATGCCTAAAAAACAGGGTTGGTACTAATTTGGCACACACTACTGTGTGCTAGTTTGTTTTTGAGCTTAAACTATTATTCTGGGCAATACTTTATCATTCACAGGCCAAATCTCTTAAAAATGATGTGTGATAAATGAATATGGTGTCAAATAGAGAAGTGTGCTAAGGGCTACACTGTTAAGAAAATGTATTTGTTTGTTTGAAATTGAAAATATTGCATTTGGACACAAATGTACAGCAATGTCATTCCATTTGCACTTATTATGTTTTGAAGAAACAACAACCCCCCCCCCCCCCCCCCCTTGATGTTGAAGACACCTGTCTATTCAAGAGCTGACGTTAGCAAGTCCGTTTTGGCGGCTTTTCTGGCTTGTCACTGGCACAACCTGTGCATAAAGTAACAGAAGCCAACGATTTAGATGAAAATGATCTTAGCGTCTCTGGAATGGACGTTGGAATATTCTATATTGGCTTAGCCAGTACAGTAAACAGGTTGTATCTATCCTTGTTCGTCCGCGGTGAGATGTTGTTCCATCTGTGGTTGTTTACTGTGCAAAGCCATAAACGTCTTCCGTCTGTAACTCCATTCAGGTCTCAAAATGGACATCCTTATTTCGAGCCTGAAAGTAGTGAAAATATTGATGGATCCAGGCATTATGGTTTCATTTGCTGCAACCCTGTGGGGGCCTGGTATTTGCAGTTGAATATGCAGCTCTGAAAGGGCTGTAAGCTCTTGCTGCAGAGACAAAACACACATATCTTAGTTGCCCAATGATTAGAGATTCCTGATTGGTGCTCCAATCCATGTCCATAACACAAAGTGTGCACATGCAAAAAATAAGTTTGTCTTTAAAATTAATTGAAATCAATATTAGACCAACCCATTACACACAGTGCCCTGCAGATGTAATGGGACAGTGAAGCATTTTGTCTTCTTTTGCCTCTATACTACAAAAGTTTGGATTTGAAATCAAACAATTACTATTTTATTTAAGGGTATATTTGTACAGAAATTACAACACTTTTTATACATAGTTCCCCTATTTTGGGGCACCAAAAGTAATGGGACAGATTAAAATAATGTCCAAATTAAACACTCATGTTTAGTATTTGGTAAACAATAATGTGCATGCAATAACTGCCTGAAGTCTGCAACTCATTGACCCCACCAGGCGCTGGGTATCTTCTCTGGTGATGCTCTGCCAGGCCTGTATTGCAGCCATCTTTTTAGTTGCTATTTGTTTTAGGTATTTTTGCCAAAAATCTTGTCAGGAAATTAAATGCATGTTCATTTGAATTTAAGTCTGAAAATTGGACTAGGCCAGACAAGACGTTTTGCCTATGAAAAACTCCCTAGTTGCTATGGCAGTATGTTTTGGTTCATCATCTTACTGTATGATGAAGTGCCATCCAATGAATTTTCGAATTTGCTTGTACGTGAACAGACAAGATGTTTCTGTGCACTACAGAATATGTTCTGCTACTGCATCTATAAATCTGTATCATCGATTAAGACAAGTTAGCCAGTTCTAGTGGCAGCTATACTGTACATGCCCAAATCATAACACCCGCTCCACCATGTTTCACACATTAGGTGCTATGCTGTAAATCTTGGGCAGATATTTTTTTCTCTAAACTTTCCTCTTGCAGTCACTCTGATACATGAATATATTCGTCGTATCTATCCACAAGACCACTTTCCAGACCTCTACTGGCTTTTTAGCAAACTGTAACATGACCATCCTTTTTGAGGGTAACTGGTTTGTACCTTTCAGTGAAGCCTCTGTAGTTCAGCTGGTGACGTATTCTGCGGATGGTAGTCTCTGACACATTCACGCCTACCTCCTGGAGAGTGTTCCTGATCGTTGGGACGGTTGTTTTGGGGGGCTTCTTAATTATGGTCTTTGGTCTTCCACTGTAGAAGTCTTCCTTGGCCTACCAGCCTGTTTATGATTGCTGAGCTCACCAGTGCTTTCTTTCCTTTTAATTATGGTTTTGGCTAGCTCACCAGTGTTTTCTTTATTTTTCATGTTTTTTTATGATGTTCCAAACTATTGATTTTGGCAAGCTTAAGGTTTTGGCTATGAAACCCACTGTGAAACACCTCACCTTTTTTGTCACCAATGCCAAAGATGACACCTGTCAAAGTCAATACGACTTTATTTGTTGCTGATGGGAGTTGATCCCAGGGTACACAGCCAAGCCAGCCAAAGGGACCTGTTGGAAGAGAAGACGCTTCCTTGAATGGAAAACCACACCTGGGCTATTATCCCTCTCTCCAGCGCCAGTGTTTGAAAGCTGAGAAAATGTTGTGAGGTGTTAGAGGGAAAACGTTTTTGCTATAAAATGTCTCTCTTCCCCATTTCTGACAGTGTCATGTCTGATTAGTGCCTAATGGATACTGCCCACAGAGTGGCTAAAATCACAGGAGTACCAGCTGGGACTATAAACAAAGAGGGAAACTGATACTGTTTAGACAAGAAACGAACCACAAGGTCTTTTATAACCCTTTGATTCATGGGCAGTTAAGACAGGAATAAAAATATGTAACCAACTTACGTTTACACAAATCATGATGACTTACAGTTGGCATGGTGCCCCGACTTTGACTTTGTTTTAAATGTACTGAGGAGGAAAATGTTCTGCCTTTTAGGATGCTGTGTGCCAGTGATAGGTTTGATGGGATTTTGATAATGGATAGTGTCCATGCACCCACCACTACCACCTACTGCTGTTGGCTGGGGTTACTGTTTCTCTACAGTATGGGTGTGGCGTGTGTGCAGCAGCTGTATTTGTCAAGAAACTCGTATCTGGATATCAGCCAATTAATGTATTTCAGAACGTTGTCAACTTGCATCACATGCTCATTGATGTAGCAAATCCAATTAGGTCTCAGAGCAATGCTGCGCTCCACTGTAGTATATGAAGTGTTGTAGTCTCATGTTGAATTTACTGTTTAATGTTTAAGGGATAATGATTACCCGGTCACCATTACCCGTTCACCCATTACCCGTTCAACTCCATGTATTTGCCCTTCCATGCAGGTATATGCAGATGACGTGCTCACCAAAGAAGAACAGATCGGCCTGTTGTTTAAAGCCAAACGGAAATGTGAAGGAGCCATCAGGTCCAAACACAAGATTGGTGGTGAGTATTTGTGAACAATTATAAAAATCTAACACTTTATGTTAATTTATAAGACATTCATAAACCATAAATAAATAATAAACTCACTATGAACAAATCATTATTCCAACAGTTATAAATGTTTTTAAATGCTTTATAAACTGTTAGTAGATATATTCATAAATACTATGCAAATGATTTACAGATTATTTGTTAAACATCATTTGTAGACCTTTGGTGCAAATTGTTTGATCATCAACCCACAAACCACAGAAGAAATGACAATTATTTTTTTATTCTTTGAACAATGTCAGTGAAATGTGAACATGTAATTAGCTACCATACAATATAAAAAATCATCAAGTCATGAAACTAGAATACTACTACAGTTACTGTAGCTAGTTAAAGCAAACAACAACAACAAAATAAGTTAGCTACTGTACCTAGGACATTAGGCTTTCCATGCAAGGCGAACTACGAGCTGCAGTCCTCAATCACAATTTTGTGTGCTTGATGTCTATCTCGCTACAAATAAACCACATCTTTTGCATGAATGTTCCTTGGAAGCTGTACTAGCTAGCTAGCCAACACATGTCTTGTCATGAAAAGCCTTAGACAGTGAAGCATAGCTCAGTGAAGCCGGTAGGACATATTGCAGCAGACAGCTTGCAGACGCAATTATTGTCCCAAATAAAAGTCTGAAGGTTAACAGACAATTTTCATTGATGTCACTCTCATTTGTAGCTGTTTACCATCTAGCCACAACTCTGTTTAACGTCTAAGCTTTGTAAAGCCAGCAGAATGTAGCAGCAACTGGCAGTCCAACTGTCCAGTATTTATTTTTTATATGTGTATGAAATATATAGGATATATATGAACATTTTATTTGAAAATGTATATTTTGAGGAAGCACTTTTAAGCAAAACGTTCATGTTTTGCAACGCGGGAACTAAGTTCCTCTTCTCCTTTCATGACAATGTACAGCCATGTTGGCTAGCTAGCTAGTACAGGTACCAAGGAACCTGCATGGAAATGTTTTTAAATATTTGGTTTAACTGTACCAAGACCAAGCACATAACATTGTTATTTTGAGGACTGTAGCTATTCAGCCTTGCATAGATACCTGATGTTGTTAGCGAACTGGCTACTGTGTGGTTTGGCAAGTGAGCTACGCTAGTTAGCTGCAGTAGAATTCTAGTTTAATGTGTTTGATGATGGTTTTTGACTGTATGGTAGCTATTTAAATGTTTGTTTCTCCTATGTCAAATATAACTGAAATTGTTCAGAGAAATATAAATCATTTTATTTCCTCTGTGAATTTGTAGGTTTATTTAGTCATTTGAATGCTTCACTGTATGGTTTTTGATATTGAGATGATCAAACCTACCAATTTGCCCGAATGGTCTACAAATGGCTGATAAACCTTTATACATGTGTATTTATTTAAACTTTAGATTAGAGATTGCAAAAAACTACAAAGGATTAACAAATGATTGCGGGATGAATTTACAAATCAATCATAAAATATGAGGAACAATTGGGAAAAGGTCACAATTTATGTATTAAGGTCTACAAATGGCTTGGTGCAATGTGTTTTGATTTCTATAACACATCATTTCTAAATGTTTATGATTAGTTAATAATAAATTAATGTTTAAAATGTTGGAATAATAATTTGTAAATAATGAGTTCATTATGTATGCATTGTTTATAAATGAACGTTATTATAAAGTGTTACCTATAAAAATAAGTACAACTTCTGAAACCTGACATGTATTTAATTTATTTTTTTCTTGTTTCATTGATGTGAAATGGTTCACGTAACATTTTTATTAGATAAATGAGTGCCTGCTTTGACAGAAAGCTGAAAACTAAACAATAGATATATCTCATGCGAGGAGAATGTCTTTCTTAATCAGCATTGAATCCAATTCCATTTTGGTGAAAGGTTGTTTTGATTCACATTAATTATGTGCTCAGAGGAGCCATGTGTCTGACACCTACTTTATTATGACTTTGCATACAATGGACCGTAGTATGAAAGTGAGATCGAAGAATGTAGTCTATTTTCCCTGTGGCTTTTTTTAGAAGTTTGGAATTGTCAAGGGGCTTTTTTGAGCAAAGCTGTTCCAGCACATATTTGTTTACTTGTGGGTGTGTGAAAATCGTAATTTTTGGGCTGACCCCAGCATCCCTCTTTCTGTGGTCAGTTTTTTGATTGTTCTGAAGCATTTTTGGATTTGGTATCCAGCCAGTCATATTATTTTCTCCTTAACCCTGGTGCATTGTGGTCTCTTTGTATTCTGGGTTCTTAAGACTTTCTAAACAAAACCCTTTTTATAAATGAAACACACCATTACAAATGTTTATTTTCCAAACTAAGAACACAAAGGGCATTGTTTATGCACCCAGCGTTATTGTATTATCTCACAATATCTTCCCAAGTGTGAATATATTCTACATGTCCACGGCTCTGTTTTCACTCAGAATACGACTCAAAGCCACCCTGTGTACGATGATGACTATCATTAAAACACCGTTTGTAAGAGATGTTTTTGGTGTTTACAGGAAAAAGGGAAAAAAGTGCACATGCAGTTCCTCAAAGTGTATTGATCAGAGGATCACAGACACTAACACTGAGCAGAGCACTCAGATACACATTAGGGTTTTCTAAGATGAGGCTCGAATTCCCTCGTCTGACCACCGTCATCTCTAATTCAGCCTGACATGACATGCGTGTCACTGTCAAATCAGGCCTTTAAACTTTTCCAGGTATCTTGGAGTAGATTTCCGGGGGGGAAAGCCACCCCCTCTACATTTTCCCTCCAATACTGTATAAGGTCTAAATGTTACATACAGTAGGATTACATTTCACATGTCATTAGGATCCACTGTAATGAGCAGCAATACAAATCTCATGTCATTTTTCAAAGATTTTACTTGATGGTTTCCCTTTGCTGACATGTGCAGATACAGTAGTAGCACATTTTAAGACACATTCGGTGACATGGTTACTGTACTGTATATGAGGCTGGTGTTGGATGTGGATTCTATCTGATGCTAAAATGGTTCCTATTTGACGTGGTTGTTGTATGTGCTTCCTGTCTATACAATGTTTATTGTTGGATGTGGTTTCTACTGTATATGATTCTGTCGCTGGATGTGGCTTCTATTGGATTTTGTTGTTTGTATGTAGTTCTTATCTGATGTTGTTGCTGGATGTGGACGATGCTATTGTTGAATGTGGATCCTGTATGGCTCTTGTATACAACTTGCATTTACATGCACATTTTGTTATCCGTAATGATAATACAAAATACATAATGATCAGATCACTATCACAGATCACAGATACACGTTTTATGTTTTATCAGTGTCCTTTGCCTTCAGTACATTATGTCCGTATTCTTTCCCCAGCGCTTTGGTTTATAGGCTGTATGTGCTTTCGGTGGCTGGATTGCATCCACACAGATCAGAAATCGTATTTTTTGGGGGGGGTGCCCCAGGCCATGGAGCAGAAATCGGAAAAAAAAAAAAGTTTTGCCCCCAGGCAGATCTGATAACATACTGATCAAAATGTGTGCGCACTGACACTGTCAGAAACATCTGAACACACTGGAATGTGGCCGCATTCCGATCACAGGTGTGCAGTAGATTTGGCCTAAGGTGCTGTATCTGGATGTGGATTCTGTATGATGCTATAGCTCATGGCTCTGGGGGGGTTGGTGGGGGGGGGGTTAGTGTGTCAGAGGTGCTTATAGTACCTTATGACGCTGGTGGAGTGGATCAACCTTGGCCTTTATCTGATGGCTGTTTTCCGACCCCTTTTGGAAGGTTGCACACGTCTTTCCAATTATAGCTTAAAAAGAAATTAGGTAAGAGAAAAAGGCTCCGATGTGCTTTTTACATGCTTAAGACCTCATTTGGAATGCTTGATTTCAGATTATTTGCTTTTATAGCATTGTGATTACAAGCTTTTTGAATTTGAACCTTACTTCAACCCTTAAATGATCTGTTTACTTTTAGATTTTTTTTAAAACATGTTTTCTTTTACACGAGTCAAGTCATCAAGCATTTTTGATTAGATGCCATATCTTTTGTAAAGTCAGATAGATTTGTGATCATTGTTAAATGTACTGTATTATACCTGGTGGTTGAGAGTTCCACATCATGATTTACTGTAGTTGTACTAAGCCTTATGATGACCTGCAGAAATGATTGTGGAAACTGTCTCTGCTACTGGCCATTAAAATGTATGAATAGTTTTTATTTTTTCATAATTTGCAAGGCTTTGGCCAAGACAAGACCTCACTCTATTTGGACCTCTGCTCATTTCGGTCTCCTATTGTGGAAAAACCTTGAAACCTGTGTGTGTGCTGAGTCAAACTCAAAGAATAGCAACTGGATGCATTTTTGAGGACTTTGGCTTTTCGTCCAGATTTGTCTTGCCCATGTCTTGTGTGACCACCCTTGGTGTTCCCTGCCACCGTAAACCCATGGTTAGCCAGGCTATTATTAGAACTGTGGAGTGAGGACTGTTTCAAATTGTTTGCACTGTGTGGCTACGTAAAATTAGCAAATAGTAATGAATTGATCTTGCTATTCTAGCTATTTTGGAAGTGGTGTGGCGCCAGCCTCAGTCAAGGCCAGACTCTTGCTTGTGTTGCAGTGTTTTACTGTGAAGTCCCCATCTATTTGTTATTATTTCCCATTTGTGCCTCAAATACGCAGGAGTCTCCATTACTTCCCTGAGACAAGGTTTTCATTGAGGGAGACACTGAGGTTTGCCTGGGTAGGACAGTGGAGGGATGTGGGTTCAAGGCCCCAGACCTTGCAGTGTGTGAAAATAGCTCAGTATTCAAACCTGTGGTCTGGGTGTAGAATAACATCAGCAATCATCATAAAAGCTTGCATATATCAAAACTTGGGGGCGATATATGTTTTGACATCTGCAGGGCCTGAATCAAATGAGTGGAGGGAAAAGAAAACCTTAATAAAAACCTCAATTACATCATCGATACCAAAGTCCTCCATAGTCACGTTTATATTTAAATCATGGTCATGGAATTTACAGGAAATTATATGTGTGTGTTCGGTGTTTAATTTGAGCCTGTTAGTAGGTGGTCCTAGGGTAGTAAAACACAAGATGACGGCAAAGCGTAATTTTGATGGCAAAGCGGCACCTTTTTTCAAACCGATTTCACTCTCTCACTTGCAGGACATGTGATTTTTAGAACGTGAAGCTCACTCTCTGTCAAGCCAGAAATCTCCCAAAAATCAGTTGAATGCATACGGTGCAGTCTACTCTTTAATTATGTGCACAGAGTGACGGACCGTTTTGAAGGCACATAAAAAGGCATCTCGTCATAGCCTCTGATGTTTCTTTGTGACTTTGATTACAGGAACGAGAAAATAATAGATCTACAGCAAAGAGAACACAGTTTTAGTTTTTATCCTTAACTAGTTATTAGTGGTGAGAGTGGGGCAGATGTTTTCAATAATAGAATATAAAAGCCAAGCCAAAATCCAGTGTTTGCCAGGAATCTGTGGGGAAAGGGACTACACTTCCACTATCGGAGGGCTGGGGCCTCTGCAGACATTGGTTTAGTGAACAATTAAGAAACATTTTGTCCAAAAATGCTGCCTATATAGTTTCAGGGATCATGCAGTTGTGGATACCGAAAGGCGAGGATTCATGCAGTAATCTCTAGGCCTCTACAAAGCAAGGCTGTTTGACAAAGCAAGTTCAGTTCATTGTAAATTGTTGACATGTACAGTACATCTGTACAAACAGCAACTTATTAAAACTAGAAAACAAGAGATGGAATTTAGAGAGCTTGGTGGACAACATTTTTGCCCGGCTTAATCTCTCTGCGGTGTAACATAGTATCTTTGTTTCCATTCGGAGTGCCAGAACACTGCACCGTTGTTGGTGTTGTTTTCTTGATTTTGCATGGAATCTTGGAAATAAGATCCATAATTGAAACCAATTGACCAGAACAAGATATGCTATATGTTGAAGCATGCGAGTGCTGTGGTAATATTGTACACTGTCAGTTGCCCATTTAGAAACATGCTTGCCCATGTTGCCCTTGAAGTTATTTCATGACTGCGACATTGAAGTCTCAGGCCTTGAGGAACCGACTACAACAAACAAACCTGTGATTGTTGTTTCCCATGATTTTTCTTCTCTTATGTATCCATTATTTATCCATTACATATCTCCTTTTCAAGAGATTCCTCGTCATGAAAAGCAGCACATTTTCATAGACGATACAAACAAACAAATACGTACAGTATGAATGATTTGATAAATGGTACAGATGGAGCCAAATATATTGCATGTGACAATGCAGCAATCGTGCGCGCTTCATTCGTGCCTCTGTCACAGTGAACTGAGGCAAGCTAAAGTTGACCTTGTGCACTGACCTCGGTTGCCAGATGTTGGTAGTAAATTGTGCGTATATTCTGGCATATCGTGATTTGTGCTCCTGCCGTTCTGTCTGTCTGGGCTATCATTTGTCGGGGAAGATTCCAAGATTGAATTTGTTTTGCAATGCTTCTTCTTCTTCTTCTTCTTCTTCTTCTTCTTCTTCTTCTTCTTCTTCTTCTTCTTCTTCTTTTTCTTCTTCTTCTTCCTCTTCTTCTTCTTCTTTATTGACTAGAATTTAGCCATCTATAATCATAACAATACATCAAATGCCTTATCAAGGCCGGAAGCATGACTTGTGAATACATTTCCTTGAGACATACTGCAATGAGACTTTAATTTTACACTTGATTTGGAACATTGTTTCTGGCACACAAGGCTATACATTTGATCGTGGCTACAATAAGGAACAAACATTTGATTAGGGTTTTTCACACGTTCTCACCCCAGACACAGATTTGATTTAATTTAGGTTCTGTAACTACATGATAGCCCATTACAGAACAATACAGAATGTTTGGCATGTGCATCAATCCATTATTTGGATTATAAGTCAAGGAATGGGGGAGTTGTCATAGGTACCCATTTATTCACAAGTCCCTCTCTATCTTAGCTCATTCCTTAATATCTCCACTACTGACCGCAACCTAGCCTAAAGCCCACACTTCCTTGGTCACCCATTCCACTTTTCTGCCGCCAACGTCTGACGACTCAAAGGCACCATATGCAGGATTGCGCCCTCTTTTCGCTCCCAATGGGAATTGCAATGACAATTCAGAAGTGTCTCCTGCTCTCTCCCTCCCCTTGCTCAATGCAAACTGCTTCTTACATGACCTTGAAACTAGCAGCTAGGACCTATGTGGTTGAAATGTAGTCGTTATTTAGTTTGGAAATATATACGCGGAAATGAGCTCGCTTGGGTGAATGGAGAAGAATGGTCACCGACAGCTGATTACAGCGAGATAAGCGTTTTTCTAAGACCCAAAGATGCCCATTCACCGGTGGCACGCAGGGTACTGAAATTGGCGCCCCATGCCTGAAAGCATTTATTACTGTAGTTCTTTCATTTACCATTTTACAAAATAAAATCAATGGAGAAAAGCATTGTTTCTGTTGAGTCATTCTTCGTTTGTTGTTATTCTTAGTAGTCATCCATATTTAGAAATGATGTCACATCCATAGATGTACCAAAGTGCTTCACAATAAAGTAACATATAATATGTAAATAGAATATAATTCATAGCATTACATATGTCAATAATAATAACATTTCTGATATTCCTTTTGTATTCTGTGATCCTCACTTTCCACGCAATCTATTTTGTTCCATCTGTATGAGCATAGAGCAATGTGTGTTGAGGGAAACCCATGCTGGTTAGTTGAGGTTTTATTGGAGTTTGATTTATGGAGATCAGCAGTGGGATATCTTCTCTGAAAGACCAAATCTTTGCCCAGTAGACATCACAGGTCTGGGTGACTGGAGTTGTGCATTACGTCAGGGTCACAAGTGAAATTTAATTTGCATACTATTTATGGTCATGACATTAGGTTAAAGTTCATTAACGTATCACCCTGTTTTTGAGAGGATAACCTGACCATAACTCACTGGCGCTCTGGAAAACAAGCCTACAGCCATGTAATGTTGGAGGGAGGCAGTGAGCACTCCACATCCCTAGTCTTAAATGTCACCCCGCTGTTGTGTTCGCAGATGGTTACTGCTCGCCAGAGTGGGATGGCATCGTTTGCTGGCCCGAGGGGTCTCCAGGGAAGCTGGTGTCCACTTCCTGTCCTGAGTACATCTTCGACTTCAACCATAAAGGTAAGACTGGGCCTGGATGCAGTTCAACACTTCTTGGCCTTGAGGCTCATTTACAATGATGGGTAGTGTCAAATAAATAAGGGCTTCATGGTGCATACATTGAAGAAGAAAAAGAAGAAGAAGAAGAAGAAGAAGACAAACACAAACAAACACACTTGCATCTTTTTGTTAAAGCCCAAAAGTGTGAATACCTTCGTTCTCCAGGAGGAGGGTTGGCACAAAAAAAGTTAAATTTTAGCAATGTGTGAATGTGCATACGATAGCCTACATGGTTGCTACTTTAAGAGATGTTCTATTTTTAGCCTTTAGTTAAGCATGTGTACTGAAGTGTGTACTGAATGATAGACTTATATTATTGTGTGTCTTTAACAGGACTAGCGTACCGTCGCTGTGACAACAACGGAACCTGGGAGATAACCACCACCAACAACAAGACTTGGGCCAATTACAGTGAATGTGCAAAATTCCTCTCACACTACAACCAAAACCATGAGAAGGTGAGTGTCAAGGCCACCCCAGCATTACTGTACAGTAGCTCTGTGCCATTACAACAATGGCGACTTTGTCAGCGACTCGTTACAAAAGGAACATATAAAACAATAGCTATTGAGGCGCATTCGTTAACAACAAACGTGTGACATTTCTGCCCTTGTGGTTAAGGCTGCATAAGGCTTGCATAACAATCACATTCACAGTCAATGTAATTTTGATTAATATTGGACTTGTGATCCCCCTTCAACAAAAGGCCCTTTCAGTGGTGTGCAGTTGTTGGCATGTTTTAATTTCTGCCACACATTAAAAAGACGTTATTATATAAGGGGCTTATTGTGTGAAAGCCTGCTTGAGCTACAGTATGTCTCTAAGGGCTCAATCACCCTGTGTTGCCAATGTGTTCAGGTTCATGTCACCCATTTATTATGCTTTCCTTGTTTTAGATTTAGTTTGTTTCTGATGTTTCTCCTGCTCATCTCCTGCTCATTCAATACTATGGCCAAATATAGTAAAGGCACAAATGAAACCTGTTTACCATTTAGATGAGGAATGTCGCCAGAAGGGTCTTGTCCCCCCCAAAAAATGTTAATTTCTAATGGAAGACCGTTCTTTACTGATGCAGGAGAGTATTTCCCAGGGAGATGACTGTATTTGAACAGTCCATGGGATGGGTTAAAAAATAGATTACCTTAGGCTTTATCTCACTTGAACTAGTTCTTACAATCTGATATAAATCCTGTATTGATATGACAAACCACCTCCACTGGCATAAAATGGATTATGATCAGTGTGACTAATTTTTGAGGGGAACTTAACAATGAAAAACAGTGTGAAAAAACATATAAATGTGTCCATACTGTATTTACATGTATATGACAATTCACTCTATTCTGCTGTATTTACTTTACCATATCCCTTTATCATGACAGGTTACTACATTGACCAGAAATCCATAATATGTACCAATAGGTGATATGCTCACACAACAACTGTTATTTGACAAGCTCATTCATCTCATAGATTTCCAGTCACAGTTCAGTTGCCATTGATATCAGATTGTCAGTTCTATCACATGGTGTTGATAAAGAGGCACAGCAATCAACCCCCTCAATGATGAGCCCAGAGCACAAAGCAAAACATCTGCGAATAGTTTCTCCACTTAACCTAAGGAAGGTCAGCGACAAGAGTTTAGAAAGGTACCTGAAGTAGAGTAGTCTCTTCTACCCTTGTGAGGTCAGTCTCATTACAACTGACAAGATAAGAGAGCCAGAGAAAGTGGAGCAGTGTCCCTGAGAAAACTCAGCAGTCAGATAATGAGATTGGTAACACTCTCTGTGAGGCACACACATTCACATTTTCAACTGATGGAGAATGGCTGATTATAGCTCAGGATCATGAAGAGATGATAATATATTTGATCATGCGGTCATACATGCTTATAACGTCTTATAATATGCTATGAACATGTATATAACTGTATGCTCTAAGTAAAGTGTTACCCAGAGGTAAACAGGGTCTGTTTTCTTCTCACTGCTGCTACGTTTTGCTGTAACTTTCCAATGATATGCATTGGAGACCACTGACTGCACACCACAATGGTACTTCATACTATCCAACCAAATGGCTCTCCCACATCATGCATTCTTCTGTCCTCTTTTTAAAATGTGGCTCTCTACATAAAGGATGTGGGCAGAGATGGGCATTCCCACATTTTGAGGGCCCCCCAATTTTTTCGACTTTCAAATGTTTACATTGATGGGCTCCCAGGTCCAGGAATCTTTGCAAGCAGTTCATGAAAAATGCATACGCACCAAATTAAACCCTCCTCTTCATGGCGCAATTACTCCACACCACCGCAACAACTTAAGAGACCCTAGGTTTGGCGCTGGGTCCCAAATGCTAAATGATAACAGCAGTCTGAGTGTCTGGTTACATCACCCTCAGAGTGGCCCCTCCAGTCAGTGTGTGTTGATCCAGAGACCATGGTTAGCGTTAGCCGCGGTGCCCCCCCCCCTCCCCCCCCCCCTCCCGATTATGTCCTCTGGCTGCCTTGCTCTCTGCAGTAATCTCCCTTGCTAGAAGCCCCAGCGCGGCCCCACCCTGCTTTTGTCAGCTTCATCACTCAGGCCAAATGGTTGTTTTTCATTAGAAATCTCTGGTTACTAGTGGGGACACCATGGTCGCCTCATAGCAGCTCGTTGTCAAAAGCAATGAACTTTTTTGAAACGAATCAAAGCAAAGGTGCATGCCAATGAAACATTGACCTTTCGCTGCATGCTGTTTTGTTTTTGTTCCTCCGTTTCTGTGTTGCAACGTTAGCTTCCAACTGTGGGTCATTTGTCGGTGTAACATTATACTCTGTGCCTGTGAAAATGTAGCCAAAGTGGTCCATGATATCTGGGGCAAATGTGTTTTGATGCGTGTGTATGTTGTGTGTGTGTATATTAGCTTGATAGATGATGCAGTACTGTGTATTAATTTAGTTGGTCCTGTTTCAAAGGTTTCTTCGCTATTTCTGTCATTTTATATATTGAAGCTATCAATAAAGAACTCAAGGCTTATGCTGACCATAGACCTATTGAGCCACATCACACAATTACCTTGCCAGCCAAGCGCCACTATTCACTTCTGAGTACTCAAAACACAGTACACTGTTGACATGACCAAAATTCTCCTTTTTAAATGGCCTCTTCTCTCTCCACAGGAAGTCTTTGACCGTCTGTATCTCATCTACACTGTGGGCTACTCCATTTCTCTGGGATCACTTATGGTGGCCGTGGTCATCTTGGGATATTTCCGGTGAGTTTCTGTTGTCGCTGGAAATCTTTCCCTTTAACAAAACCCCCTTGGATGAGAATTTATGGCCAGGTTTTAGTTGGGATAATGGTAGAAAAAACAAGACAACCATGTTTAATATTTGATGGTATGGTGAGTGCGTATACTTTAACACTAGCTGTCCCAACAGAGGTCCACGGACGGGATGTGACACTTTTTAATAAAAAATAATAAAGTTGTTACAATTTCAAAATCTCACATCTGGAACCATTTTCATGACTACCACACTATTTTTTGATAGCCAACAAGTCCAAGTCACTTCCTGAATCACAATTAACACCTGCCCCCATCCCCTCACCGTAGCTTTACTCTCATCATGGTGAATCGAAACTGAACTTATGAATAGCTTACCCATTACACCCGCAATGGAGATATCAGCAACATAGATAGACAGACAATAACAGTTGTTTGCATTATCAAAGCGATTACATCTGAAGCGCACCCAGCCTGCGAAAAACAGACACGTACCCTTCATCATACCTGTATGTCGAAATGTAGGCTAATTACATTTGTTTTACTTGAGCCACAACATTGCTCTTAGTCTATTAGAACATATTTCTCTCCACCTGTGTGTATGTAGGCTACAGTAGCCTATGTGTATCTGATTGATGATAAGGGCACAAGATGTGCAGTAGGTGGACAATTTTGCCACCATAACAGACATTTGGAACACTTTTCTGCGTAACTCGATTGCTTGTTCTAACCCAGGAGACAACATCAATATTTGTTTTGAATGTGGTTTACATGGTGGAGCATAACAGCTGACACATTTGCGTAAAGGTGCATAGCCACTGAAAGAACAAGCGATTTTGTGTCCAATTTGTGTCTTTAATTTGTTTAACTTTAGCAAATTATTGGTGTATAGACGTTCTTGCAAATATGTAGAATTATATTTCATTACATGGCATTATTGCTTCAAATTTGTGTTCTGTTTTATTTGCTATTAAGCATTGACGTTTCACATTTGACCAGAGGTTTAGGTTATATTCAATATGTAAGCTCTTTAAAATCCGAAATGTAGTATTCTAATGATTCTTAAGTCCTGACTAAACACAGCCAGTGCATATGAATAATTAATATGTATGGTGTATTAGAGGTCTTAGCCAGTGAAGTGAAAGGGGAAAAGGCATTAATCCATTATAATAAAGAAAAAAAGAGATGTACTTTAATTTATGTTCTTATTGTATCAGAGGTATGATTTAAAAAATACCCCATAAGATAATCATTGACCATTTCCAGCCACATCTGTTCTTGAAACACAGCATAAACATTGTGACTGAACTAACAGTGTGGTTTCCCTTTATCTGCAATTGATTGAATTAGGGGCTTCCTCATAAAACAAAACAAAACATACAGTCTACAGCCTGATATCGTGCAACTCTAGTAGCGTACACATGAAAATGTAAAACAAGAGAACAAAGCATGCCCGATACGTTTAACCTTCTCAAGTTTAACCTTTACCTTTTACATGTGCGTTTGACTTTTAAAAGGATTAGAGAAGCCTGCCTATGAGGTTGATGCCTCCAGGCCAGTATACAATACGTCTTCTTGTTGATGTTTATATACTCTGTCTCTCTCATACTCTATGTATTGATCTCAGGCATTAGAGATCCATATGAAATGTTTGTATAATTCTGTTTACATAAATACATCTGCAAAGTATCAGTGTGGTGTTTCAACTTATTGAGATGCTGTCAGCAAACATACATAGATTCAGTTTACAGTGCTCCAATTTATTATGTTGAGCTGAATAAGAAGATTGTCATGGAAGCTACTTGAGTGAGGTGAAATGCTTCTGCTGAAAGAGAATTTAATAGGTTGTTTTGTTATAACCAGATAGAATTCTGTCATTGTTCACAACAGAGACTGTAATGACTCACAGCTATCAGAGTTTGACTGAAGAATTGACCATGACCAGGTTTGAATTCTTGTTGCACTGAATGGTTTCATTTTTCTCTACTTAATTAATGCAAAGAAACCTCTCCATTATTTGCTTATTTTGTTTAGTGGGAGGGGAGTATCGAGAATTGGTGCAAAGGCGTTGTTTACAAACGCTCCACTTGACGTGACTTAGGTCCAGGCAGGCACTCAGAGAGGGAGCAACATGCTTAAGCAAGCCCTAAAACTGGCACCGGAAAACTATGGGCAAAATTAGTTTAATAAGACGTCCCATGGGGCCTTCACTGACGTTCCAGCAACCGTGTTCAGGAGCACTCCAGCCATGTCTCCCCCTTCAACATGTCAGCTTTTAAGGCCCTCAGACACGGGTGTTGGTAAATGTTTTCTAGGGGAGGACTAAGTGAGGGATACTTCACATTAGAAGCTGTGTTCCTTCCACTGTGCACACGGGAACTGTTCAGGGAATTGGTTTTTTTCCTTCCTCAACTTCCAAATCAATATTTCCCCAAAGGATATGTCGTCAAACAGCCAGCTTTTCTAATGAGCACGGCTGCCGAGGCCAGACACAGGCAAATAATGAGTAAAATAATTATTGGCTGCCTTAAATTAGTCCTCTTATTGCCAAAGAAATACGATGATTAGGGTGTACAGTATTCTAAACCAAATAAACCAAACCGGCTTTTATAATGAAAATAATGCGTTGATGTGTATTGAAGAGCGAAATTAGTTGCCATGTATTGAATGAAAATGCCTTAATTATTATGAGAGGATGCCATAGATTCTATCTGTGTGATGTAATCAGTTTGACGAGACAGCAAGTCCACTCCCAAAGTTGGACAAATGGCAACATTTTTTTTTCTCCATTTTAGATGTTCAGAAAGGATGTTTTAGAATATTGTGACAGATAAACTTTTGCTTGTCTGGGAGAGAATTCACATGCCCTCGGATCTGCTCAACACATGCTTGCAATTTTGTTTTTACAGCTCACTTTGAGCCCTGCAATTCAATATTTGTGCTTTTCAAGCTCCTAAATCTCAAGAATGTGTTAGAGTCAGCGCGGAGTTCAGCTGGCTCTAATTAGGATGAGTATTGTTCACGAGTGTGAAAATACTCAACACACACACACACACACACACACACACACACACACAGACGTGTGCACTCACACAAAGACTCACATGCACATTCATACACGCACACACTGACACACACACACACACACACACACACGCACACACATAAATAAACAAAGAAACATAAACTCGCACAAAGATGCACATGCACATTCGTACACACACACACATACAAACATGCGTACACTCACACAAAGATGCACATGCACACCCTAACCCATTTTCTGACTAACTTGCGTAAGCCTTCGTAGTACAATTCTGTATTTTATCCTTGCTTATCAAATATCACTGGGCTATCAATATCATTACCGTATGCCTCCTTTGTATAATACAGTAATGTACCCTCACTGATTGCTGGTCACTGATCTTTTAATAATAAGCTTCAGTGATTTAAAACCTAAAATATTGAAATGGAAGACCATGCTGTTTGAAGCATTTTTTTAAATTATTTTTATTATCACTAAAGCTTCTGTAGAAAACAGTTAGTTTTCTAACTGTTCTAACTTTATTCTCCTACAGTTTTTACTTTTTGTCCAGCTTGTGTGTGTGTGTGTGTGTGTGTGTGTGTGTGTGTGTGTGTGTGTGTGTGTGTGTGTGTGTGTGTGTGTGTGTGTGTGTGTGTGTGTGTGTGTGTGTGTGGCTAAAATTCTTCCTTTTTATCATATGGTCTCTCTCTCCACCTGTTTCCCCCTCCAGACGGTTACATTGTACCAGGAACTATATCCACATGCACCTGTTTGTGTCCTTCATGCTACGAGGCATCAGCATCTTTGTAAAGGATGTGGTCTTGTACTCGGGCTCTGCCTTGGAGGACATGGAGCGAGTCAGTGTGGAGGACCTCAAGTCCATCACAGAAGCACCACCGGCCAGCAAAACCCAGTTTGTAAGTATACAGTATTTCATGTAAATAATACACATTTGAAACACCATGCCTCATATAGCCTACTGCAGCTGCAGCGTAATTATACTGACACTGACAAAGCTGTACATTTCTTCACAGGCCGTTCTGTTAGTTTGTGAAGGACTGTAGTGTAGTTACTGTAAGTAAGTGTTATTTGCGTTCAAACATTTTAAATTAATTTCATTTTTAATGAAGATAGTGTATGTAGCCCCGGGACTATAGAGAGCAGATGGCAACGTCATTGGCCAACTTGTCCTTTAACAAGAAATAAATGTTTTAATTAATTTGCCCATTGGGACAAACACATTTAGCTTTCATGAGCAGTCTGTGCAATGTACATGTTATGATTCTTCAATATGTTCTTGCATCAACAGTTATCTAACAGCATTCAGTACATATGATCTCCATTATCCTTGTTCTCTTTCTGTACGGTATTGTATGTCATAGAAATTCTCAAATGGCTTAATCAATGCTCCTGCTGCTCTACTAGGCCAAACGGTTATCTATTTTACACAATAGAGTCAGACTATGAAAAGTGAAGAGAAGCAGAATATGAGAAAAGGCTAAGAAGATAAGTCTCAAAGCTATTATCCCGAGTTAGAATAAGCTTCCCAGACCAGACACTAGGCATTTACATCAAAGTGCTGGTTGGATACCCAGGCATAAAGGTCGGCTTCCCTTGGGGTATACACCGGCTGAATCGGCAGGGATCCCTTGTAGTTTGCACACATTCTATCAACACCCTGGGTTTGAACGATATGGCATATTAATTGGATTAGCAGAAATCACACTGTGAACCAACCATGAGTTGGGCCTAGAGTCATGGAGATGTTGCAACAATGATTTACAGTAATAACACAGAGATTTTGCATTTGATGGTATTGCTTATCTAATATTAATTCTGAGTTTAATTGATAAGCATTTGTATTTACAGATAATGCTTATAAATGCTGAAATACTCATTCATTACAAGTTATTATAAAATGTTATCCATCTGTCATTACACAGAGTAGATTGAGTACACTGAAGGTGAATTGTAGAGATTCATAGAATGATAGAGATGCTATGGTGTCAAGTTGCTATATTACTTAAAAAGTTCCTTAAAAGGAAACTTTTTTTCACATTTTGAATTGATATTTTCATTCTGACAGACAGATGCTGGAATTGACCATCCAAAAAGGATCCATATCATGAACTTTTGATTTATT
The DNA here is from genome assembly GCF_951799395.1 of Argentina silus. NCBI lineage: Eukaryota > Metazoa > Chordata > Actinopteri > Argentiniformes > Argentinidae > Argentina > Argentina silus. The sequence goes on along the minus strand of NC_139672.1, from coordinate 12,827,626 downwards.
TGTGTGTCGTCTTGTCTTAGATTGGCTGCAAAGTGGCTGTGACTCTGTTCCTGTACTTCTTGGCCACCAATTACTACTGGATCCTAGTCGAAGGCCTCTATCTCCACAGTCTCATCTTCATGACGTTCTTTTCAGACAGGAAGTATCTCTGGGGATTTACTCTGATTGGATGGGGTAAGTTTGACACTATGCATCAGTATGGTAACTGACAGTAGACCACTACCTCCTGAAGTAAGATACTGTATCATTAGTGGTCTACGTATAGATTAGGATTCTTTTTTTTACCAATGTGCAAATATGTGTAAAATGTTTTTTCAAAAACCTTTTCATTAGATTCCATAGAAAATTAATTTCCACTTGTTTTTGTGTGGATCGGTTATATTATCAAACTCCAAAACTGGAATGTTCAAGTCATTTATACTGAGTACAAAACCCAGCAAGAGTACAAAACCCATGACTAACAAGTCATACGTAGGCCTATTGTAACTCTACATTTGAGTTGGCAGGAGGGCTTAGAACCATTAAGGTTGGCAGTAGAACCATTACGGTGTCAGGACAAAGGAAAACATGACTCATGCGTTTGTGTCAAAACCATCATAATCAGAATTTGAGAGTTACAGAAAAATAGGCTTCACAGTGCCTGCATTGTACACACTGTGCGTATTGATTATGTTAGCACAGCGCATACAATGTGGATGCCGTGTTGCTCAATTTTCTCACTGCAAGGATCTAAAAACAATATTCTTAAATTTTATAAGGACATGATCACGTACTACGATGATTTGAATTGAATGATTTTGTTGGATTATTGTTTGTGTGATTGTAGACTCTAAAGCTGAAGCAGACTCCAAGGTTTCAGCTGTTGATTTAATCTGAGTTGTTCATAATATTATTTTGTTATTATTATGTTATAAAGTAATTAAAGTGATATTGTTTTGCAGGGGTCCCAGCTATGTTTGTGACAGTTTGGGCAAGTGTTCGAGCTACCTTGGCAGACACAGAGTGAGTGACTGACTAAACAGTATGATGTTATGCAAGCTCTTTTACCCAGTAATGTAGTGAAGCGCAATAGCATTTACCCACCTTTTACCCTTTCTTAATGTTGGAGTTCACGCTCATAATTTAAAGCAGAGTCCAACATTTACCCACCTTTTGTATGCTATTTCATCTCTGCTCTGACCCCAAGTCCATGATCCAACAGTCAAACAGATACACAACACACCCACAAACACTTAAGTTTAGCTGACCCTTTCTTAACTAAATGTCCTGTTTATCCCTCACAGGTGCTGGGATCTAAGTGCAGGCAATATGAAATGGATAGTTCAAGTGCCCATTCTCACAGCGATAGTGGTAAGTAAATATTTTAAATGTTAAAACCTGGTAGCCTTTTATTTTGACAGTTTAGTCTCCACTAGTATTCATTTAGTATTTCCAAGGAAATTATACGGGTACATTCTGGTACCTATTTCAAATAAATAAAAGAAAAATGTTCACCACCTGGTATCAAATGTCTAGTAATGCATTATTGTTGTGTAATTTCCACTTTTTTTTTTGTAAAATAAAGTTGAACTCAAAAATGTTATCATTTCCCCTACTTTTTAGAGTGTTGATGTATGTTTTGCGTTGGTGGGTTTTATTAGGCCTGTTTTTAGGTCACGATTCTTTGTTGTGTTGCAATTACAGCATGATCAACTGCATGATGATATAAATTGCGTCATGTCTTCCCTCTAGGTTAATTTTATGCTGTTCCTGAATATAATCAGAGTTTTGGCAACTAAACTAAGAGAAACAAATGCTGGCAGATGTGATACGAGACAACAGTACAGGTAAGGCAAGTCCATGAGATAAAACTCAATCTTCCAGTCATGACTGTCATGCAAAGAGTAGTACATTTCTTTAACGGGATGTCCCACTGAAAACACAACCTAACATGATTTTTTACCCTTTCCTCGGCTGTGGTTAACTTTTTTGCGATATTTAGTTGCCTAACTGAGACTTCATATTTTGATGAGTTAAATATGAATATTTAAGGTATGAAATACTTAAGGTGGTCTTTGCAGCAGGTACAATTTTTAACATCGGCTCTGCTTCATAGAAAATTGTTGAAGTCCACGCTGGTCCTGATGCCACTGTTTGGTGTCCACTACATTGTGTTCATGGCCATGCCTTACACTGAGGTGACTGGAGTTCCCTGGCAGATTCAAATGCACTACGAGATGCTGTTCAACTCATTCCAGGTACAGTAGGCCATGACTATTCAACTCATTCCAGGTACAGTAGGCCATGACTATTCAACTCATTCCAGGTACAGTAGGCCATGACTATTCAACTCATTCCAGGTACAGTAGGCCATGACTATTATGATGTGGGCTTTACTCATTGTCTTGCCGCCAGGAATTGAGCCTATGGAATGTTCTGTACTAGAGTCAAATGGGATAGATCAAGGTTGGCCAACCCTACTTCTGGACAACTATAGGAGGGTGTATGCACTTTTATTTTATTTCAACACAGCTCTAAAACACCTGATGTTCTAATTAAAAAAAAAAAAAAAAAAAAAAAAAGATTGATTAGCTGACTCAGGTGTGCTAGTGTAGGCCTAGAATGACATACCAACATAACATCCAAGATCTCCAAAAATAGTCTGGCCGCCTCAAATCATTCTGCTCAAGGCCACTACGGGACAGTAGCAGTGCATCTAGTCTAGCTGTAGACATAATTAGGTTTTGAGTTGCGATTAAACTGTGATAAGGAATACCAGAGAGAGCTGCCCGGTACAGTCATCTAGTCTCACTATACAGCTCTGGTTCAGACACGGAGGGTAAATAACCTGGAGTCATTTGGCTTTTCATATCAACATTTCGGTATTCATAGACTCAGATGAAGTTATAAGTAGCAATATTTGACACATTTGTGTTTCTCTTTTTTCAGGGATTCTTTGTTGCAATTATATATTGTTTCTGCAATGGAGAGGTAAGGACTTATTTGGTTAACGTCTTTACCGATTGTCTGTGAGAGTTTCTGCATGGTTATCAATCAAAGCTGATTGACAATGTGATTCCAGAGAGCGAAATTTGGTCTTGATGTATACCATATTGGTTTAGTACAGGCATAGGATTCACACAAGTACTGCTGTGTACAACTTTTAGCATTGTGCAGCTTAACAGATGAGACCCAGTGATTTACAAATTCAATCTATTTTCTCGTGATAATCTTATATTTGTTTCCATGCTACTTTTAGGTCCAAGCAGAGATCAAGAAATCCTGGAGTAGGCGGACACTAGCCCTGGACTTTAAGAGGAAAGCCAGGAGTGGCAGTAACACGTACAGTTACGGACCGATGGTATCACACACCAGCGTGACCAATGTCACGGCCCGGGGGCCCCTGGCCCTTCACCTCACCACACGCCTGGGGCCCGTCGCCGTCAACGGACACCGGAACCTCCCAGGGTACGTCAAGAACGGCTCTGTCTCGGAGAACTCCATCCCTTCCTCCGGCCAGGAGCTCCACATTCCTGAGGAGGAGCACTCGAACAATACGCGCTCCTGCGAGGAGGAGAAACCCTCGCCCGTGGTGGAGGAAGAGAGGGAGACAGTCATGTAACCTCCCAGTCAAGGACTATGTCTGTAGGGGTTCAGTCCCGGAAGAAATGAGGCACGAGACTGTCATTATTCTCAGGATGTTATACGAGGATGACTGCGTTGACATTGCCAGTTTTTTCTCTCTCCTGTGAATCGAGCCAGGGTTTTGGCGGACAAAGGCTCATGGCAAAAGGCGATACCTCTGTTTGAGGTGGAACACCAAAACAATCACCTTCTCCATTGTAGCAAACCTTTCCTCTCTCTAAAACTATTTCTACATGCCACACGGATCATTTTGCAGGCTGAGAACAGACTGCGATTCATGTTTTGATGATAAAAACACGTTTACACAACGTACACAATACATTTAAAACTTTTCAGATTCAAGTGTTTCGACTGTCCTCCTGGAATCTGAATGTGTGTTTGTAGAGAATCGTTCCAGGGGAAGTTATAGTCTCCGACTCCGTATGTAAAGTCATTACAAAATAGTGAGTCGTGTGTACTCGAACTGGACTATGAACTGCTGGCTTAATTTGTTTGTTTGACTATAAGCTTACAGAGTCCACAGGTCAGTGTTTAGAGCTGTCTACACAAAACAGTAAATCCTCGTTCTGTAGTAGCAGGAGCTTACAGCTCTTCTGGTTATAGGTAATGCCTGCAGTAGATTATACCTGATTAAGAAACTCTCGCAATTGTTTCCATTAGTTTGGAATTATGGATGTAAATTTAGATAACCTAACCCACTTCAATGTAAAAGGGAATAAGACTCAGGTAATCTAAGCCTACCATTATAGTGCATCGGTTTTAGGTGTAGGTTTGTTTCACAGCCGTGTAATGGCTAAAGTAAGACTTTTTCCCATGATTATCAACTTTTTTGTACAGTTTTTGCTATTTAAAAGAGACTATCCTTGTATTCAACAGTGGAATGGTGATGGAAGTTGACTTTGTCTCAATGATGTTTTGATGATTTGAATTCTGCAGTGATGTCACATAATGTAATGCCAAAAAAAGAAGATTTTCTTGGAGACCCACTCTCCATTTTTGGGGTAAAGGGTCGGAGAGATCACATCAAAGGAGAATGTTTTGACATTATGTAGTTGTAGCAAATTTCCTTCTTAACATTTGAAAGGGAGGCACCCCCTCGAAAACATAGGGTGCAGGAAACTGGCAATGTTGTCCAATGGAATGTTAATTAAATTAGGAATTCCAAGGGAATCTCAAATTCCCTTGGGATTCCAAGGGAGACTCAAATTCTGAATGAAGGAACACCAGAACTGAATAGCACACAACAGGTTTTATATGGTCCAGTGTTATGCTGCTCTTTTTGTATATATGTATACATTTACATAGAAGTCACAATGTTTACAAAGATCAAAAATCCATTCTCATAGTGAGCTATAATAGTATTCATGTTCATAGATAGATATGTATTCTAATTTGATATTGTACAGAGGTTGGAAATGATATTTGATGTGGAATATTTGGAATATTTTATACTGTATATAATAATAATAAGTACATTGAAACTGGAGAATATATTGTAGGTAAGGAAAGCATACTGTACAGTATCTGGAGCGTTGAATGAAGATTTCCATAAAATGCCTGACAAACATAATATCCTACTGCTATTACTCAAAACTGTGTTCTCCTTTCACATATGTGTCTGTGAATGTGGCGGTTGACTGACATTTAATGGGATTCAAGCAACAAAACTGGGTAACACTTTACATTAAAGTAACCTTCTGCAGTTGCGTATTGACTGGCGCACAATTCCGGGTAAACAATGTGGAAAACATGGCATTGTGTTGAGTAAAAGTAACCGGGAAGACAATTTATCAACACAACAACCCCTGAAAAGTTTAGGTTTATAGCAATTTTAAAATGTAAAATATCAGTGTATACAGTTACAATACAATACAATACAATCTGAGTGCAATATGCATCATCCTTGCTGCTCCACAGTCTAGGCGGTGTGTGAGGAGGTGATTTGATTTCTGAACGTATTGTTCTTGTAAGCTGCAACACCACGCTTTTCGAGTTGTAAACAAAGTCATGATTGAACTTCTCTATTAGAACGTCTACACATTGAACATTCCTCACTTGAGAAACCTTGGTTTTGTTACTCATAACCAGTATTTGTGTCTTTTAGTGAGTGTCAAATGTAAGTCCCAGTATATAATGTGCATTTTAGTAATACCTGGCAGGTGTAGTTCATTAGGATTCAGTCATAATGCATATTCAATAATCACGTGTCGCTCATCATTGAGTTATTAGCCATTTTGTGTCAGTCAAGTAATTGAGACATAACACATTATTACTCTTGTAATAAATCTTTATATAGTACATGCTTATAATAAGTAATAATGCATTATACCTGTCTGCATTACAATGAATTCCTAATCTCTCAATGTGGTTATCCTCACAGACATTTTAATTCAATTCAGTGGTTATCCTGTTCGACGATATCATGGTCATTAGGAATGGTTGGGGCACCTTAAGGTTGACTGTATATCAAAGAGTAGAGGCAGGATTTGCTGCCTTACTGAGATCACAGGTATTTTGCATGACATAAGGAGATATTTAGATAAAGCCTCACTTAACAATACCGTCCAAAATGGGGGGGAAAAAGTGTAGATTAGTCTATTTCACTCCTACATTCACCCACTTAAAGGTGCGTTCTGTAACTTTCATTCTCCCAGTGGCAACTCAAAACATTACAAACACTTTTTAGCAGAGAAACCGTTTCATTCAATACGACCCACCCCCTTGGTTTTATTAATAAATGCAGCATTTTTGACCAGAAATGAAAAGTTACAGATTGCACCCATAAAGCCAGGCTAGCAATCAACATGCTACTAGTTACTTATCTTGGATTGGAGTATGATGTACAGTGAATATGCCAGTCTGTTGTGTTACTGTCCAGTGATTCAAGCAGTTTTGACATGTATTTTATATTTGAGCACTTTAGTACCCTATTATATTTTGTGTTGATTGTACCATGTAAATTGATTGATTGTGTTTTGGAATTCAGTATGTAAATACACCAAATCTTACAGAGCTAATAGTGTACTCTTCTTTTTTGAATTACCTCTCCTGGAAGTATGAAATACACTTTTGATATGTTAATAGTTTTTTTCATCTCATATTAAAATGTAATGGTCCCCTGAGAAATAGAAATTGGTCTTTTTATGAATCTGCTTAATGCCAGGTACCTACAGTAGTTGATCACGCCATCTTGATATACTGTACTGTAGACAAGTCAATGTAAATGTAAAGTTTGATTGAAAATGAAGATGTTTTCCAGTCTTTAATGTTCATCATTGTATTGTGAATAAGACAATAAATGTATTATTGTACTGTAAATCTATTGTTCATTGAATTTGAAATGGTATTTACTCACCATCATCATTTATTTTAATCATCTGAAATGATATCTAATATTATAATCGTGTGCATTCCCGTACTTATTCTGTTTTTGTTTTAAACTCTACACATATAAGACAATGCATTTTAGTTAATATGTGCTTTTATTATTATATACAATAAATATACAAATTTCATTTTTAGAAAAAGTATCCAAAAATCGACAAGTGAAAAAAACAATGTTGATATGAAAAGTTTTTTTTTAGCACAGTCAGTGTTAACGATCCAATGTTCACTTTTTTGCTGGGGGTTTCTTGGCTCCTCCCTTCGCTCCTCCTTTACCTCCTCCTTTATCTCCTCCTTTATCTCCTTTCTCCCCTTTCTCTCCATTCTTCTTTCCTCCTTTTCCTTCACTTTCCTTCTCTCCTTTCTTCGTTGCCCCCTTTTCACCCTTTTCACCCTTTTCACCCTTTTCACCTTTGTTCTTTGTTGCTCCATCCTTTTCATCACCTTTTCCTTCTTTGGCACCCTTGCCCTCTTTTTTATTGCCGTCCTTTTTCTTATCCCCCTTTTCAGCGTCCACTTTTCCTGAAACAGTTGTAACCTCTTCTTTCTTTTCCTCAACTTTTGCAGCTAAGAAATGAAAGAAAAGCACAAGGCAACAATCACTCATATGAATACCACAACAACATTAGTTATCTTCAAAACCCTGCCTGCAACAATCTGTTAAGTAGAAAGGAAAGTATAATATTGCCTCAAGTGGGTCACATTCTAATGAAAGTGCATCTGTCTCTATCCATTCTAATGAGCATGGCCTATTCATTGACTTAATGAGGTTTCAGTGCAGTGGCTGAGAAAGCAATGATCAGAGATTTATAATCAGCCGATGTTTGTTGAATAATTGTCAGAGTCTCAGAGATGGCAATGCAGAAGCACTCCAGAAAATATTACCTCAGGGCTGTTTATTGATACTGATGACCGTCACAATCTAAATGGCCCGGTACAACAAAGCATCAGAAGAAAAACAGAGTGAAATAGAGAAGTGGTTTTATTGCATTCTCTACTGTACTTCATTAGCCTCATAAAACTAGCGATATCTGGCTGGTTTGATGTGGCCAGTATTTTATATGAGTTTTGTTTGGAACACCATCGAAATTTAACGTAGGCTAAACACGTTATTCAACTGAGGAAAAATGGACAAGATCTAGTAAGATCAATGATAAGTGGTAATTATATCAATGGTGGATGTGACTATTTCGGCACTGATCCAGCTGATCCTTACTCTACACATTCACTGTATTTACTTTTATCTGGGTTGGAAGACACTAAAGACCATTTTTAGACATGCAGTAAAGGGGAGATGAAAATATTGAGATGATTTAGACACAGACATAGATGTGTACATGTCAACAGACGTAACCAAGCATGCATACTGTATCTGCGCCAGAGTCTGTGCATGTCTTACAACATTGGAGGTGAGAAATCTGTTGTGAGAAATTTGACACCCTTGTCTCGTCACACCATGACTGTGAGTATTAGCAGCACTGGTCAAAGTTAGAAGTCTATAAGTCAATACTTGCTTTACATTTTAATTGGTTTTGCTTAATCTGTATAACAAGGGGGAAGAAATGTATGCTTCATTGCAATGCTCACATCAGTGCTTTAAGGGTCTCCTATGAATATCACCTCAGGAACTGAAAATCATTATTATTTATTATTTATTTGTTTACTCATTATTGAGTCTGTGGCTGCTCCAGACAATATGATTAAAACATCTAGTTAAGCCAGAGGAGACATTTCTTGAGGAGAAGCTGCTGAGCAACACATTATCGGAGATAATGCTCAACATGGTTAATAAGGATGGGTTCCTGGGGACAACTGTGAAATAAACAGGTGTCATCCGGATTCTGATTCATTAAAAAAGCTTTGTTATTGCTATTTTTTTTGTTGAACTGAAGTCTTCAGTGAATCATACTGGGGCTCTTCCTTCATTTCAATGCTAAAAAGGAAGTGGGGTCGAGTGGCGGATGTGGACAAACATGTTGGATGTGACTCTTATAAGATATTATTCATAACAAATACATATATGCCATTGCTGGGAGTCATGATGTTTTAATCCCCATGGAAGAAGAAAAGTGAAATTCAACTTGTCATAATTGGATGCATCTAATGAGTATATAAATGTGAAAGACTCTTTTATGGGAACAATAAATAAAGTACATTAAGGATATATTCTAATTATATTAAAAATGCAGTTTGCAGCTTTTGATTGGATATGGCCCTAATTTCGATTAAGATACACCCAACATAAATGAATCATGTTGTAAAACACACTGTATTAAGATTATGTATGTGTAAATTGTAAATGTATTAATTACTGTAATTGAATATGTACATGTATTTGCAATGCAGTGTAACATGGTCTGCAAGACAAATGCATTCCCCTCCATCAAGTGTTTGCACAAAGTTATCATATTCATCACACACACGCAGTTACATATTTTAAACTAAATTATTTATGCACGTCTTAATTAGTGGAGAGAGGCCCTGGGACATCATTTGCATATTTACTGTGTCTCCTTTGAGTGAATCCAGAGGGAAACACCATAGAGAGCTACTGTATGTGAGTTCATGCTTGAGTGCAACGATTTGATATTTGTTCATCCCTTTGCTTTATAATGGCTAAAGCTCCACTCCCTCCCCCCAGTCTCACTCCCCAAATGCATTTGTTCCCGTCAGGGACGGACTGGGACAACAAAACTTTCAGCCGACGGGGGGGGGCCCACAGATCACGCCACTCACTAGCCCCGCGGCCCACAGATCGACCGGCCCATACACCAGCCCCACAGTCCACAGATCGACCGGCCCTATTTCAGGGCACCAAAAGTATTGGAAAATTGGCTTGACAAGTGTTTCTGGTTAGTCAGGTGTGTTCCATCACATAATTTGTGCAGGCATAAGAGAGCTGTCAATGTCTAGTATTGATTCTAGGCTTTGCATTTGCCTTTGGAGTCAGCTACTGGTGTCTGTCAATATGAGGACCAAAGAGATGTCAATGAAAGTCAAGGAAGCCATTATTGACTTCATTAAAAAGAAAAAAAAGACACTGGTGAGTTCAGCAATCGCAAACAGGCTGGTCGGCCAAGAACGACTTCTACAGTGGATGACCAAAGAATGCTCACCAACATCAGAAAAAAACCCAAACAACTGTCCCACAGATCAGGAACACTCTCCAGGAGGTAGGTGTAAATTTGTCAGACAACCATCCGCAAAATACGTCACCAGCCGAACTACAGTGGCTTCACTGCAAGGTGCAAACCACTAGTTCAGTCAGGACACTTACGTCGGTTTAAAAAGTTTAATGAAAATGGTAATACATTAGGTTTGGCATAATTGGATGAAGTTAAACAACATAAAATACAATATTATAAGACAGGGAGCCCATCAAATCCCCTGTAGGTAGGTAAATACAAAGCAAACCTGCAGGTGGAAGCTGGGGCGGCCGGTGGGACGACCAACAAATGAAAGTTGCATAGCCACTGGCGAAAACACTGTTTAACCATATTGGAGTGTTACATAATTCAGCTCTTTTAAGCCTTTAAGTCCCACGAACATGTGATGTGTTTTGCTTTCTTTCATACGTGAGATCAGCTGTCCGTCACCTGATGGCTGCCCCGTCCTCCTTAAAGTGTCCTGGCTGAACCCAGGTAAACCCAGGTAATTTATCCTCAAAAAGGATGGTCAGGTTACAGTCTTCTAAAAAGTACCTAAAAAGCATGCAGAGATCTGGAAAACGATCTTGTGGACAGATGAGACAAATACTATTGTACTATTGTACTAATGTACCAAAGGGATTGCAAGAGGAAAGTAGGATCTGCCCAAGATTTACAGCATACCACCTCATCTGTGAAACATGGTGCAGGGGGTGTGAGGTTTGGGCATGTATAGCTGCCACACGAACTGGCTAACTTGTCTTAATTGATCATGCGACTGCTGACAGCAGCAACAGAATAGTACTAAAGTGTACAGAAACGTCTTTTGTTGACTGGCCATATTAATCTTCAGATTTAAATCCAACTGAACATGCATTTCCTGATGATAAGAATTTTGGCAAAAATACCTCAAAAGAAAAGAAACAGATGGCTGCAGTACAGGCCTGGCAGAGCATCACCAGAGAAGACACCGAGTGTCTGGTGCAAAGGATTGTCGACCAAATACTAAATATGAGTTAATTTGGAAATGGTATGAATAAGAAAAAATGCTTTGCCGTCCCATTACCTATGCAGGGCACTGTATGTGAAATGTTTTTACTTGTGCTTAAGAAAGGGAAGAGATATATTTGTTTTATTCAAAACCAAGCTTGCAGAGGGAGGGAGGCAGACAGAGAGACAAAAAGAGAGGCAGAAAAAGACAAACCATAGCCATAGACATAGACATGCATAATAACTGACAGAAACCTAGAAGATTCATTTCTAGTTTTTACATCCTAAATAGGCTACGATAAACTGATTTGTCTGATGTACAATTGATATGTCATCAACATATGTATGTATCAACAAGTAGCAGACCAGGCTTATGAGTAAAAAAAATAACAATGATAAGATATAAAAGATGAAATACATAAAATACATTGAATTGTACAGTTGGCAAAATTCTGGCAACATTCTGGCAACATTCTCCACATTCAAGTCGGTCTGTCCAGGAAGCAGTGAACGCTGAGCTAAATGTTTCTCTGGTATTCCCTCTGTGGCGGGTTCCTCACTAGGGTATGTCAGTTATAGGAGCAAAGAGAGAGGGAGGGGAAAACGAGAAGAAAGTAGAAGAAGGAGGAGAAGAAAGTCATCCGGTCTCAGGCTGAGTGAGGGGCCCGCTGTGTTCGTCCTCCTCTCTGACCACAGGGAGCTGGTTGCTGCTCGCGCTCTGAGCCTGCACCTGCTCAGAGACTGTAGGCAGGGCTGCAGCATCCAGGGCGGCTGAAGGGGGGGGTGCAGAAGGAAGAGAGAGAGGACAGGCAGGAGGAAAGAGAAGAGGGGGGGGGAGCAGGAGTAAGAGAGAGGACAGGGAGGAGGAAAGAGAAGAGGGGGGGGGGCAGGAGTAAGAGAGAGAGGACAGGGAGGAGGAAAGAGAAGAGGGGGGGGAGCAGGAGTAAGAGAGAGGACAGGCAGGAGGAAAGAGAAGAGGGGGGGGAGCAGGAGTAAGAGAGAGAGGACAGGGAGGAGGACATACAGTGGAGGGAAGAATAGAAGGGCAGTAGGTGAAAGAGAGAGGGGACATGGTGTGGAGCAGAGGAAGGCGGGAGGGAAGAGAAGATGGGGGAAGATAGGGGACCATTTGAAGGAGGCAAAGGTGAGATAAGGAGTAAAGAGATGAGACAGTGTTGGAAGAGAAAAGGTAAGGGAGGGAAGAGCGACAGGCAAGTCAAGAGAGGAAAAGATCAGAGGCTGTGTCTTTCGATTCCTGCTTCCTTCTCTCACACATTCTCCTGCAATGCATTTTAGGAAGGAGTCGAGGAGAAAGGATGCAAGGAATCGAAGAATCAAAACAAAACAATTATTTTAATTGCCAGACACTGAAATAGAGTAGGTAGGTAGGACGCGTTCTGTGGCAATGTCACTTCTCATGATAACCATTCATTCCATATTCAGTCTGTTGTTTGAATGTTGAACGTGTCTCATGTGTGTTGTTGTTTAAAGGCCAACATAACAGACTATGTCGACTTAATCTATCAGAGAAGGTTATATTTAAGTGCACTTGCAGACAGCGAAAGAACTTTTCTTTTTAAATGTAATTACTATCAGTTGAAAAGGAGACTGAAAAAATCTTTTAGCACGTATAGTAGCATGTGAGAAACATCAAGAAAACGAACACAACATCAGTTCAATTGTCAAACCCTAATAGAACATCTATCAATCCACAAACAGGTTTAGCAGAAGGCTTTTCATCAACATGAACATCATCAGAAAGTCACTTAGCGGTCCCCTATACTCTCCTTTGTAAAGCTCTATATAACAAGAACAGGGGTAAGAGTCAGCACCTAATGGGTGCTCATCAGAGTGCTCATCAGGGGAGGCTGGTGGAGGCAGAAATCGGAGGACGGGCTTATTGTAATGCATGGACCAGAATGAGAAATGTTATCAAACACACACTCATTCCATTCCATGAATTAAAATGAGCCCGTCCTCAGATTTCTCCCTCCACCAGCCTCCCCCTGTGCTAATGATGCTGTGGTCGAGGCAGACAGACTTGAGGAGAGAGAGGCACTTACATCCTGGGATCTCTGTGAGCTCGTTCAAAGGAGGCACTGTCTCTAGTGTGTTGGCGTAGGTTTTCGCCGCCTGTCTCTGGGCACTACGCGCCTCAATTTCCTTCTTGGTCCTGGGGATTCGGCATTTGAAGATGCAGCATAGTGTGATGACTTGCAAATGGTGAATGAGAGAGAGAGAAAGACAGAGAGAGAAAAGTTTGCCATGTTGGAAATGTCATTTTTTAAGGAAACAGTCATCATTTGGTAAATAAATAGCTGATTCCAAATTCCAAATAGCTGATTCCAAGCATGTGCTTCCTTGTCTGGCTTTGTTTATCACATCAACAGTTTTGATAGTCATGACTATGAATGGAATTTTGTGACAGGTTTGCAATTACTTACTAATTGCTAGAATAAACATGGAGAAGATCCCAATGACCTGCCATAACCGCAGTCCCCAAAAGACGACCGTCTCTGAAGTTACAGGATCAGGCTTCTTTGGGGGGTCTGTGGGTAGAAGCTAGAGGGGAAGGAAACAACATTGATTATGAAATATGTATTCTAGAGACAGGCATAATTCAAAACAAATTCACTTCCGTTTTTGTTTAGGTTTTTATGCACTCTCAGAAAGAAGGGTTTAAAATGGTTTCTTGGCAGAGGGGTAGGGTTCTACCTAGAACCGTTTTCATGCAATGAATCTCTTTGGAAGAGAGAGTTCCTTGAGAGTTACTACCCTTGATGGTTCTACTTAGAATCATTTTTTATGTAGTGTGTAGTTTAGGGGCAATTAGTCATCAACCCTGTGTTTGCCTGGCTGTTCTTTAAAGTCATATCAATTCGATACATTACAGTTTCCAAAGGGATACCATGACATTACAACTGGAGATTATGCTAAATTTGTAGGGGTAAATGTAAGCCACTCTCTCAATAGGGAAAAACACAAACAGGGAAGAAGGGCTTATAAAACAGACAGAGATTATTAAGTATTTAGCTCCATGCTAGTCTGGTTTGACCCCTTCATCCAACTGAAAATCTCTTTTTTTGAGAGCTACCATGCACCTAAAACTGCCTAAAACTGAAATCTGTATGTGGTTTATCCAACTCTGTTTATGATTATCATTTGGGCTAAGCAGTTACAGACTAGGAAAACAATGGGTGGAGGCCCAACCACCGGTGGCCAGACTCACAAAAAGATATTAAGATGACGATGGAAGAGAGAAAAGGAAAGAACACAGAGAGAACAAGAGAAATCAACAAAATATTCAAAAGTAGCATCATGTTTACAATGGCCAATCCATGTAAGTATTGGAGTTTAAAAATTCAATTCTCATTTTTTGTTCGCATTTCTGGCAAAGAAATAAAAAAGCTTCTGAAAAGCTTCTGAATGCTAAAACCAGAAGAAAACAACATAATTGCCTTTGTAAGTGAATTGCACTGTTCACGAGTCAATCATTCATATTGACACAAACTCTGAATAGAGCAAATATGAAACTGCCTCTAAACCAAGAGTGAAAACTGCTCACTGGATGGGGAGAAAAGGGACATATTTGAACATACAGTGGGGGAAATAATTATTTGATCCCCTGCTGATTTTGTTAGTTTGCCCGATTACAAAGAAATGAGCGGCCTAAAACTTTTATGGTACTTTTATTTTAACAAATAGAGACAGAATATCAACAAAGAAGTCCAGAAAAAACACATTATATAAAGTTATAAATTAATTTGCATTTGATCTAAGGAAATAAGTATTTGATCCCCTACAAACCAGCAAGAATTCTGGCTCATACAGACCGGTTATATGCCCATGAGGCACACAGATTAGTCCTGTCACTTTTGGAAAAGTACTCTTAATCTCTGCTTGTTATGGGTATAAAAGACACCTGTCAATAGAATCAATCTCTTCCACTCCAACCTCTCCACCACCATGGGCAAGACCAAAGAACATTCAAAGGACATCAGGGTAAGAGTTGTAGACCTGCACAAGGCTGGAATGGGCTACAAGAGAATAACACAAATCCTCCTGCTATCTCATGAATATACCGCCTGCCTTACACACAGGGATTGTGTCTAGAATTCCCCACAGGTCACATGAAGTGTAAGATTCCTCTGGTGGATGTTATCCCTCCAGAATCTGACAGAGCACTATCCTAGAGTACAATGTACAGCTAATACAGTCATGAAATGAATTCAAAGCCTGTTTTATTCATTCCCAGAGTTCCTAGTACATACTTTGCATGCCTTGCTGTATTAAAGTGATTGACGGGGATAATTAGTCTAATTTTAGCCACTAATCTGCACACAAGAGCCAACAACAAGTGTCAGTTTCATACACTAAGTCTATGTCCCACACGCACACCAGGTGCACGTAAATGAATGAAACTAGTTACTAATGGATATAATAGATAATAACGCCATACTATCGATACAGTATTCGCTGGAAGCAGGCAAAGCTGTTTAATGGATTACTGAGTTTCAAATTGATGTTTCTACCGCGGTTCATTCATGAGAGAAACATTCTCAACCAGGAAATTGCTTTAGGAAAAGTTATACATTACAGCCGACGATTTTGCGGCTATATCACCAGAGTGATCAATATGGTGTATTATGCAAGTACAGAAAAATACAGATGTAGGCTACTGTACAGTACAGTAGTCGTGATGGTCCCATAGCATCTCTTTAAGGTAGATGTGTGTGAAAATGTGTCATGTTGTAGTTGTTGTTGTCCATGACGACCATATCTGTCCAAAGTAATTGCCCCTCGGGGATAAATAACATTTTGTAATTGAATTTAATTGAATGTGACAAACTATATTACAGGGTGACGTTACAAGTTCATTAGCGATTGTCTTACAAGGACCTATGTGCAATTAAATAAATCAATGGAATGTCCCTGGGGCTCTGGCAATGTTGTATCTGTTTTGACGATGCTGTAGATGTGTGGCCTTTCTAGCATCACTGTGTGTGTGTGTGTGTGTGTGTGTGTGTGTGTGTGTGTGTGTGTGTGTGTGTGTGTCAAGTAAAGTGACAATATAAAAAAATATGTGAAAAATGTGTGATCACAACGGCGTCGGAGATGAACCCAATCAGTGGTTCAATAGTGCGCTGGAGACAGCAACACCCCATCACACGTCCTTGGCTACACATCAGTGAGGGAGCCATCCTGTTGATTTAGCTATCAACTCCCTTTGTTGATGAAACACGCAGTCCGTTTCGTCTAGCAGAAGCCCATATATAGTTAACGTCCAGAAATATATCCATGATGGCTCACAAAATGGACACTTATTACATTTCCTGTCATTGTAAATAGTCTAGTCGCAAACTGAAATGGGAAAACATCTTGACAAGGACCAGCCTCCCCTGATTCGATGTTAGAAATAGGATGCCACTTGAATGTGTGCTTTTTTATATTCAGGATGCATCACCAAAGGATACATTTGTGGTGCAAGATCAATAATAGCACATTAGAGCAGCATTTGCTGTGTGCACGCTGTCCTTTACAGGGTAGAGTAGAATATCACTGTTCATACAATGGATGTACAATTCATCGTTGTCACAATGTTGCTGTGGGGCAAAATAATGTATGTCAACAAAATCAGACGTGTACAATGCACAGCTCAAAACATATCCTGAAGCCCTTGTTTTTCACACATACAGTACTGCATGTAGATCTGTTGTTTACAAAAAAACTAACAAACAGATCACATAAATAAGGCCCTCAATGTCTCTGTAACTAATTCCTAAAGGGTAGTTTCTTATATAACCTATGTAAGGCACCAAGTGATCACTTGTCTTGTCATGAGGTGGGATATCTATCTATTCTTGAGATCCTTATCTTGAGGCAGGTGTAAGAGTTGAGGAACTGCATTGGGTCTTTGTATTTCTACATGCTTATACTCGTATGTGTAGTGTTACTGAATCCTAAATCAACCTCTAGCTGGCCCCTACACCCAATGCAGTTGTTTAGATCTGAGAAGATTGGATAGTTGTTAGCAATATGGTACTTAACTTCATGTCTTGCTCTGTAGTTGAGGTGTACTTTTGGCATATTCCTTACACCGATCCAGTTCTCTCAGATCTACATTTGGGGGTCGGGGTTCCCAAACATTTTTGTCTCGCGACCCCAACCCTAACTTGATTGCAGGCTATGCCAAAACGTAATAATGACGTCCAAGTGTATTCAGATCGCCTAAAATATGCAAAATATTGGTTGGATTTGAACCCAAAAACTCTGCAATATGGCTACAGGTGCAATAACCAGACATTGTATGTCTTAATACGAAATACAAATGTTTGTGTCTTATTTATCAAATCATAGAGGTCAGTTAGATTTTCTCAGGGTACCCCAATTTGAAATCAGGGGATCCACATGGGGTTCCGACCCCAAGTTTAGCAGCTGCTGGCCTAGGGAGTAGGTGTAGGGATTGGGTCTCAAAGGTTGAATTTCGTTGTGTGCGGGTGCTGTGTCAAACCTGATTGACACAGCACCCGATTAAGATTGGCTTAATGAGGCAGCATGTTAAGATGTCAAGGGCCTGTCCTTGTGCAGTGCAGCTCTGCCCTTAATTCATAGTAGTCAGTTCATACTAGTTCAACATGATTATGTAAATGCAAAAAAAAAAAAAGATGTCTTCACCACATTGGACGTGCTTCATGTGGTAGGATTAGCGGTTAAGACACATAACTTTTGTCACGATATTGAAACAAACCCAGACAAAGTGGCAATTTGACTTTGTAGTTACTATGGTGAATGGATTTTCAACATCAAACCTGCCTTAGGATAGGACTGTTTTGGATGATTTTGACTTTGTTTCTTATTAGGAATACGTTAGAAAGTAGTGGTGGAGACAAATCACATCAGATGTCCTCACACCAAGTATTGCACCACTTTCAAAACATCCCATTGATGTTGTAATTCAAAGCAGTTTCACATGCAAAATAACTATGTACAGGCTTTTTTTCTCTCTCTTTAAATGATAAGCATTTGCCTACATTAACTCCCTCTCAGAAAATTACCAATTATCTCTTACTTCAAAACAAAACAAAGATATTTGCCAGAGTTTTAAAAAAAATCTGAAAACTCAATCACTAGAACACAGTAAATTATAGACAGTTATAATTAGCCATGTTAAAGTTCGCAATTTCATTGTTATCAATCCTAATTTCATGGATGATTTATCAATGACTCCACTATTCAAATTCTCTGCTGAGGTGCTTAGGGGCACGAAAATTGTCATTTGAATTCCGACGTTGTGATAAATGAAGTTAGTCATCTGGCAAAATTGTGATGAAACCCTCCTTGGTTTGGTGTTTGTTTATCCATCCATGTGAAGTCAAGAAACCACATGAATATCAAAAAAGCGCTCTCTCATCTGACCTCATTATGATCATTTAACACCCACAGACCTCAAATGCTGAGGTAGCTGGGGCTACCTATGAACATGAATAATTATTCAGGCAATGAACCTTCTGGTAACACTTTCTATAAGGCACACATACACACATTCTAACTTATTATAACTCATAATAGGCACGTATGGTGCCTCACGTAGCCATACCTCAAAATCACATTGTTCTCATGCCTCTTTATGAATTTTAGATTCGCTGTTCTGGCTTGGGTTTAACTGGATGGAGCGATGGGAGAATGTGCTCACTGTTTCATTGGATGTTACATTCCAAGAACCCTCCCTCCACATGCCCGTTGAATGGTTGCTTGTTTGTTGTGGTCCTTCATGGTCTTTTCCGACTAGTCGAGACTATTTTACAGAGTTGTCTATATTAGTTTGCGACATTGAAGAAAATGGAAGAAAACCTGATGGAAAAACTAAATTCAGTTTTCTTTTGAGCTCTGTCCAAGCAAGGTATTTAATTGGTTTAACGTGTCGTGAGGCGTCACTCATTTCAAACAGGTTTCCACCCGTTTGTAGCTAGAGTACGTTCTGCAAAGGATTTCCCCAGGTATTCCAAATGTCTTCATAATATGTTATGTCAGTCTATAACACGTTTTTTTTTCAACAGATGGAAAATGGCTGATAATAGCTCAGGATCATTATGAGGTGATATAAGACATTATAATGCAGTCATACATAAGTTTTATAAGCTTATAAGTCTTATAATGTGCTCTGAATGCATGTATGCTCTAAAATATTTCTCACCTCTTAGGATTCAGTGCATCCTAGAAGAGCGGATGTGTTGTCATTATTTAAGAAGTGTTAATTCCGGTATAGTATTCTCTGATCTAACCATGATATACGGCCACTTAACTTGTACAACACCCAGACGATCGTATCATAACATACAAGTCTTATGTTTCAAACGTGCCCCTTATCTCTGCCTTTCGGAAAAACAAATGGCGGCTCACACTGTAATCATCACATTTGCGCAACTCTTAAAACCCCAACCTAGCCATGCTGCCCTAAGTAGAAAGCCATAAAGTATCACATTACGACACATGTAGATTGACCGTCGTCTATGGGGGGACGGAGAAGAGGACCAACACCACATTTAGCAAAAACGAAACAAATGCCATACACAAATCACTTGAGGCAATGCCACTAAACTGGCGAGTGAGGAGCACACCCACACTTCTGTGTGCTGTAACCCGGTGGTCTCCAGAACCTGTGGATAGGCACACACACACTCTCTCTTACCTCTGGATCCGGGATCTGGGAGAACACGGCAGAGAGGAGAACAGTTCCCAAGCCCAGCAACAGCAGTGCTGGCTGGGGAGGATACGTAGGCCGATCCCCTGCCATTCTCTTTCTCATCCCCCCCGTTCTCCCTTCAGCTCCCTGCCCCCTCTCCCTCTCTCTCTCTCTCCTCTGCCTGCACTGCTATAAACTGGACAGGACCACAATGGCCCCCGAAGCTGATTGATGGTCACTATGGTGCTGACGACATCCTCTCATCGGGTGCACTGGAGCTCTCCTCCCACAAGAGAAGACACACATGCACACTCACAGACACACACAGACACAGATACACACGTCTTCCCGTAAGCAGCTAGCTACATGACGCTAGCTCCACTAGCCCAAGGAGCCAGCCCTTCACTTAGGGGCACGTTAATTAATTAATAGGACTGGTGTGGTTTACAGCCCGTTCTGCCGTGGACAGGAGGCAGGGAGCACAGTGTGGTGGGGGGATGGGAACAACTTGTGAGGACACTGGCTAGCGCAGGACGAAACCATGACATAATCTTTCAGTTAAACAGTCCTGTGTGCGACACAGTGTTATGATTAGGGGTAGGGTTGTAGGTGTCTGGTTACAGGACACACTGTTCCACGTTCACAGTTGGTACTGTATCCATGGTTCTGCTTACAGGTTCTTGAGTTATTTATCTTTATTAGGTATTTATCTTTGTTTATGTTCATCAGTGTTCGAAGAAATTCACAAGCCTAGTAGGTTCATTTGAATGGTCTGGCCACTACATCTACAACAATGACGAGCTGTGACCCATGAAATGAAGTCTTTGACCTCAATTTGACCTCCTGGCAAATAAAGGTCAGATGAAGAAAAATATTGAATTTTGTTTGTTTTTACCCAGTTGTGATTGCTTTACAGTATGACACTGCAGTGTTGTCAGGTTGTCAACCTAATATCCCCCCTGTCATCATCTCATCTCTCATTGTGTGTGTACACTCACACAGTGCTCTCTAATGCTTACAGAACACACCAACAGCTCTGTTGCGTAATCCTCCTGCGACACAGGGAGTGGGACTGGAGGGGGGGGTCCCTTTCCCATGATTCACAGCAGGTTCACACCCCACAGCAGGGTTATGGTGTCACTCTGGTGTCCTCGTAAGCCTGACCAACCTTGAACCCTCAGAGCGCCATGTCTGTGTCAGTAACATTATTTGCAGTGCTTCACACAATGCGTGATCAGTCCCCTTTAAGAGTCCATATCCTGACAGATCCCAACGAGGATACTGATTAGGGTCTTTTGTTTGGAACAAGCAACACAATTTACCCTGATGTCCTGATGGTTAGATGGCAAGATAAGTAGGCTTCAATTACCTGCACCATTAGATCTGGGGTAACCATTCCTTGCTGTAGTATAAATGCCAGTTCAGGACCTACATAAAGGCACACTAGCAGCCAGTCACTCTTGACATTTTTAAGGGTATTGTTCAAGACACTAGGTAGTGTTTCCATGGGAAATAGGTACATTCGCTTTTCGAACCACATTACATTTACGTTTGTGTATCATGAAGTGAAGTGAATTATGTGGGTTTGAATATAATGTAATGTACCAGGAGCCAGTGAAGGGTGGGTGACATGGGAAAATACGGGCAGCAGCATTGTGGATGAGTTGCAGAGGTCTGATGGCGGAGGCGGGGAGCCCGGCTAAGAGTGCGTTGCAGTAGACAAGGCGGGAGGTCACAAGTGCCTGGACCAAGAGTTGTGCTGCTTCTCTCGTGAGGAATGGACATGTCCTTCGGATATTGTAGAGGAAGAATCTTCAGGTGCATACTGTCGCTGTACAGGACAAGTCAGTGTCAAGGATCACCCCAAGATAGCAGGCTTTCCCAGGGAGGAAGAGCAGCCTTGTTAATGTTAAGCTTGAGGTGGTGGGCTTACATCCAAGCAGAAATGTCTGCAAGACACACAGAGACAAGTGTCGCCACCTGTGTGTCAGAGGGGGGGGGGGGAGAGAGAATGAGTTGAGTGTCATTAGCATAGCAGTGGTGGGAGAAACCATGTGAGGGAGAACAGTACGGGCCCTAGGATGGAGCCCTGGGGGACCCCAGTGGTCAGGGCACGTGAAGAGTACAGCGACCCTCTCCTTTGAGGAGTGAGGAAAATGTGGAGAAAGGTTTCCTTGGGTCAGAGGCAGAGGATTGAATTTTGGAATGGTAGTAAGAAGTTTTAGCAGCTGATGCAGAGGAGGTGTAGTTGAGGAGGAGAGAGAGATAAGGTTTTAGGTCATCAGGGAGGCCGGTTTTACTCCATTTCCTCTCTCCTGCCTGGAGCCCTAATCTACAAGCTTGCAGGTTTTCAGACAGCCAAGGAGCCCGTGGAGAGGATCATGCTGGCCTTGTTGTCAGTGGACAGAGTCAAAGAATGAGGAAAGAGTGGACAGGAGGGTGGAGGAGTATCAGTAAATAGAAGGGAGAAGGATTCAACAGAGGGTAAGGAGGATAAGACAGAGGAAGAGAGAGGTGAGGGAGAGGGTTGTGATGAATGGATACAGTATGGGTAGAGTCTCACTGGGGGGGGTCGATCTGAGGGGAAAGGAGAAAAATACAAAATGATGGTCAGAAACGAAGAGGGGTA
This sequence comes from Argentina silus, assembly GCF_951799395.1. Classification (NCBI taxonomy): domain Eukaryota; kingdom Metazoa; phylum Chordata; class Actinopteri; order Argentiniformes; family Argentinidae; genus Argentina; species Argentina silus. Next base: position 12,805,170 of record NC_139672.1, on the reverse strand, counting down.
ACAGTAAGGTTGGAGGTATGGGAGGATCTGGTGAAGACAAGGTCGAGCTGATTGCCCGCGGAGCCCGCTGACTTGGAGGAGAGTGGGAAAGGGTAAGGTCGAACGAGGAGAGAAGGTTAAGAAGTAAAACTTCTCTGACTGGATGTTGAAGTCACCCAGTAGTGTGAGCGGTGTGCCATCCTCAGGGAAGAAGCTGAGAAGAGCTGTTCCCCATCCATGTCTTCCAAGAAGTCACTAAGCTGACCTGGGGGACAATAGATAGCAACAATGTGAAGTCTGACAGGGAAGGTAACAGAAACAGCATGGGATTTGAAGGTGGAAATGAACAGGTGTGACAGGGGGACATTATGTGACCACTTAGGTGAGATGAGGAGTGCCAGGTGTGCCACCCCCTCGACCAGAGAGTCTAGCACCTCAGACTACTCTTGCAGCAGCAACACCTGCCCGAGTCACTTTACATCCACAATTTGTACATCAAACATAGGATCAAAATATGTATTCACCTCCCTGGGACCTCCGACGCTCATCTTTGATTGTACAGGGCTTGACAATGCCACTTGCCCGCTGGCCTGTGGACCAGTGAATCATACAAGCCAGTGGCCTGCTGAACCAGTAAAGAATTGAAGAAATTATGAAAATGATGTAATTCTTAGCCTATTAGCCGATGATGACAATCAGATAAATACCCTAACTTGTTATATCACTGTGATGTAGGCTAATTCATCAGACGCGCCCCACACAGTTTGATCCAAATATCAAGTGCAATCACAGGAAATTGGGGGGCGCGTGCAATTCCAAAAACAGCTGCTGTTTGACGGTGAAAGAGGAGCGCAAGTACAACACAGATGGTAACAGTAGGAAAGTCTGTTTCAACCCTTTAATGCCCGATGTTGCGTATAGGCAACAATGTCTTTAAACACCTGGTAAAATGTCTGTCTGCGATCAGTTCACAAAAGGACTGTCTCAATTCACAAAAGAACTCCTGTCTTGTACAAGAGATTGTCATAAACACTTTTAGCATCTTCTGGTGGCCAATTGTTGTAACTACATCATCAAGTTTTCTCTGACAAAAAACTAAGAAATTCTCATACATGGTCAAAATGTTGAGTTTCTGAAATTCAGTGGATGCAAAATGCTCATAAGATGTCCAGAGATGCCAGAGTAAAACTTCTATATTCATTTTTGGCGAATGTACTCACTTGAAATGCTAATGTTGCGTATATACACTGTAATCACACATTCATGCATTACATAGGCTTTTATGTAAAATAATGTTTTTGTGACTCAAAAGCATGAATGATGAAAACTTACATTCAGTGTCTGGATCTCTTTATCACACATATATAAGAGTGTTAACTGGCTGTATTTGTACAAAAATAAATACAAGTATTTAGCATTAAAAAAGCCAGAGAGACATTGGTTTATTTGGTCTCCTTGGGCAATCCTTATCACTGCTTTTTGTGCAAGAAAAACTGGTCATTGTCTCGTTAATTGTCCTATGGGGGCGGACATTGACTGGACATTGTCTCATTAACCGCCCTATCGGGAGCCACTGCATTGATTCTAACATCACATCATTTGACAAATAACCATAGTAAACCATAGCCTAATACCTCATTACCAATGTGGTTTTCAAAGTGTGAGGCACTTTTCCCCCCGAGACTGTCTGGAGAGCACTGAAAGCGAGGCAGTTCAGAGACCAATGGGTCAGGTTGGCGGTATAATTTAACACACAGGGTCAAAGTTCGCATCGAACAGTTTCAGAGGAAGCGCCATATGCACATAGGTCCGTAGACAGAGCTCCGTTTTTATATCATACCTAATTATTGGTGTAGCAGTACCTACACAGTCACACAGCACACACCCCTCTTATTTTCTTGATTATTGACATTCATTCAAGGATTTCACAAATCCTTTTATCCGTACCAAAGCAATCAAATAATTTTTGCATTGAATATATTTTATTCAGGATTTTATTTTATACGCAATCCATCATGCCCAAGCCGTAACGTCCCTTCCACCATGTTTCACAGATGAGGTGGTACAGTATGCTGTGGATGCTGGGCAGTCCCTTTTTTTCTCCACACTTTCCTCTTGCCGCCATTCTGATACATCCTACTCTTCGTCTCATCTGTCCTTTTTCCAGAACTCTGCAGGCTCTTTTAGATACGTTCAGCTCACTGTAACCTGTAGCCATCCTGTTTTTGTGGCTAACTAGTGGTTTGCACCTTGCAGTGTAGCCTCTATATTTCTGCTGGTGAAGTCTGTGGATGGTAGTCTCTCTGACACATCTACACCTACCTACTGGAGAGTGTTCCTGATCTGTCGGACAGTTGTTTGGGTTTTTTTCTTAATTATGGTGAGCATTCTTCGGTCATCCACTGTAGAGGTCTTCTTTGACCTACCAGGGCGTTTGCGATTGCTGAGCTTGTGTTGATTTTGGTCAGCCTAAGGTTTGGGCTATGTCTGAAGGATTTTCTGATTTTTCAGCCTCATAATGGCTTCCTTGACCTCTTTGGTCACAACTATTTTGGTGCTCTGACATAGGGGCACTATGTGTAAAACGTGTTGTTGTTTCTAAATGATCAAACAAATATTCATACAAATACCCTCAAATAACACAAACAGTACATTAAACTCATATTCTTTTTTTTAAAATTTAAAATCCAAATGAGTATAGAGCCAAGAGAAGGGAGAAGAAAATTATGCTGAAATGTCTTGAGTCAATAAGTATTCACCCCCTTTGCTATGACACCTAAAATGAGCTCAAATGCAAACATTTCTTCAACAACTTACTCAATAACTTGAATTGACACACTGTGTATTAAGCTGTCACTACCAACTCGGCAAATTTTATAATTTTCTCTTGATCCTTACAAACATAACATGCTGCAGCTACTACTATTCTTCACACAAGGGATGGTGTGGAAACTGCATTGCATGTGCTGGATTTGCACTAAACTTAATGCTTTCTAGTAAAACCAAATAAACACATTTCCAGCAAAAAAAATGTCAAGTGTTTTTTTTGCTGTATCACTTGAATTAATTGTTGCAAACCAGATTTTTTTTTTCAAATAGGATTCCTTTTGACCAATTTTGTACAGTATTGTGACCAGGATAATGTTGTCCCATCGACTGTGCTTTTTCCTCTCAGACATTCAACTTTGTAGATTTTTGTAAATCTCCCCGGGCCTCACAGTAACATTCCTGACCAATTGTGTTTCTCTTCATTTGCTCAGTTTGTAATGACAACCTGATCCACAAAGTGTGTAATTGATTCTATGCAAATGAGAGATCCGATTAAAACAAAAATATTCATTCCGAAATCACATTAACTATTATCATTTCATTCAGATGGACTCAATTTGACTTACTGAGTGACTTGTTGAAGACATTTTTGCATTTGAGCAAATTTGTCATAGCAAAGGGGATGAATACTTATTGACTCTAGACATTTCAGCTTTTCATTTTTAAAATTTCACTTTCACAGTATTTTGTGTATATCAGTGGGAAAATCTATTAAATCTATTCTATTTTATAGTCAGGTTGTAACACAACACGTGAAAAAAGTCCAGGGGTGGGAATACTTACTGAAGGCACAGTAGGTGATGGTGTGAGAAACAAACTATTGTATTAGTCTGACCCTGACCAGACAAAATCATTTGACAGCAATTCCAAAATCCAGTTTAGAGACACAAAGGCAGTTGTCATTGTTGGGCTTTCAGAAACTGGACAAAAGGGTATGGATGTTCTGCTCTCTGACAGGTTTATGATTGTAACAACATGTTTATGGATGTGTGGCTCTCCACGCTCTTTTCCTCCTTGATACAATGATTGTTATGCAGGCCAAGAATTTCAATTCACTCAATACAGTCATGAATCGAACTCATGAGTACTCGTGATTACATCAATGTGCACACTCATCATTTTCAGGATGGACCTTCAGTGGTTCACCCTGTCAGCTGTCCCTACAACCTCCTTCTTGCCAACTGAAGTGGGTAACATGCAACCTTGGTGAGTACAAAATGAAATACAATCAAATGTTATTTGTACACAAAAAACAACAGATTATGTGGTTTAGTGATTAAAATAGCTCTTTGATAACAGCTTTTTTACAATAGCAGAATACATACACAAGGTGTGGAGTAGAAGAAGAAGAGAGACATACAACAAGTAAACATGACTGATTTCATGATATCCTGCACTTATCTGTTATTGCTATTCATTTTCCCTATTATTTATTTGTCATAGTATGTTTTGGTTTGACGTTTGTTTTGTATGTTTTACCTTTTAATTGTATCCTTTTTCTTTTTGCATAGTCTTCTTGGAGTGACAGTGTGTTGACCACTGCAATTATGTTATTTGTATAATTCTTTATTCAATGTATCTTTATAATAACGGGAGGGATGGGTGTGTGGGAACGTGACTGGACACGAAAATAAAATCTTAATTCATGCAATAGTACCAAATATTACTGTACACTTAAGGCCTTTAAATACTAGGGCCTGGAGGTAGAGAACAAGCAAGCTGGGAGACAGCCCTCTTCTGTGACGGTCTTCTGTGTTCATCCACCATGCAGGTCATGACTTCTCTGCCTTGTTACAGAGGGGGCAATAGAGGCAACAGCCCTGTCGTTTAAAATCTACCGTTCATAATCGCAATCAGCTATGCACTCTTTAAAGCCACAATCTGTAATTGGTTAGAGCCTTTTTTAGATATGGGTTGATGATATACTAAACCCATTGCTTCTTGAAGAATTTTACTTATAGATGCCTCATAAGCTAAATACAACTGTCTTACCCCATCATAACCCAAAATATATGGCTGTGTATGTAGACGGATTTGGTGGTGGTGCTAGCTATTTGATTTACATGTATGATCAATGACCTATTTACAGTTGAATGAGCTTGCCTGGCGGACATCCTGAGGAAATCGTGCCTTAGCGTTTGTCAATTCCTTTGCCATTGTAATGTATCTCACACCAACGTGCTTTTGTTGGGATTGATATTGAAGGACAAGGACAACAAGACTTCTTTTGAGCTTCTCTCCCATGTTGTCCTTGACACATTGTATGGTTAGACTTACAGTCATGTTTTGCTTTGAAACCGTTACATTGTTTTGTTGATACCCTATTCTTATTATTCCTACGTGCATTAATGTGATGTTGTGAGCTAGAAAAAGGTTCTGTTCATACAGCATGACATAATCGTGACCAGGTTCTCCCATTTAATGTCTAATGTTCACATGCATGGTTAACGACATGTAGAGTGAGTCATCAGCTTCAGATATTGGCCTGAGTGCAAACTCCTCGCAATCTGATTTATCTTAACTTGAGGGAATGGTAAAATAGCATTTTGAGTATTCTTAATGGAATCTAGCATCGGGTATGTTCGATTGTCTATCACACAGGGATGAACAAAGCATTATCAATCATTATTAACCATGAAATTATTTTGGAGTCAGATAAAACATAATGTTAACTTGTGTTGATTGGTCATGTGACCACTTGTGTTGAGTTCGCTTGGTCATGTCCGTTTGAAGTTGTACTTGGGAATGAATATATGTCTTATTATTAACCCGTCCTCTATTCTTCTGTGTTTTTATTTCCAATTCATATACACCAATGTTTACAAACAACATTAATGTAAACAAACACTGCATGTTTTGCTTCAAAATATATTAAAAACATGTTGATGTCAAAGACTGTCAGTCCTTGCAGTCAGAGTTTTGTCTTTGCATTTGAGGGTGGTATTATTTCAACCCCATCCCTCACCTTTATGTGGCAGGGCTGACATTTTGTCGTTTTTCGACTTATGGATTATCGCCTTAAGGCAAATTAATGCAGTCAATATATAACAGGGCCATGGTTGGGTGCATGATTGGATAATTCTACCATGAGAACAATTTGACATATGTGAACAGATGCTGTGTGTTTTACCAGCTTCAATGCATGGCCTTTGAATCTGTCAATTTCCAGGGTATCTGACATTTTCTGGTATGATCATTCCCCCCTTGGACAGCATGGTGACTGTTATGGTGACCTATTGGAATAACAACATCCATTGAATGGACACCAATCAAAGTAGTTTGAAGACAGTTTTCCTAGTCTTATCTGTGTTTTGATATATACTCTTTGTTTAATAAATGTGCATGTCTTTAAGCAACTTTGAATTCGAGGGAGTCTTTAGTAGGCAAAAATAACTCCAAAACTCCAAAAGCAAAGTCGCAAATGCATTCCTGAGAAGAAAAAGATAACATTGTGGAACAACTCCCTTGATCCCTGGTACTATTGCTATAATACTGGATGATTCCCCAGGCCCACTACATCAGTATCATGATCAAAACAACACTGGTAATATCCGTGTGCCAGATGTCCGTGAAAGGCTTGTGTTAAGGACTATAATGATCTGGAGACTTGATCCCTGACCGTTCCTCCTGCCTCAGTTGTTTGAGAGGTGAGTCACAGCTTACATGTCAGCTGGGCGTAAAGGATATCTGCGTCAGTGGCTTTGCCTTAGACACATAATAACACAGTCAGTGATTCAGACTTCCAGCACTTCTGCTCTCTCCTTCACCGTATTTTATCCATAATATTCCATTTTGACACGAATGAAAGTTATAGGTAGATAAGCCCAGTTTATATAGTTATATAAGCCCTCAGATCATGCAGGTAACATGCTGATATATTGCAGGGATTTGTCAATTTGACCAAATTGGTCAATCAAGTGGGGTACCGTTCCCTCTCAAAGTAATATTGTCCATTTGTACACATGTACAGATTCGGCATTGGAATAATACACAGATAATGCTTGATTTTAAACTATTTCCTCAACATGTCAATTTACCTCCTTTAAATAAAATATTTTGCTGTTGATATCATATATCATTTTCATCGAGAGACATTGCGGCATTGACACATTTTGTTATCAGTGATGTTAGATTAGATCCTCACAGGAAATTATGTGATAACTCACTGTCAAAACACACCATTAGAGGTGGAAATACTGTACAGAATTGACCATACTGCCATCTAGTGATGTGTATATTGAATGTTGACTGGGAGGCAGACTACTCAGATATACAATAAGGCAGTTATCAATGGATATTATGATGGTCATATTTCATGTTATTGGGACATATCATAACTTAAAGTGAGCTGGCTGTTGAAATCAGTCATTTTACTTTATTTCATTTGCAGTTATTACCTAATATACCATACTGTATGTATACAGTATTATTGAATATACCCCATCTCAAATACTAGCTAATTTTTACGAGGAAAATATATCTAAATGTTTTTGGATTTGTGCAGTTGAAAAGCATGAAAATACGAATGGAAGAATTCCCTTGAAAAGATTAAAGTCTCAACAGGGGGAGGTTGTGAGTATGGGGTGTGCTGACTGTGATGAACATCGCATGAACATTGGATATCCATAGAAATGTCAACATTAGTTACAGTATAACCTTATCTGTGTTATGTAGAGCAAAATACCAATGAGAGAATCGGTTTTATAACAATTGTAAAACTGCTGCATTTCTTTGCCTTACCTTACCTATGCCCTGGCTCTGTCAAGAAACAACTTAGGTGGTAGGGGTCGTTTCTGGACAGGACCATTTGATTGTAAACCCATATCTTTGCTTTCTTCCAACTTACTGTAAATGAACAGATTAGGGGTTGAGTGGAAGCGTGCTTATTTTCTTTCCATTGCATGTAAATGATGCGGTCCCTACAGTACAGTGGAATGAATTGACCTATAGAGGAACATACCGTTTTCAGGCCCACAAGAAAATGTTCACAGATCCCTCAAAAGACTGATGGCTAACTTTAACCTCTGCGTTCACAGCTCGGCGTGTTTACTTTAGTTTCTGGATGCAGTCAATGGTCTGCAGGATGCATTGGTCCAGAACGAGGGAATACCTCTGAGGAGAAGGATGGAGAAAGGAGTCATTCAAACCTGGAATGACAAATAGGTGAGGCTGTTTACGTACGCCATGTTTACATAAGTTTGTGTTTGGCTTGGTGGGTTATTGGGCATTTTGGAATAAATCTACACCTTTCTGCGTAATACTGCTCCATAAAACAATATTAAAACTGTTTGGCGAAATTTGATTTATTTGAAAGTGATGACACCCTTTAATTACTGAAGTCATCAGGAATAGGCATATTAATACTAAGACAACATTGAGATTTACTCTCATGGGACACAGTGAGAATGACAGCCCTTAAAAGTTGCATACATGAAAATAAACATTGAATTGACCTGCGAAAGTTCATTTCTAGAGAATGATGTACCGTAGATGTGGCTTTGTGCAAAACAAAGATATGATCCAAATTAGGATGATGCACAAATTAGGGTGCCACCCAGAATGCATGTGAGATGGTAAACAGTCAATATTGGTTATTCAGGAATAATCTGTATGCATGCATCGATTGAGTCAACCCAGCTTTTGTTTAGCTCGATGTTCTGTCATACCATTCCGGCATTTGAGGATGTTTCTGGATTGTGCGGCAGTCATTGGACGTGACAACTATTTTCTCCATCAACAGAGGCTGTGAAGTACCTTTGATACTGTACAAACTTGGCAACCCTGTACTACTGCGTACATCAAATACACCCTGCTGCTATCTTAACTGTCTTATAACTGCCATGTCAAAGTCACAACTCCAACGCTGCTGGTACAAACTACATAGAGAAGTGTCTCACCTTCCTCCAATCCAGGAGGCTGTTCAACACAAGCTGTTTTTTGTTTCTCGGGAGCATAAAGGCTTTCTTCATCACGTCCCAAAGTCTGATATTTTTGTCTTGTGGCACTTTTTCACTCGGTCCAGCCGGGACCTGCCAATCTCCCACAGGGTTCTGGGAGAAATAGTGCGGTATTTGAAGCAGCACACTAACTCAGCCATGGGTTTAAATTAAGCGTGATGTGGAGGTAGCGGAGGAGGGGTGAGGGAGGGAGGGAGGGAGTGTTTCTGCTGAAATCCTTTTGGCTACATGGGGAAGAAAATAACTCGGATGTTAGTAGCTATGAATGTCGGGGCCACTCCCACTAGCATACACAAGACGAGACAGCTCTTTGGAATCCGCCAGTGGAATGAGGAGCTCAGGTCATGTATGCATTTGACATGCTCTGGGGAACACGTAGAGGGGTAAAGTGGGAGTTTGTGTAGCTTAGGTCTGCATTCGGTTTTCAACCACTATTCCCACACAGCTGGTTGCGAGTCAGAAGCGATTAGCAGGAATACGTCTGAATAATTTTTAACTATTGAGGGGTTTTTACTTTATTTGCTATTTGGTTTTGGCCATCAAATATTTGTATGTACTACACTGTAGCCAAGTGTAACTAAAAGTTAGTGTACCATCTTGGCAATGCGAGTGAAAAAATATAGCTACTTTGGGTGTCAAATGTCCTTTCATTGGTATAAATTAAAAACAGTTTGTTTGTTCCTTTGTATATAAGTTGAATTACCGTTATACAATACAGTACATACAAACTGTTAGTAGCGTATGGGTAGTAGTATATATTCTAAACACATGCACTGAAAAGATTACTAAGAGAGCAAAGCCTCCGGAAGCAGGCTGCTTTAATATGATATGACAGTGACATTTAGAAAACACAGGGCGCACAGGACGGTTCTGCAGACATCCAATCACAGCCAGACACTCGATCAGCGCTAACCATTTCTGCAATCAACAGAAGAAACACTCGTCCGATGTCTGCCACTTGAGCTCCAGTTGCTTTGATTGGCCAGTCATATTCACAACATGGGGACCAATGAAACAGGTAATTGTCTTTTCTAGAACAGGAGCAGAGGCCAGAAATCGGTAATGAAAATGTGTGCTGAAAAAAAGACAGGGCTTGTTTCACTCAGGCTGTCCTTCCTTAAAGCCAATGTGACAGAAAGGAGGCGAAAGCTTAGGGCTCTTGTGGACATCAAGAACTGTACAGCAGGGTCTGGCCAGCTAAGCGAAACCAGGCTAGACTAGGCCAGGCTAACTCCCCTGGTTAGTGTCCTGCTTGTGTTGTCTCAACGCCTGCAGGAAGACGTGCTTGACTTGGCCCATCATGTCACTGTAGAGCTGCAGGTCCTCTTCCTTGGCCTGCAGAGTGCTCTTCAGCACGGCCCTCAGAGCCTCCGTCTCCTCCAGCTGAATGGCCAGCCTGAGGGCAACACGGGAAAGTCAACATCAAATGTGCTTGAGCCAAATGTAGGGTTTGTATGAATACTCACACATCCCTCACCCTAACCACGGTCTGTGTACATCCCCACCCTAACTGCCCCCAACAGAATGATGTTTGTTTCCCTTTCTCTAGCACAGTGACTGCCACTACAGTAGCACCTATTCTTATCGGTGATGACTGTGATGACGATTGTGATGATGTAGCTGTTTAGCTGAATTTAGACGAACGCTCTTGTTGTAAGTCGTTCCGGATTTAGAGTGTGCTAAATGACACCAATGTAATACGAGCAGGTCAAAGTATGCCTAATGTTCTCTACAATATGACAAAAAGACATTTTAACATCTTTATAATACTTTCATGACTATCTAATTTTGCTCCCTATTGAGCAAGTATTTCTACAATGGATATTCTGTATTCTAGAATGACTTCCATTCCGTTTCTGTTCACCAGTATTCAATTTGAAACTGTTCCCTGCCAGCTATGTCACCACCCAGGTCTTCCAAGACAGAAAGAACTGGCATCAAACCGCTGCCATACTCACTGGGTACTTAGTTCATTCACTTGCGCATCCCTGGATAGGTCAGAGGGGCTTCTGGGGGATAACTCAGTAATGCTGGTGGACGCCCCCCCTGGGAGAAAGGGGAAAAAGAACAACAACAATAACAAGATAGAAAATGCCAGAGATCAATATAAGCCGGTGTGGCAATCCCTCTCTCAGTCTGGTCGCAGAGTTACAGATCATGCACTGCAATCATCGCGGTGCCTAAGCTGTGTGAGTCAGCCTGTACCTTTTCGGCCTTTGTTGCCGGGTTTACGGGGAGTCGTGCCTTTGCCCAGATCCAGCTTTGCCTTCTCCAGCTGCTGCTCTAAGGTCACGGCCCTCCGCCGCTCCCCCTGGAGCCTCTGCTCCCCCTCTGCGCATCGCTTCTTCACCTCCTCCTCCCTATTTGACATCAAAACAGAGCAGGGCTAAATTTCCCCTCATCCCCATCACAGGGCTAAGACCGCCTTTCATCCAAAGCCTACCGATAGTGGAGGCTGGTGGAGGGAGAAAATCGGAAGACAGGCTCACTGTACTGCGTAATCTCAGTGCTGTGAAGCTCTTGGGGAAACTCACCCCAGCACACTGTCTTACTGCTGTGATAATAATCGTAAAAAGCCAAATTGGATACTTTTCCGTTGGGGCTAGGATATACAGTAAACAACAAAGGTACAGTAAACAGTGAGATTGAATGAAAACACTCCTTTGCGCCCACGCGACATCCTGTCGGCGACAACAACATGATTCCGGGGCAACAATGGAAATAAGACAACTGTCAACAAAGCCCACGCAGTGCCAATAATCAGAGTAAACCTTCCACCCACCGACACACACACACCTACTCAAAGACAGGAAAAACAATGTTACAGAGGTGATATCCACCGTCAGCCATTGTTCTGTAATACCTGGATTGCTGGAGCTTTACGAGCTCTAAGAGTCTGTCTCTCTCAACGCTGGCAGCCTGATACAGAGCCCTGTATTCTGTACATTGGGCCGTTAGGGACTTCACCTCCTCAGAGTAGTGCTGACTTGAAGGTGGCCCTGAATCTTGTCGTAAACTGGAGGTTGGAGTAAACTGTGGGTGAGGTGAGTTTACAGAATGCTTTGTGGCTAACTCATTTAAATTGTCAACATTGTAGAGTCCCAACGGTGACTTTATTCACCAAAAAAATCATAAATTATGATGCTTCATTTTGTAGCCAATCAAAGTATTGTTGCTAGGTAAATACCGCATAAAACACTTGGCACTCTAGGTGGTGAGTGTTACGGAATTCTTTGGCAGTTAAAACAGTAGTTTATCTCTTTTGAAAATCCAGGCCTACTCCTCACCTAGACCAGCATAATTCTTAATTTAACAAATGTATGTTGATATGAAAACATTTGATGATTTTACAATTGTAACTCCCTCTGAGTGGGTTGGTGTAGTCCATACATATGGATCTTTTTGTACTACTTATCAGACCTGTGACAGATGCATGTGTCCAATACTTGAGAGTATGTGAGGTGTACTTAATGTACGGTAGCTCGGATTTGTACCTTTGTGACAATTCCATGGGTTCCATTGTAACAGGCAAACTATATCACAGTATTTCAAAGTATTTGAAATGCATTTGACCCTGGTGTGACACTAACAACACTCATTATGCCGTAGGTCAATTATTGAGAAAGATAGTGGGTAACGGTGGTTTATGATGACCTCGAGCAGATACTGTATGATGAAGGGTAAGACTTACCTGTCCTCCACATTGCTCCCTGCGGCAGACTCCACCAGCTTATGTCCAAGTTTGGAAACACAACTGCAGACAAAACACACAAAGGTTGAGATAACAACAGATTGTCATGTCGTAAAACACCAAACAACGCCATCGAAAGTTCAATAAACTGCAGGTTACACTGGAGGTGAATGAACGAAAAGTAGAGCAAAAATGATCTTGATAGTACAAGAAAATCTGCCCTAGCGGAACCTGTAATCGTACATAAAATGAAGATGCTCTTGCATTTACAGTACAGTATGATTGTCACATCATGCACACATACCGGGCAGAGCTCAATCTCTTGTTACTGTCTCCCCCTGCTGTTGATGGTCGGGTACTGGCAGTCTTAGGGCCTGACTGACTGCCATCTTCTCTCTGGAACACATTTACAAACCCCTCTGAACTTACTACTGTTATTCTTCCTATAAAATGCACTGTATTACATCTGTTTATGAAATCTGCTATAAATAGAGTTTCATTTGATTTGACATCCACGTCCTCTGCAGAGTTGGGGTCTACTCCTCCGGTGGTCCTCCTCCTCTTCTGGTTGGTGGTCCTCCTCTGTGGCTCAGTTGGTAGGGCATGGCGACCAACCCACAACGCTTAGGTTGTGGGTTTGATTCCCGCTGGGACCATATATACTTTGGATAAAAGCGTCAGCTAAATGGCATACATACTCTATTCTAAGTCCAGTCCTGAATTGTATAGGACTGTGAGATTTCAATACATGTTACAACATGCATGCAACAATTGTCCAATTCAAATTGTCCAGGTCTACACAGTATCTGTATCGACCAGTAGAAAGGGACCTAACCTGGGGTTTCTTTAGGACGATGCAACGTCAGACACAATGTTCAGATAGAAATGTATATAGCGTAGAGCAGGTACGAGTGTATGCCTGCCATGTAGAAAAGGGAACCAGCTCTATACATTACATTTCTATTGCAACAGTTGTGAGTGTTTCAGTGAACTGAATACACCCCCAAACTCTGCCGCCCGGTGAGTTCTCTGATGCTCTGCCACTCAGGGATGCAATCAGTAGGGCCCAACATTGTGGAATGTTCAGAAAGAAACATATTGTGTAAAACAGACATGTACAGTAAGGAATTGTATCAGCTCCGTTCATTCAAAGCATGGATCCAGGTCTCTCTAAAGGGGTACTTTTCTCAAAAGATTGACACACAACACACCCTTATCTCACATTTCCAGAATGCAAATAAGCTTGTCACATTTATTGATGAGGCTTGTATTTATCTATGAGGCTTGTATGCAAATAGTGATTCTATTTTGGGACCATATCAACGGTGGACTGATGACAAATGTACTCAAAAGCATCTCTCTTTTACCTTGACGGAGAGCTCCTGGATCTCCTCCTCCAGCTCTTTGACTTTGGTCTCTCTCTCAGAGACCATCTGCTTGAGCTGCTGCACCAGGGAGCCGTGCCTCTGGGCCTCGCTGCTCAACTGCTGGCCCAGGCTCTGCTGGGACTCCTTGGTGCGCGCGTCCTGCTGGCTGAGCCGCTCCAACACCTCCTGAAGCTGGGTCTGCTGCTTCTATCACGGGAGAAGAGGGGGGGGGGGGGGGGGCAGGGGGTGGGGGGGGCAGGTGAGAGAGGGGAGACAGGGGCAGAGGGGACAGGTGAGAGAGGAGAGACAGGGGGAGAGGGGACAGGTGAGAGAGGGGAGACAGGGGCAGAGGGGACAGGTGAGAGAGGGGAGACAGGGGCAGAGGGGACAGGTGAGAGAGGAGAGACAGGGGGAGAGGGGACAGGTGAGAGAGGGGAGACAGGGGCAGAGGGGACAGGTGAGAGAGGGGAGACAGGGGCAGAGGGGACAGGTGAGAGAGGAGAGACAGGGGGAGAGGGGACAGGTGAGAGAGGGGAGACAGGGGCAGAGGGGACAGGTGAGAGAGGGGAGACAGGGGCAGAGGGGACAGGTGAGAGAGGGGAGACAGGGGCAGAGGGGACAGGTGAGAGAGGGGAGACAGGGGCAGAGGGGACAGGTGAGAGAGGGGAGACAGGGGCAGAGGGGACAGGTGAGAGAGGGGAGACAGGGGCAGAGGGGACAGGTGAGAGAGGAGAGACAGGGGCAGAGGGGACAGGTGAGAGAGGGGAGACAGGGGCAGAGGGGACAGGTGAGAGAGGGGAGACAGGGGCAGAGGGGACAGGTGAGAGAGGGGAGACAGGGGGAGAGGGGACAGGTGAGAGAGGGGAGACAGGGGCAGAGGGGACAGGTGAGAGAGGGGAGACAGGGGCAGAGGGGACAGGTGAGAGAGGGGAGACAGGGGCAGAGGGGACAGGTGAGAGAGGGGAGACAGGGGGAGAGGGGACAGGTGAGAGAGGGGAGACAGGGGCAGAGGGGACAGGTGAGAGAGGAGAGACAGGGGACAGGGATGGGGGGGACACAGCTAAGGGGGACTATCCACTTTCTGACTGAACGGTTGTGTACTTGTTTGTTTGTTGGCAAATGCAATGTGACACTGACATACAGGCTAGTCAGGTAAGAGTAGTACTTAGTGGTGAGGAAGTACTTCATGTATTATGAGTGGTGTTTATAGCTGAGACTAATTACGTGATCTTCATTCTCTGAACTTCTCTGTACTTCTTGTGTATTCTTTGGGAAATGCAACACAACACTAACATATAGTTAAGTAAGAGTACTACTTGGTAAGTAGTCTTTATACAGTTAGCTGAGACTAAATGCGTGATCTTCACTCTCTGAGGTAACTAACATACAGTATCGTTTATTTAGAGTTGTAACCTACTTAGTAATCCATGCATTGTAAGTAGTGTTCATACCCGAGACTATATCTGCCTCCAGAGGTTATTTTAGTCAGGCTGTACACTCTACCGCTGATACTCCATTAAAGTATTAAAGTTATTGTACATAGAGATTAGTGACATTTTCTCCATATCAGAAATACTAGACTTCATTAGTGTTAACCAGACCTTCCTTATGTCATCGGAAACACAACTATGTTTTCATTTATCTTTATTATATTATATATTATAATTATTTTAAGCCTGGTCATTCAACATGGAGAGACTGTGTACCTTTGTTTCTTTAATAAACAATTGAAAAAAATAAATACAATTTTTTTTTTTATATATATATATATATATATATATATATATATATATATATATTTATTTATGTATTTATTTGTATTATTATTATTATTATTTATTTATTTTAATTGTTAATTAAAGAAACAAAGGTACACAGTCTCTCCATGTTGAATGACCAGGCTTAAAATAATTGAAGATAAATGAAAACATAGTTTGTTTTTTAAGAAAAGGTATAATATAAGACACTTGTAATGTTACATAATGTTGGATATTTACTAAACTGATGTCTTACCAGTAAGGCATCCACCAGCTCATCGTCATGTTTACCCTTGTCCAGGAGGGTAGAGATCTGGGCCTTTAGTGATTTCACCTCAGTGTTCAGGACTTTGTTCCTGGCCTTGGATCCCTCCAGCTTCTTCCTCAGGTCCTCGTGGTCTTTCAGGAGGGCCTGGTGGTCCCCTGTCATCCTCTGTTTCCAGCCATGGCAGGAGAAGAAGAGCCATATTGGAAAATGTTTTGTGATACATCACTCGTGTGTCGATAATTGAGGTGCACTTGGTTTAGATTGGCTGGCATAAGTTCCATCAGTTCCATTGCATTGGACAAGCTAAATCAAGCACACCTCAAGTGTTGAGATCACTGTCATGTAAAATGAACTAGGAGTGACACCCACCTCTAGGGCTTCTCTCTTCTCCTTCTCCATGGTGCGGATGTAGCTGAGGTTCCTATTCTGGGGAGATGTTTTCTGCAGGACCCCGACCCCCAATAGCTCCTCCTCCACACTGAGGGTCCACGGCTGCTTCCTCTGAGCTGATTGGCTAAGCTGCTGCTCCAGGTCTCGCACCTGCGGGTTCAAGCACATACAAGAGACATTCACATAACAATACAACACTTCATTCAGACCTCAGGAACTGTATGAAACAGAAGATCAACAATATTTCAGAAAAAGGTCAAATACAGATGAAGTATGAAAAACAAAACTGGAACCGTCACGCCCTCCACTTCCACCTAGCCAGTGTCAGTCTCTCTCCCTCTTCCCAGCCTGGGAGTTTGGTGTGGGCGTGGCTACCAATAGTAACGTCATCATCTACACACCTGTGGCTCGTCTCCTCATCACCCTTCTGTGATTTATACTCAGGTTTTTCATTCATTCCCCGCCAGTTCGTCATAGTACTTCCTACCTATATGTCCCAGCATTTCTAGTCTGTTGATTCCTGGTTTCGGATTTACAAGTGTTTTTCTGGACTGTGCTTCTGCCTAACCCCTGTCGGATTATCTGCCTCCCCTAGAACTTTCTATCCGGGTATCGATCCCTGCCTGTCTGACTACCCGTCTAAATGGCCACTGTGTCAAACCAGTGTCCAGGACTGAAATAGACCCCATGTTGGTCTATGGGGCAATGGTCAGTGAGTGGATTGGTGATGACAGAGTTGGTTCCAGTTGACTGCAGTCAGCTCACCCTGCTCTGGAGGCCCAGTATCTGCTGAGAGCGACCCCTCCAGTTCCCTGGACAGCTCAACAACTGCTGAATGTTGACTTCTTCTCCCACCTCATTGGTTAACACCTAGAGTAAAAAAAAATGTAACCTTTAAATCAACATTTTTTGGGGGGGAGCTCAAGGGCCACTTTGAATTATAGAAACCAAACGGTAACTATTAAATGAGAGGTGGACAATTTTTTGGGCTCAAGGGCGACTTTGAATTGGCGAAACCTTTGGGCGAAAGTGTCTTGGAACAACATTATCAAGGCAACAAAGTAATTCATAATTAGCTCTTTCCTCTCCAAATTTAAGAGGCATGTTATAAAATAAGAATGAGAGCAGATCATAATCCTGATACTAACCTTCTGAGCTATTTTCAATTCTTGTTTAACGGCTTGAATCTGGTTGCGGTATTCTGTCATTTTGAACTGGGCAGCAGATAGCTTCTCTTGTAGAGACTTTACCACTGGGCTGTTCTGTTTGGGAAAGGATATTCAAACGCAGTGTTACCTAGTCGCCCAAAAAATCACAGTTTCGATATCCAAACAATAAGCCATGCTGGTTTCAAGGAAACATTTAGACAGAAAGGCATGAGACTGGCACGAAATTATCACTAAATCACTCAGACTAATTACCTCATGGAAGTCTTCAGATGACCTCAGATCCTGTGCCTTGAGATCCATCCTCTTCCCAGAGGGACTGAGTAACAAAGCGGCATGTAGCTATGGAGTTTACACAATTCATCACAGTCAAGACCTCACAGTCCATTAACCTGTACCTCTGGTAAATGACCAAGTAGGTCAAGAGGAGAAGATCTCATGTACTGTATATATTTGAGCTGACTTTTCCATCGAAATGTCATAATCTCTATTCCCGAATTCACTGACCATGTTAGAATATGCTGAACAGTTGATGATTCTTTGTAGGATTTGCTTAAACCTAAAGGTGGGCTGGTCTATTTGTTCAATGTCAAAATGATCAGAAAGAATACAGCTACATATACAGTACATCCATTAGCCAATGGGTCCAGGGTGGGTCCAGACCATCTTAAATGTTATAATGTTATAAACATTATTATGTTATAAACAAGTTATCATTCACCTCTTTCTCCAGCTCTTTGACTCTGTTGTTAGTTTGCTTTGCTTTGACCTTTTCACGCTCAATTTCAGCAGCTAACTCTCGATTCCTCTTGGACAGCTCCACAATCTTGGTGGCGGCTGCATCACCTGCCATGCCAGATGTGCCTATCAAAAGTGTCAGGAAGTCAATTAAAAGGTAACTTTTTTGCCACTTCTGGCAGCATGCATTACGTCCAATTGAGAATAAAAGACAGACAAAATCATACATCATACAGGGAACAGCCTTGTAGGGCTTACTTACTTACAGTAACCTACTCATGTGCAATCCAGTGTAGGCCTACTGTATGTCAACAACAATCAAATCCATTCAAGTTGTCGTCACACACCTGCTAAAGCCAGCCTGTCTTCCTCCCTCTTCTTCTTCAGATGTTTAATTTCAAAATCTTTCTCACTCAGCAGTTTGTAAAGTCTGCCGTTTTCGTCCCTTAGTTCCCTCAGGTGGTCCTGCAACTGTTCATTTTCATGCTGTAGTACTAGTCTGTGGGGATGCAAGTAAAAGGTTACCACTTGAGATGATAATTCATCACCAATTAAACCAGGCAGGTTGTCAAAAAGTGGACCATTGATTTTGAGTGAGAGTACTTGGCTCCACCATGCATCCACTTGGGTAACGCAGGTTTATCATGATGAACTCAATATGCTAATGCATGCTCTGTACGTCACGTTAGGATGCATTGAGGAGGCAACTTTACAGAATTTTGGTATCTTGAACATAACTTGAATACATCTTAGAACTCACGTCTTACTGAGCTCATCCACATGATCAGTGTCGTGCACAGAGAGGTTCAGGTCATCATCTTGGGTTTTGAGGCTGTCCCGGGCTGCATCAACAGTGGCCTTTTCCAACTCTTTCTCTTTCTGTTTCTCTAATCTCCTCTGGAGACGCTTCTCTTGCTGTTCCTGCAGAGCCTGGAACTGGAGCCTTAAGCTATCCTTCAGTCCATCATCATATTCCTCCATGTTGTATAGCGATATGTCCAATTCAAAAAGTGAACGCAGAAGCAATCCCTTGGTATTGAAAACAGGTTACAATTATTATATTGTGTGATATGATAAATACGTGTAATACTATTGTTTAGGTGTCCTGTTATTACACTTTCATGACACATTTCATAATAAGGCAATACAGATGAGTTGACCTAGGTCTATTATCTGTCATGACATGTAGTTTTGATTGTCATGAAATCTCATCGTGACAGATGTTTTCTTAACATGAATTGTGGTAGTCTGTGGTTTGTACTTAAGGCAATGACCGTGATGATGTTTTCTTAATACATTACATGAGCAATTATGTTGGAATAAAAAAAACAGAACAACTCCAATTGGAGGGGTTATGTTTAAAGAATAAATGGAAAGTTGAATAGATGTTTTTGACAAACTTGTGCAAACCATAAATAGGTCCCAACGAAGTTTTAGTTGGCCTTTAGCTTGAGTAGCTAGCTAGCTCGTTCGCTACCAAAAACAGTGTTACCTTCAACTCACCTCAATACGTTCTGCACGGAAACAAGATGCTGGTCGGTAATTGTACACACTTCAAGTGGTTCATATAATAAAACGATCAATGTGTATGCTTAGCAATGTTTCGTAGAGAAACAAAAGTGGGTGATGTGCAGGTTTTCTTCTCCAGCGGCTACTTCCTCATCTCCTCGAACGCTGCCTAGCGTATCCATGGCAACAGGTTCCTCCGAACCCACAACAGGTGGAGCGAAGAGTCGTGCGAAGAGGCTGGCGATGAACACATCATATTTTTGTAGCTTTTTTTGACACATTGTAGCCAATTTTCTGAATTTCTATTGTCCTATTTTGCAGTGTGGCGTGTGTTTTCTATCCCACAACAGGTCTACTGAATCTATATGAGGCTTTCATACAGAAAGTAAATTATTCTTTGTACATTTGGTACATAAACCTGTGTGAATTCTCTCTAAAAAAACAACAACTAGGTTTTAAGTTAGATATTTAGAGTTGTTCAAAGCCGGGAAAAAAAGACAAGACAAAGACATTTGATGGAGCACCATAACTCCTGCTACAATAGCTTTTATTGGTCTACTGTACTTAAAACAACATTGGCTACACTCAGCACTGGACATGTTTGGTTCTCTCAAACAGCCTAGGGGGGTGGGTGGATGGGGTGGTGGGGTGGGGGGGAGAACACGTTTAACCAACACTGACAAACTTCAAGGCATAAGAAAATATACTGCGACCACATATTGGAGAAATGTACAAGACATAGATGTATTACATGTAGGTGTTTAGTCAAAAGTAGCCTACCAGACATATTTTTACAGAATTTAAATTGCAGATAACACAAACCACACTGTTCTGTTAGTTAAACACTCTACACAAGCTGTTCCTCTCATTCATATTGTCACTGAACATTAACACAAGGCCACAGTGTGGTTTGCCTTTATCTGCAAATGACTGAATTTGGGCCTCTCCTTCAGCTAGACAAAAAGCCACTCCTTTCAAGTGACCAAAAGGTCACTTCTTTCAAGTAATCCATTAAAGTGCCAGACTTAATAGAGTGTAGCCAAAGCGTCTTGTATGGCCACCCCTTAAAACCTCCTACTGTATTTAGGAAGCTCTTATTCTTAAGGCCATTTTGACACAGGTGAGGTGCAAAAGTATTTTTCAGTGCCACATAAAAAGGCAATACTTAACAGATTAAATCCATCCATGTAATACAAAAAAAGTTTATATAAAACACACTCCCCACCCAAATACCTGTGCCTGATAACATGTTGTGGTCTTATCCCAAACTGTTAACATTCCCCAGTCCAAAGCATGTTTGCTAATAAATCTTAGCATAAAAAGGCTGTTTTCAGCCAAGAGTTGGAAAAACTCTGTTCCTGTTTTGATAATTGAATGTAACTAATCATTAGCAATATATTATTAACATTATACAACATTAAGCAAGAATGCCCTGTGACCTACCCCAAACCATTTTCAACATTCAGTTTCCCTTGCCACTTTTCATAGTCAAAATGCATTCATGTATTCACAGTCATCAGATATACATGTTTTGTGTGTATTAACAAGTATCCCTGAGCCTAATACCATTTAAATAGGTATGGCTCCATATCAATGCAGATGTTGTAGCAACTACCCTCTGATGACACATCTTGAGGATATCGAAAATGTAGTTGAGGTAGCGTCTTCAACCAAGAAGAATGTGATTATTTTGAAAGTTGAATAAGAATACCTTACAATTACTTAGTAACTACTTCCTTCAGGTGTGTTGAGGGAAATATGTGTATAAATTATTAAATGTAGCAAATATAATGTGAGATAATACGAAGGAGACATACAAATATCAGTCCAAAAGAGTCATCCATCATTATTTGTATTCCAATGCTTTCTGAGCTTCTTGTCTAGGCTTCACAATGTAGTCTTTGTACATTGAATAAAGAACACCTGAAAAACAAAACAGAACAAAACAAATTACATTTTACATTTTACATTTAACACTCTTGGGCCTATACCATCCATCAAATGTAATTGGATTGAAAATGCAGTAATGATCTTGTTCAAAACATCAACAAGACTCTTTGAAGACCTGTTTAGACCTGTGCCAGACGAGCTGGCAAAACGCATTAGGAAGAACAGATTGTATCTGTTAAGTGAGTTATTGTGGGCAGCCACACCTAGGGCAGACTCTCCTACCTGACATTCCCCAGAGGCCTGACAACACTCCAATCACAATGTGAACCCATAACATAGATCTGACACATATTTTTAGGTTGCGTGTGGACACAAGGAGACAATTCTAACTTAGATATCAGCTTAAAATACATACCAACTGTCATTGCTCCCACAACGAATCCTTGGGCAGCTACACGCATGTGGATGAGGTGCACTGACATCTTAACATCTCCACGATTCTTCATTTTCAAGAGTCTCCACCCCACGATGGCAAAGAATCCAGCCATTCCTTGAAAAATAAAAAAAAGAGACAGAAAGTGAAGTGAATTTTGAGAACATAAAATACCACATCAAGATAATGAGATAATAGAGTACATCAATAATATGTAAAAGAGAAACATATACATCCTCATCATCATAATACATCAGCACAATATGCCATTATACAAAGCTACAATGTATGCTGACTATACTATATGAGTACAGCAAAGAAGATTTAAATATATATTTATATAAAGGTCTTCTGCTTGCTCTCTTTTTAATCCAGTGTGATGCAACTAGAGTACAGTACTCACCCACAGGAACGAATGGATTTTCCTTTGCCTTTCGCATAAACTTGGAATCATTGTCATCATATTCAAGGCCAGACATCTTGGCTGAAATGTAAAGCAAGGTTTGAGCATCAATCTATGACACCTGATTTACTGTAGACCTATTGATTCATTCACAATGACTGTCTTAACTGTAACAATTGATACATCCTACATTGAAACATGAGCAGTTCAAAGTTAGAAATATATTCAAAATACTTTATCGAAAACAAAAATACATTTCCTTTTATTATGTTCCAATAAAAGCTATGTTGTAAATCGAGTATTACTTTTACACACTTTTATCTCGAACATAGATATCCATAGGCTACATAGGCTAAGGACATAGGCAGACAGACCTTGCCTGATATAGTCGCATACTTAATATATTCTCAATATATGAGAAAAACGATTCTATTCTATACAAGAATAATTACATCGGCTGTTAATAATAGCCTTCTGGATACGTCTAGAACGAAGGTCAAACAATACAATAACATTTTTCAATTAAGCCGTATGAGATCGAATAAGAACGCTTATATTAATATCAAACATCTTACCGTTTTCTTTCGGCAAAGTAGTAGACACTGGTCGGGTATAATTCTGTATAAGGAGGAAAAAGAACACACACTACTTCTTTCAATGTCTCATCCGGCACATGATGTAACTTGCAACACGCACATGTGACGTAATACCGGCTCCTTTCACAGCGCTTTTTTGAGATCGCCCACTTTGAGCGAAGATAAATACTTTAATTATATTTGTTATATCACTTGTTTAACATAACCTGTTTGTAAAACCACGTATCTACTTTCACAGAAGAGGCTTTATAGAAGAGGATAATGAATAAACTAAAAACAGTTCTCTGAGGATATTCCTCTGTTAGAATAATGCCTGTAGTACGGTGGAAATTATAAAATACGTTTTGACAATAAATGTGACCTTCAAAAAAGAAATAGTGGCACCATGATATATACATCTATACAGATGTATTTTAATATCATATTGTATATTTATGTGTTGTATGCTTAATTGGAAATAGACATTATGTTCATGTGCACTGAAACTCCATTACCCAGAGTGCAAACGAAACGTGGCGCCTGAGGGAGGCGTGGTGTGATATAACCGGGTGGCTCCCTTAGCTGTGGCGCGTGACTGCAACGTGCTGGGTTGGAACAGAATGTGCCTTTAGTCACTGGGCGATTCGAGTCTTGACAGTAGTGACTAGATTAATTCACATTTATTTACATTTATGGCATTTAGCAGATGCCTTTATCCAAAGCGACTTACAGCAATCAGTGCTAGTGAAACCATAAGACTTGTAGGTTAATACAGCTATCAGAATTATAATTGGTGTATGCCCTGAAAATGTTGATCGAGTTCTATCTTATTTATTTTCTAATTAGCCTATTAAATCTCATTTGTGTTGCCTATATCCATTTTAAAGGTCATCTAAGGTCATTCGACATTACATTACAATGGCCTTTTTGGGTCGGAATGATTTCATTCACTTTCAACTTTTAAAAGGATTTTACTGTACCACCCACAAAATCATGCAATATTGTTATTGAGAAAGAATGTATTTGTTTATATGTTTTAGACACTTTTGTTTATATGTTTTAGACACTTTATGTGTGTGTGTGTGTGTGTGTGTGTGTGTGTGTGTGTGTGTGTGCGTGCGTGTGTGTGTGTGTGTGTGTGTTTCCAACAGCAAATAGTTAAAGGAATCGTGAAGAGGAGTGGAAAACAACGGAAACTGATGACTCATTTGAGGTCGGAAGAATTTATCGGAATTTCGGGTATTTCAGCTTACTATTTCAGCTTACTGTGGGGTGATCTTCTCATAGGATCCCAGAACTCTCAAGTTTTTGGAGGTAAGTCTATGACCCCCTCAAATAAACTTTTATTTGACTGCAAAATATCGTCACAGTGCTTACGCAGGGCACTGTATTTATCCAGGTTAGTCTCACTGAGATCAAATCTATTTTTCAAAAGAAACCTGGTCCAAGACAACATTGTAGATGGATTGTAGTTAGTACATACTGTATATTAAACACACACACACACAAAGATAGATCAAATCAACCATATGTTCCACCACATGGTGTAGTATAATAACAGAGCATCTCATTTCATATTGTTATGCCATGATGTTTTATATAATAAATTTGAAACTTGAATTTGAAATGTGTTACTATTACTTTTAGCCATATGAGGGCAGCATGCCCCTAGATGCCAGGAGAACTGAACTAAGCATGGCCCGAATTCAATCAATTGCAGATTACAAACTTCCAGGGTAGGCAAAAGCATGATTCTTCTTCTGCTGCAATAATGAATGTGTTGATTCCTGCCTTTATCTGTTTAAATGTTAATGTCTTTCTTTTTATCTCCCTAAGCACAAAGAATATGACGATGGATGCATCTTTGTTCCAACAAAATATCACAGAATCGGGTGATGACTATGACTACAGCCAGTATTATGACTACGGGGACGAACCATTAGAGAGTTTTGGAATTTGTGAAAACACACACATCAAATCATTTGGAAGGATCTTTATACCCATTTCATACAGCATTATTTGCTTTCTCAGCATTGTAGGGAATGTACTTTTGATTGTTACTTTGATTAAATCGAAACATCCAAGAAAAATGTTTCCTCTGAGTATGGCCATTTCTGACATTTTGTTTGCAATGACACTCCCCTTCTGGACAGTGTATGCCCACCATGACTGGATGTTTGGGAAAGATGCCTGCAAGGCAGTCACTGCTGTTTACATTGCTACTTTGTACAGTCGTATCCTATTCATCACCTGTATAAGCATGGATGGGTATTTAGGTGTAGTATGGACCCTCTCCAACAAGAACCACCGCACACCTATGAGAACTGCTGTGGTGTGCACTGTGGTATGGATCTTCGCCCTCTTGGCAGCAGCGCCACATTGGATCTTTGTTGAGGCACTGGAGTACCATGGACACAGAATCTGCACATATCATTTTGGAGATGACCATTCACCTCTATGGAAGATCTTCATGAAGTTTCAGCTGAACGTCTTTGGGTTTCTCATACCTGTCCTAATCATGCTTTTCTGCTACCTGCGAGTGTATTTTGCTTTTGCGAAGCCAAAAGTGGGAGAGAAATCCAAGGCTCAGAGACTGGTTATGATGGTTGTGGTGGCATTTATTTTGCTTTGGTTTCCATACAACCTTGTCTCTTTTTTGCACTCGTTGCAAGTTTTGCGTGATGTGATTTTTGACTGCGCCACGAGTGTAAACCTTGATTTTGCAATTCAGGTTACAGAGTGCATTGCTTTTAGCCACGGTTTTATAAACCCCTTTTTATATGCATTTGTTAACAAGAGGGTCTGGAAGTGCTTGGCGAAAATGTGTGTGGGAAGATGTAACAGGACCAGTGAAGATGTGTTGGAGTCCACTAACAGCGCAGATACCAGCTTAGTTCAGATTGCCATGATAGAGCGCCACCTAGAAAATATCCACAATCTTCAGAAGGATGCGGAGGAGAGGACAGATATATGATACTCTAACACATGCTGACCTCTTGATCTAGTGTCTAGGAAATAGTTATAAAAAGTGGTATACACCCTTCCTCTAATTTATGGTTTCATAATGCGAGCACAGCTATATTTGCAAACATTACATTACATTGGCAAAGGATATCTATTCAGAGAAAAAAGTCGAACTTCCTCCAATTGCAATCTACATCGTCACTCATTTTAATTCAATGCGCTTATTATGGTTGCAATGTTATTCATCACAGGGGTTGAACACACTGCCGTTCCTGAGTACTTCTGAGGTATTTCTGGGGTTCAAAAGAACAGGAAAAGTACAGACAGGATCAGGAAAAACCTTTCAGAATCCTTCCAGAACAAGGCACAATAAATGAAGTAGCCTCAAAGAGACTGAACTAACCTAACCTTCTCCAAACTAATAACATTGATTATTTAAATGATGTAAAAAGGGAAAGTATAGGTCAATATGTTTTATTGATTTAACTAATACAGTGCCCTGCATAAGTAACAGGACATTTTACTGACGCAGGGCACTGTATTTATCCAGGTTAGTCTCACTGAGATCAAATCTATTTTTCAAAAGAAACCTGGTCCAAGACAGCATTGTAGATGGATTTGGTATAATAAATTTGAAACTTGAATTTGAAATGTGTTACTATTACTTTTAGCCACATGAGGGCAGCATGCCCCTAGATGCCAGGAGAACTGAACTAAGCATGGCCCGAATTCAATCAATTGCAGATTACAAACTTCCAGGGTAGGCAAAAGCATGATTCTTCTTCTGCTGCAATAATGAATGTGTTGATTCCTGCCTTTAAAATAATGTCTACATGTGTGAAACGAAAGCAGTGTGAACTGTATTTCTTAGAATTTGATTGATTTGGGGCCTTAGAATCAGTTTCTTATGCCACCAACCAACCACAAATCTTCAGTGAGGTACAGTTCGGTTCATCTGTACTTTACTGTCCATACTTTACAGCATAAGTCAGGTGAAGATTACAGGAACAGATTGTTTGTGGAATTATTGTGGAATTATTATAATATATATATATATATATATATATATATATACGTATATATTCTGCTGTTGCAGCCCATCTGCTTCAAGGTTCGACGTGTTGTGCGTTCAGAGATGGTCTTCTGCATACCTTGGTTGTAACGAGTGGTTATTTGAGTTACTGTTGCCTTTCTATCATCTCGAACCAGTCTGGCCACTCTGACCTCTGGCAGCAACAAGGCATTTTCGCCCAGAGAACTGCCGCTCACTGGATATTTTCTTTTTCTGTAAACCCTAGAGATGGTTGTGCGTGAAAATCCCAGTAGATCAGCAGTTTCTGAAATACTCAGACCAGCCCGTCTGGCACTAACAACCATGCCACGTTCAAAGTCACTTAAATCACCTTTCTTCCCCATTCTGATGTTCGGATTGAACTTCAGCAGGTCATCTTGACCATGTCAACATGCCTAAATGCATTGAGTTGATTGGCTGATTAGATATTTGTGTTAACAAGCAGTTGAACCGGTGTACCTAATAAAGTGGCCAGTAAATGTATATCTAAGTAAATTGTTACGGTCCCTCTCCCTGACCTGCCCTCTGGCACCACCTTGAGGCCCCAGCGATCATCGCTGGAGCGTCAACCTCCCAGTCGACAGCGCACCTGTTCCCTGTCTCCACTTAGCACACCTGCGACCCATTCCCAATCACCCGCCTATAAGAATCCTGCCCTGTCTTCACTCCGGCGCCAGAACGTACTGTGTATATGAACCCTCGTCTTCCCTTCGTCTACCTTCCACGGACCTGGCCCTTTCCTGTCTGACTACCCGCCCGCCTGCCGAACCCTGGACCGACCCTGGACTACTCTCCCTAGGATTATCTCTCTCTCTCTCTCTCTCTCTCTCCCCCATCCCTCTCCCCATTACCTACTATTAAATACGCCTTCGGGCTTAACCCTACCCTCTCTGTGTGCCGTCATTCTGGTTCTTCAGATGTTCCTGAGTAACATAAATTATATATTCGATTTCTCTTAGAAGAGCGGTATATCAAAACCCCAAAGTATAAGCATGATAAAGTAATTAACTTTGTTTGTGGTGAGAGGGATAGATTGCTTGAGAACGTTTTGGACAGTTTCCTTTTATTCACCCTAAATCATTGACCCATTTAAAAAAAACTAAACGTTTATGGCATTGGCATAAGTATGTTTGAGTATTGTTTATTGTATGCTTTCTTGTCAATCATTGCAGAGGCCTTCAACGTCTGAATAGTGGTGATGGTTGTCTGTTCTCAGTAGTTTTGTATACTGTACAGAAGTGTAAGGAAGTCCGATCTTAAGATAGAAGCAATCTTTATTTGAAGTAAAAGCAGCAGCAGAGTATGGAACACTTAGGTACAAACACATCCAAATGAGTCTACCAGCTCAGATGGTACTGTATAGCTTTCCGTACTGCTTTATCAGATCCAACACATTCTGGCATGCTTTACATCCTGCTTTACATCCTGCTTTACATCCTGCTTTACTTCCTGCTTTACATCCTGCTTTACGTCCTGCTTCACAAGCAGGAATGTGAGAGCCCACTGGTGCTGTTTTGCTGCTGATTTTTTGTCCTTATTTTCATGCTCAGCTGAAAATGTTGGGTGCTGACTATCAAGTGATGTCAATGAACTACTGTCCCACTAAATTCTCTTATCTATGACCTTGACCTTTATCTATGATACATACCTAATTAACTTCCCAAGATGAAGAACTAGAATAATCTATCAAAAGAGTACTATCTGGCTTGGAATAGTTTTATGATGTACTACTGACATCATACTGTAAGATCTTTACCCTTTACACATGACATGGGACAAAAGATAACCTTTTTCTTATGCTCAAAATAGAGCAAAATGGTAAAGTGACGAAAACAACATTGTTATCGTTTCACAGAAGTGCTGTAAATAAGGTTTAAAACTCTATTTTGAAACTGATAAACCATAGGTACACATCTCGTTACAGCAACAGATAACTACCCCTGTATTTGTCTTTGTGGTAATTTGAGTATGCTTGCTAGTTAACAATATTGCATATTTCTTCTTAACAAAATGTTCTACATACTTCTAACTCAGAGACAACATGGGCACACAGATCAGGAATACAGAGTCGTATTTGAGGAACAATTTCTAATAATTTCCTAAAATTCTATAGATTTCCAAAATTACTGGGAAATAACTTTAACTGAAGCTAACAGGGACAACCCTAGTTACAGTACTAGTGTTAATTGGCATGAAAAACATGTGAGTGACTATTATTCCTTTATCTTAAGTATGTAGGTTAGAGGTGAGTTATGAATCATGCAGAGCCAATGGTCAATTACAAAGTGCACTCAATATAATTGAAATGAACTCTGTATCAATGGTTCATTAGTGTAACTACGTATTCCTTGATTCCTTGACGTCCTAAGGATATCGTGCCTCGCCTGTTGACAACACTTCATTGTAAATTCTGCTATTGTAATGTACACTCACCAAACACTTTATTAGGAACACTATGCTAATACTGGGTTACACTAATACTGGGTCACGCAATTCCTGTAGATTTTTCAGGTGCACTTTCAAGCTGTTAATCTCCCGTTCTACCACATCCCAAAGGTGTTCTATTGGATTCAGATCTGGTGACTGGGAAGGCCACTGAAGAACACTGAACTCATTGTCATGTTCATGTAACCAGTTTGAGATGACTTTTGCTTTGTGACATAGTGCATTATCATGCTGGAAGTAGCCATTAGAAGATGGGTAAATTGTGGCCATGAAGGGATGCACATGGTCAGCAACAATACTCAAATAGGCTGTGGCAATCAAGCGATGATCGATTGGTATTAACGGGCCCAAAGTGTGCCAAGAAAACATTCCCCCCACCATTATCCTCTGTGGTCCTCTGTGGCTCAGTTGGTTGAGCATGGCGCTAATAACGCTTAGGTTGTGAGTTTGATTCCTGCTGGGACCATATATACTGAAATGTATACACTCACTACAATGTAAGTCACTTTGGATAAAAGTGTCAGCTAAATGGCATATACACTCACCGGCCACTTTATTAGGTACACCTGTTCAACTGCTTGTTAACGCAAATATCTAATCAGCCAATCACATGGCAGCAACTCAATGCATTTAGGCATGTAGTCATGGTCAAGACGACCTGCTGAAGTTCAAACCAAGCATCAGAATGGGGAAGAAAGGTGATTTAAGTGACTTTGAACGTGGCATGGTTGTTGGTGCCAGACGGGCTGGTCTGAGTATTTCAGAAACTGCTGATCTACTGGGATTTTCACGCACAACCTTCTCTAGGGTTTACAGAGAATGGTCCAAAAAAGAGAAAATATCCAGTGAGCGGCAGTTCTCTGGGCGAAAATGCCTTGTTGATTCTAGAGGTCAGAGGAGAATGGCCAGACTGGTTTGAGATGATAGAAAGGCAACAGTAACTCAAAGGTTGGTGGTGGTGGTGTAATGGTGTGGGGGATATTTTTTTGGCACACTTTGGGCCCCTTAGTACCAATTGAGCGTTGTTTAAACGCCACAGCCTATCTGAGTATTGTTGCTGACCATGTCCATCCCTTTATGACCACAGTGTACCCATCTTCTGATGGCTACTTCCAGCAGGATAACGCGCCATGTCACAAAGCTCACATCATTTCAAACTGGTTTCTTGAACATGACAATGAGTTCACTGTACTCCAATGGCCTCCACAGTCACCAGATCTCAATCCAATAGAGTGGTGGAACGGGATGTGGGTGGAACGGGAGATTAGCATCATGGATGTGCAGCCGACAAATCTGCAGCAACTGTGTGATGCTATCATGTCAATATGGACCAAAATCTATGAGGAATGTTTCCAGCACCTTGTTGAATCTATGCCACAAAGAATTAAGGCAGTTCTGAAGGCAAAAGGGGGTCCAACCCGGTACTAGCAAGGTGTACCTAATAAAATGGCCGGTGAGTGTATATTACACAACCTCCAGCATGAGAAGGTGTACAGGTGTTCCTAATAAAGTGTTCAGTGAGTGTATATAGTACAGGCCAACAGGATTTTCACATCCATGTCTCTGATGTCATATTGTTGGGATGGTATTTAAGGACAAGAACAGCAATAGTTTTGTAATGGAAAAACCAGTATGTGCACTTACTACAGATTGATGATCATTTATTACGTTAACACACACCTCTTTACTAAATTGTACTGTGTGAACCTTTCTTTTCACATAGTCTGAACATTCCAGAAGTTAACCTCCTCGACACATTAGGTGACAATTAACATGATAGAAACACATATACTTAGACCTTCTAACATATTTGTCGTATAAAAGATTGTACTCCCGACACCTCTAACTCCCTCGTACCAGGCGGGAAGAGACAACCTAGCTCACGAAAGTGAGGTAAACACATTCTAGTGTGACATTGTATTCACGGCCTGTGGCCGGCGACTCAGTGTTAAACTGTCTAAAAACTTGTCATGATAGCATTTGAGAATACAAATTGTTTTCTCAAGAGTCCAGAGCGTTCCTAGCAGATAGAAATGTAAGACGTATAACTGTGGAACCATTGTTCCCTCTTTGCCTCCCCAGAATGTTATCAGGGATTGCTACAGGTCATGCCACCTGTTTTTCAAGGTTGTCTACCAATGTATGCCCATGGTGAAAACCCCATCGGACCATCTGAGAGAGTATATACTGTATGC
Organism: Argentina silus; assembly: GCF_951799395.1. Classification (NCBI taxonomy): domain Eukaryota; kingdom Metazoa; phylum Chordata; class Actinopteri; order Argentiniformes; family Argentinidae; genus Argentina; species Argentina silus. The sequence goes on along the minus strand of NC_139672.1, from coordinate 12,773,542 downwards.
TGTAACTTGTACTCTGTTCGTACGGTGCAGATTGCTATGCTTGCAACCATTATTAAAACCTACTAAACAGATATTGTGTTCGTGCATTTTTGCAAAGACACAGATTTCCACCACAGTTTCTTTGAGTTTCTTGGGTTAGGCCTATGTGCACTGGTCTTCCGTGTTGTCTGTGACACATACAGCATGAGACTTATGGTTAAACTTCCATTAGTTTACAGTTTGTTTATGTTGTATGTTTCTTTTAAACTGTTTAATTTGTTGATACTCTATCCTCATTCTTCCTATGTGCTTTAATGTGCGCTAAATAAAGGTTCTGTTAAAACAGCACAATATAATCGTGACCAGGTTATCACATAGAGTTCACCATTAATGTCTAGTGTTCGCGTGCATAGTTAACAACACGTAGAGTCGAGTCATCGGCATCAGGTATTGTACTATTCATAAACTCTTCACAATTTCTTGGTCATAGCATATTGGCTATTTTTAATGGAATCTAGGATCTGATATGATAGTCTGTCACACAGGGATGAGCAAATCATTATCAATCATTATTAATCCTAAAATATCAGACATAATGTAATGTTAACTTGTGTCAGTTGGTCATGTGACCACTAGTGTGTAGAGCTCGCTTTATCATGTCCATAACTGTCTGAAATTGTACTGGGGAATAAATGGATCTTCTTTATTCTTACCCGTCCAGTCCATCTCTCTCTTTTTAATAATCCTTCAGTTTGTACCACTCCTTCAGCATCAGTGGGGAACAATGTTGCAGACAAATTACAAACATTACACACACATACATTACAAACAAATTACAGACATAGACAAATACATTACAATTAGTAAATATATTACACACACACACACACACATAGCCAAGCACTTCCAAACCCTCTTGTTAACAAATGCATATAAAGCTTTTTTAACTGGATCAATACAGGAGTCATCCTGCCAGTTTTAGTCGGTTTGCATTACACACAAAACTAGCTGTGTTTGGTAGCAAACCTTTTCTGAATTATGATACCATTACCATGAGGGAATTCGGTATTCATTTTTGATATATGTATCCTTTATTTATACAGGTCTCTTATGTATCAAGTCCCAGTAGAAATTTGAGATCTATGATCTGTGACGAAAGCCAAAACACTTTGGTACGGTAGTAAACTGCACAATAAAGGTTACTCAGATAGCACCCAACACATCATCCAATCAGTTACTGCATTATATTGCCCCTCTCTCCATGGTTCAAGGAATACGTAGTTACACTAATGATCCATTGATACAAAGTTCACTCCATTCATAGAGTTCATTTCAATTATATTGAGTGCTGTGCATTTTGTAATTGACCATAGGCACTGCATGACTCATAACTCACCTCTAACCTACATACTTAAGATAAAGGAATAATAGTCACTCACATGTTTTTCATGCCAATTAGCACTAGTACTGTAACTAGGGTTGTCCCTGTTAGCTTCAGTTAAAGTTATTTCCCAGTAATTTTGGAAATCTATAGAATTTTAGGAAATTATTAGAAATTGTTCCTCAAATACGACTCTGTATTCCTGATCTGTGTGCCCATGTTGTCTGTGAGTTAGAAGTATGTAGAACATTTTGCTAAGAAGAAAAATGCAATATTGTTAACTAGCAAGCATACTCAAATTACCACAAAGACAAATACAGGGGTAGTTATCTGTTGCTGTAACGAGATGTGTACCTATGGTTTATCAGTTTCGAAATAGAGTTTTAAACCTTATTTACAGCACTTTTGTGAAACGATAACAATGTTGCTTTCATCACTTTATCATTTTGCTCTATTTTGAGCATAAGAAAAAGGTTATCTTTTGTCCCATATCATGTGTAAAGGGTAAAGATCTTACAGTATGATGTCAGTAGTACATCATAAAACTATTCCAAGCCAGATAGTACTCTTTTGATAGATTATTCTAGTTCTTCTACCTGGAAAGTTAATTAGGTATGTCAAATCAACCATATGTTCCACCACATGGTGTAATATAATAACAGAGCATCTCATTTCATATTGTTATGCCATGATGTTTTATATAATCAACTTGAAACTTGAACTTGAAATGTGTTTTACTATTACTTTTAGCCACATGAGGGCAGCATGCCCTTAGATGCCAGGAAAACTAAACTAAGCATGGCCCGAATTCAATCAATTGCAGATTACAAACTTCCAGGGTAGGCAAAAGCATGATTCTTCTTCTGCTGCAATAATGAATGTGTTGATTCCTGTCTTTAAAATAATGTCTACATGTGTATATATATATATGTGTGTGTGTATATATATATATACTGTATATATATACAGTATATATACAGTACCAGTCAAAAGTTTGGACACACCTTGCCAAGAGTGTGCAAAGCGGTCATCAAAGCAAAAGGTGGCTACTTTGAAGAATCTCAAATATAAAACATATTCTGGCTTGTTTAACACTTTTTTGTTTACTACATAATTCCATATGTGTTCCTTCATAGTTTTGATGTTTTCAATATTAATCTACAATGTAGAAAATAATAAAAATAAAGAAAAACCATTGAATGAGAAGGTAAGTAAGAAGTAAATTATATATTTGATTCATCTTAGAAGAGGGGTATATCAAAACCCCAAAGTATAAGCATGATAACGTAATCAACTTTGTTTGTGGTGAGAGGGATAGATTGCTTGAGAACGTTTTTTATAGTTTCCTTTTTTTCACCGTAAATCATTGACCCATTTAAAAAAAACTAAACGTGTGTGGCATTGGCATAAGTATGTTTGAGTATTGTTTATTGTATGCTTTCTTGTCAATCATTGCAGAGGCCTTCAACGTCTGAATAGTGGTGATGGTTGTCTGTTCTCAGTAGTTTTGTATACTGTACAGAAGTGTAAGGAAGTCCGATCTTAATATAGAAGCAATTATTTGAAGTAAAAGCAGCAGCAGAGTATGGAACACTTAGGTACAAACACATCCAAATGTGTCAACTCTGATGGTACTGGATAGCTAATATAATATTGATGGGTGGGGTTTTCCGTGCTGTTTTATCAGATCCAAAACATTCTGGCATGCTTTGCATCCTGCTTTACTTCCTTTCACAAGCAGGAATGTGAGAGCCTGCTGGTGCTGTTATGCTGCTGCCTTTTTTGTACTTATTTTCATGCTCAGATGGAAGTGTTGGATGCTGACTTGAACTATCAAGCGGTGTCAATGAACTTGTCCCACTAAATTCCCTTATCTATGACCTTGACTTGTACAGGACACACCTAATTAACTTTCCTGGTAGAAGAACTTGAATAATCTTTAATGAGAGTTCAAATGAGGTAATAGGTAACTATGTTGGTCAGAGTGATGCAGTGAATATAACAAAAGTTCTATTTTAAAATCAGTGCCTAATATAGAATTCAATATTTCTATAATTTCCATTGTGTCCCTCTGTTTTCCATTGTGTCCCACTGTTACCATGGAGAAGGTACTATCTGCCTTAGACTAGTTTTTTTGATGTACTACTGACATTATACGGTAAGATCTTTACCCTTTACACATAGACAATAGATAACTTTTGGTAAAGTGACTAAAGCAACATTGTTATCGTTTCACAAAAGTGCTGTAAATAAGGTTTAAAACACTATTTTGAAACTGATAAACCATAGGTACACATCTCGTTACCACAACAGATAACTATCTCTGTATTTGTCTTTGTGGTAATTTGACTATGCTTGCTATTTAATAAGCAAGCAAACTACATATTTCTTCTGAACACTTTGTATCAACCATGGAGAGAGAGGCAATACAAAGCAGTAACAGATTGGATGACAATGTATTGGCTGGTATCTGAGTAACCTTGCAGTTTACTGCAGTTTACTACCGTACCAAAGTGTTTTGGCTTTCGTCACAGATCATAGATCTCAAATTTCTCCTGGATACATAAGAGACCTGTATAAATAAAGGATACATATATCAAAAATGAATACTGAATTCCCTCATGGTAATGGTATCATAATTCAGAAAAGTTTTGCTACCAAACACAGGTAGTTTTGTCTGTAATGCAAAGTGACTAAAACTGGCAGGATGACTCCTGTATTGAGCCAATGAAAAAGCTTAGGGGTTGGATTACTTATCATGCAAGGGGGAGGAGCTGGGCAGTCATAAACATTGAGGTATTTGAGCAGGGCCTCAGTTTTGCTCTGTGAGTGACTGGGGTAAGGACTATGAGCTTTCTTGTGCCGATCCTTCTAGCTCTGCTAGCCTCTGTGCTGGGGGGCCTATACCTCCTTGGCGTGTTCCGTCAGCGGCGTCCTGGGGAGCCCCCCCTGGATAGGGGTCCCATCCCCTGGCTTGGTCACGTTCTTGAGTTCCGCAAAGACACTGCAAAGTTCCTGGAGAGGATGAAGGAGAAGCATGGGGATATTTTCACCGTCCAGCTGGGAGGCTTCTACTTCACATTCCTCATGGATCCCCTGTCCTTCGGGACTGTCATCAAGGAGGCCCGCAACAAGCTGGACTTCATAAAGTTCGCAGAGCAGCTGGTGCTCAAAGTGTTTGGTTACCATAGCATAGAAAATGACCACAAATTTCTCCAGACGTCCAGCAACAAACATCTAATGGGGGACGGTCTAGTGGTCATGACGCAAGCCATGATGAGCAACTTGCAGAATCTGATGCTGCACAGCGTCAGCTCAAAGGAGGACCATAAGACCTGGATGGAGGATGGGCTGTTCAACTACAGCTATAACATTGTCTTCAGGGCAGGCTACCTGGCCCTGTTTGGTAACGAGACCCTCAAAGCCTCCGGGAGCCTGGAGAAAGCCAAAGAGATCGACCGGGTGAAGTCTGAGGAGCTCTTTCACGAGTTCCGTAAGTACGACCGTCTCTTCCCCAACTTGGCCTATGGGATTTTGTCACCCAGGGAGAAGATGGAGGCAGAGAGGCTGAAAAGGCTGTTCTGGAACATGCTGTCCGTGCAGAAGGTTCGCACCAAGGACAACATCAGCGGCTGGGTGAGTGAGCAGCAGCAGGTGAGGGAGGAGCATGGGATGAAGGAGTCCATGCAGGATCGCTTCATGTTCCTACTCCTGTGGGCGTCCCAGGGGAATACGGGCCCCGCTGCCTTCTGGCTGCTCCTCTTCCTGATGAAGCACCCGGACGCCATGAAGGCCGTTCAGGCGGAGGTGGAGGAGCTACTGAGGGAGACGGGACAGGAAGTGAAGCACGGCGGCCCTCTCATCGACCTGACCCGGGACATGCTGCTGAGAACTCCCATCCTGGACAGCGCCGTGGAGGAGACATTGCGTCTGACTGCCGCCCCAGTCCTCACTAGGGCCGTGCTCCAGGAAATGTCGCTCAAGATGGCTGACGGACAAGAGTACCACATCCGAGAGGGTGACCGCATAGGACTCTTCCCCTACACCGCCGTTCAGATGGACCCGGAGGTCCACCCCGACCCGCTCACATTCAAATACAACCGCTTCCTCACACCAGATGGCGGCAAAAAGACGGATTTCAAAAAGGGAGGGAAGAAACTGAAGTACTACAACATGCCCTGGGGTGCTGGGGTCACCATGTGCCCCGGGCGCTTCTTCGCCACCAACGAGCTGAAGCAGTTTGTCTTCCTCATGCTCACATACTTTGATTTTGAGCTCAAAAATCCAAATGAGGAGATACCGGATATTGACATCAAACGCTGGGGCTTTGGGTCTGTGCAGCCAACCAGGGATATTCAGTTCCGGTACAGACTCAGGTTTTAAACCTGTGAGTGACACAAACATGCCAACACTTATAATGTATCCTTTAATCTGCTAAAATGTTGATCTGATGTTATATATTACACTAGCTGGTGCCTGAACATTTGCATATCTTGAATAATATAAAAACTGGTAAAGTCAACAGTCTTACAATAACTGCATGATTGTCACATGTAATAGAATAGAATAAAATTCCATATTTTCTGTCTTTAAAAATGACTAGTAGTATTGTCTTTACCAGTTAGAAAGCAGAAAATGTATTATCAAAACTGGACATGGACAGAAACTTAATAGATGCTGGTCATGCTGATGAGTAACAGGAAAGGGTTTGCAAATAGTACTCTTGCTGCACAGATGTTAAACACCATCTCTATGCAGAAGTTGACCACTAAATGTATGAATGCTGCTGTACTGTTTTTGTTTAGGTTATAACCTGAGCACCATATCTTATGATTATGATTATTATGATTATTAGCTTATGCATAGGATTACACTGATATTATAGAAAATGTACTTTTGGTTTTAAGTTTTTAAATGTTTTCTCTTGAGATTTGTAAATCAGATCAAATAAAATGTGTTTATCCTTACAGCTGATTGACATGAATGATACCTTTCTTCCACAATCTTGTACCATTACACAACATAAATATAGTTATTATGATTTTTTGTGTCCCACATACAATACTCTCTGTGGTAAATTTACATACATGTTTTATTTAAAAAGCAAAAGGAAGCCTGCAGTACATTCAACTTTACTTGGGATTATTCAAACTCATCATTAGCACATATAAAAAGCCAAACATTTGTACCCTGCTGGGCAAAGGCAAATTGGACATATGTTTCCCAGCAACACCTCCCCTTTGTGGCTATGGGCTATATATTATTATAATATATAATATATAATATTACTTACCATAAAAAGAGAATGGAAACTCCCAGTTACTTGGAAAACAGAAAAAAACTGCTGTAAAGCTCCCCATCTGCACTTTGTTTCAGTTGTTTTGATTCTCAGATGTGTGATTTCACTGTCTAAAAACAACTTGTTGAGCATGTATTGTCTGTTTTTGATCATTATCTGAGAAGGTAGAACACATTATGTGTTGCAGTGGAGGCTCAAGATTCATGTTTGGATTCATATATCCTCCTTTTTTGTTTGTAAAAAAACTACCACAAATACTCATTGATTTACAAATTAAAGTTGAAATCCTTCATTTGTATTTCAGCCCGACTGGCCCACCACTTGTTTTGTTGAGAAATAGGGTTGAAGAAATATGACCACTCTACAATTCTAAATGCAAGGACTAACATTCCATGATATGGAAATTATAGTTTTAATCATATATTTCAAAGCTATACATATATTGTTTACAAACAATTAAGGAAATCCTTATTGTTTCGTAAAACCTTGTTAAGTAGCACTTTGTAACTTTGTTTACAAAAGTGCTATATAATAAATTATTATTATTATTATTATTATTATTATTATTATTATATTTCCGGTCAACACGCATTAGGCATTTAAGTCATATTCTTTCACAATCAATGGGTATTTATAATGAATTTAAATGACCATTTAACAGCGGAAGAAATCCCAGATTGTAATCAGGGTTCATGTGTTTTACATTTGGAGTGTTCCCTCATGAATTACAATAAATACAGTACAACCAAATTAGACATCTTTGAAAGAAAAAAAACATTAAAAAATCAGTTGTGTCACTGTAGCGACACAACCTGATCATTTCTGTGATTTAGTATTATGGACATGATAATGATATGATAGTAACTGATCGTAGATAATGTCTTCAAATGGAGACTCCTGACCTTTGATCATTATAAAAAAAACGAAACTAGCCTGGAATGACTTCTTAGAGCAGAAAACAGGCCAGTAAATATGGTTAGACTGAGCAGTCACCTTGCATTAGACATCTTATTATTGCTGGGCAACCCAAGATGGCATGAAATACAGTTCCTCTGCCTCAATAGTGTTGCCGGCCTTGTGCTCAACAATATCGGCTATGGCTAGTGAACACAGTGTACATGGATTTTGGGGTCATTTAGTTATGTGCTTGTGTGTCGACAGCAAAACCTTTTGACCACTGCTTTCTATTTAAATGTTACCAAAACTATGGCATCACCATGGTATCTACGTCAGTTTTCCATGTTCAAAACCAGCAACTTCCCTCTCAACGTGCACCTTCCCCTGGGCCTCCCCTAAAATAGAAAGAAACAAGGGTTCAAAATAACACAGGAGCCAACTGAAGAACACAGCAAATCAATCAATCAATTAAGCCCAAGGCAGAGGCATACACACATGTTATTAGGGAATTTAATGTTCACTCCGGGAAGTGTTATTTGTGGTCATACTGACATATTTGTTGTGCCATAAGCTATGAGTTGTCAAACCTTACACCTTTGCCTTGGCACATAAAAGGCAAGTATCACACAGATATAAATTCCTGCATTTAATTTCATCACCAATCATGAAGTATTCACCGTATTCTGTCATGAAGAGGGCACTGTCAAATGAAGTGTAACTTCATTTATTACTGCTGGTCATTTGAAAGACATTTTGATTACTTTCACTCTGAATAAATCCATGCCTTGCAATATTCCATCGTTTACTCTTACTGACAGTCCAATCTAAACCTTAAGAGACCAAAATGTTTTGCTGATGTGTAACCCAGACAGATAGAGCCTATTAATAATGCACTTCAAGTATTATGAAATGAGTTAAATAAATAGTAAGAACTTGGAAAGATGATTTGTGACATCATTATTATTTAGCAGTATTTCATTAGTTTTGCATAATTGAGAAACTATTCAACCCATGAGAACCCCAGTCTCGTTGTGAGTTAACCAATCAGAAGTGTAGATCCGCCCTACGCCTCTTTGGATTATGGAAAAATCATATAGCTCTGTCTTTTCCGTGTTAGCTCTCGTGAAGATTGCGCTGAAGATTCCTGCCACGTGTTTGAAGAAATGCTTTTAAAGTAATTTTCCTTAGCAAGATCTACTTAGAGCTACTTACTTCCATTATTGAGAATTAGTCTAAAGACTAGTGTTACTTTGACCAGCGTCGAGTGAAATAGAGTGGAATAGCATAGCTCCTCTAGCAGATAGCCTCATAGCTAACAAAGTTATCTATGGAGCTGTTCAGTTTTCAAAGACATACGAGCCTTCCACAAACCCACAATCTCCGAATCATCTGCTGTAACCTTGGACAGATTTCCTTTGGCCGGGTTTTTTGGGTGAGTTGAGTTAATTCCCTTTGGATCCTGGATTTCGTCCTCCTCCTGCTACGCTCCTGTTGGAGGAGTTGTGCGGAGCGTGGACTGGCGAGCCATTCCCAACGTCCCTTTTGTTGATTTGATCTGAGCGAAAAAAGGAGAGACACTGCATTGTGCCTTCAACTGCACCTGTATAACTGCACCCAAACTGAATTCACGCCTCATGAACTAATGTTTGGAAGACAACGTCGCTTGCCAGTTGATTTAGCATTTGGCTTACCAGTTAATAGTTTCTCCAAGTCACATTTCCAGTACGTGCAAGATCTCAGGAACCGCTTGGAAGAAAGCTATAGAATAGCCACAAAGAATGCCATGAAAACAGTTGAACGCAACAAATTCTGGTTTGACAAGCGTGTAGTCAATCATACCCTTAAGATTGGAGATTGTGTATTGGTGAGAAGTGTCCGACTCAGAAGGAAACATAAGTTAGCCGACAAATGGGAACCTGATGTTCATGTCATAATCAAGCAAGCTGGTGACCTTCCTGTGTATACAGTTCGGCCAGAAAGCAAGGATGGCCCACTTCGCACATTGCACTGAGACCTGCTGATACCATGTGGATTTCTACCAATAGCTGAACCTGCCAGACCTGAAGTGCCAAAACCTGTCCATCAACCTTGAACACGAAGAAATCCTGGAACCGCCAATGCTGAAGAGGATGAAATAATCAGCAGCCATTCTGACTCAGAAGAAGAGATGTTCTATGATCAGTATATCAACCCACCGACTATAACCAAGCTGTACTCCGACCTGTAAGTGTTCCGGTTGAGCCAAACCCTGCTCCCGTCAAACCTGTGGGAAAAGACTTACTTGAGGCAGAAGCTTCTTCCAACCTGGAACCTGCAATCGGAAGCACCCCAGATGTGACGCCTGCCATGTCATTTGATGTATCAAACATTATGGATGAGACATTACCTGTCCCGTCAGACATGTCATACAGTGACAGTAGCAGAAATGAGAGGATGCCAGACAGTGAAACTAGTCAGGATAAGTTGATGACTAGTCAAGAAGCTATGACCACAGAGATGAAGTTCAGGAAGGTCGACAAGAACCGCTCCCATGATAAGTACTCCAGTGAGGCAGGAGCCAGAGCCTTCTCAAGATGCTGAGGCTGAAGCTACATTCAGACGCTCCCACTGTCACAGAGAGCAGCCTGACAGACTCCAGTACAGTCAGTCAGGGAATCCTTTGAGTCTGGTCATCCAGTCACTATTACAAGGCCTTAGCGCTGCCTGCACCGCTTCACTAAATCCCCCACACACAAGCCACCCTTCAGGTATGCCCTACATCTGCCAGTCACATGGGTGTAACGGGACGTACACACCTTCAGGAGGGGAGAGTGTAACCCAGACAAATAGAGTCTATTAATAATGCTATTAAATAAATACTTCAAGTATTATGAAATGAGTTAGCTCCATGTTAGCTCTCCTACTGATCAGAACTGTATGTACTATGCGTTGAAGATTCCTACCACGTGTGTGAAGAAATGCTTTAAAAGTAGAACTACTTACTTCCATTATTGAGAATATAAAAGACTAGTGTTACGTTGACCAGTGTTGAGTGAACTAAAGTGTGGAGTAGCATAGCTCCGCTAGCAGATAGCCTCATAGCTAACAAAGTTATTTATGGTGTTGTTCAGTTTTCAAAGCCTTCCACGAACCCACAATCTCCGAATCACCTTTCCAGAGTTCCTGTTTCAAGCTGCTGTAACCTTGGAAATATTTGCCTTGGCTGGGTTTTTTGATTGAGTTGAGTTCATTACCTTTGGATATTGGATTTCATCCTTGTCCTGCTACGCTTCTGTTGGAGGAGTTTTGCGGAGCGTGGACTGGTGAGCCATTCCCAACGTCCCTTTTGTTGATTTGATCTGAGCGAAAAAAGGAGAGACACTGCATTGTGTCTTCTGGATTTCGCTAGGACAGATCCTTTGCATCCACACACACTTGAACCACTGGGCGGACCCTGGTCCATGGACTGAGACTAAGTAATCACAAATCTCATCCACTCATTGGAGTGTGGTACTATTTTTGTAATGTTACTTTTTGAAGTTTATTGATGTTTGAATCCAGAGTATACATGTATTGACACTGATATTTGATTTTGGGATGTGAATATTTGATTTTGGTTCTTTACAATCTTGTGGTTAAATCCATGTCAGAATAAGTTCTGGTTAAAATATGTTCTAGGTTTAATAACTACTTAGAGGTAATTATAACTAAAAGACCAAAAGACCTACTGGGTAATACCAAAATAGATTCAAGTTTAAAAATAAAAAAAAAAGAAACTTGAAATAATTAATATCTTATACTAAAATACTTAATATTAATACAAAACAAGGTGTTAAATAACATAGTAAATCTCTGTTTAGAATGAGGGATCAGGTTGTAAAAGTAACTAACCATATGGGTAAATGAATAATTAGTCATACTTATCTCACAGGAAATTAAAAGCCTTGGGTTGTACTGTTAAAGAAAAAGGTGTTGATTATTGGCATTTAAGAGTTACTGATATTCTCATTGTATCATTTTACATTCAAAATGTTATTGTTATGCGTTGATTTTCTACTTTTCAAAAAAAATACATTTGAAGGAAGAGAAAAGAAAAGAAAAACAAGGAAGAAAGGAAGAAAACATTATCCTACCTTTTAAATATAACATATGTCTCCGTGTGATTCATTCTTGCTTGTGCACACCACCCTCTCTTCTGAACGAGTCTTCATCTTCTGATATCTGGTCCATACCCAAATTCAATACACATATTCTAGTCACCGGTGTTCATACCAAAACACGGGTTACAGATGCATATGCTGAGGTTATACATTTGACCAGATTTCAATAAGTGGACATTTTGTAAAAGGTGAATTAGCCTAGGCAGAAAATGCATGTCAAATTTTTCTGATGAACTGTGTTACATACAGTAGAGGTCTCAATAGAGCGTGACATGTTCATATATATTTTGACTTGCATTAGAAATACTGTATGAAATTCTATACTATACACTGCAATGTTAACAACATTTCACTACTTGCAAAAGTAAGGGAATAAACTAAAAATCCATGTGTCATTGTGATATTTCACCCATTTATGCTCCATGTAGTTGACACATTTATAAAACAAAACACAGTATAAACTACATTATTATGTGTGTATTAGTGTAAACAGTTAACCATAACACACGTATGCACTTGATGTATTTGCATTTTCCTGTATCCATCAAGAAAAAACTGTAGAGGTTACAATATACAGTAGTCTTTCCATCCATGTTGCCATGAGACACACACGCACTGATAAGTCACAAGGCTCCGGAGGTCTGGAGCAGCATCAGGGAAAACTTTCTGTGTGAATGAATGGGCTGTACAACAGAAACCATCCTGGATGAAATAAACAAATAGTAGGGCGGCCAGTCATGGAGGCGACCAAGCTTGGGGAAACAATGGAGCCATTGGCAGGAGACTGGACTCCTGAGTGTCCTGCCTGTACTTGGTGGTGAGGGGTTTTGAAGAAAAATGACCCATTGTCTCGCTCTCTCATCCTGCTTCCGAGCCTGTGCAGCTAAGCTAAAGTCTCTGGAAGCAATCCCAGGATGCTCTACTGTAAAGAATAGTAAACGCTATGATCCCCATGGAGAGGTAGGTGCATCTTTTTTCCCTCACCATTTGTCTGTGATGCTGTTAATACTGTCTGGATGTCTGGAGGCTTTAGTAATGTGAATGTAATGGCATGTAGCTAGACACACTATAGTACTAGTGGAGAATAATGTTGTGTTGTTAACTCAATATTTCTTCCTATGTTATTGATACAGAGAAATTAATGTGAATTGTTAATGTTTCTTGGCTTGCAAACCGGTCAAAATGCAGAAACATATCTTAGCAAACAAGCCCCTAGAAGTAGAAGGAGAAGCTAGAAGTATTTTTGATTTATTTAATCTAGATAAAAAATATATGAGCTTTTTTTGTCATCATATTATGTGGAAAGCATACCCTACTCCATAATACAATGTTTCTGTACAATGTTTCCATGCAGCGATTTTGACTCTCCGGTCTGTTGCTCTAGAAAAAGCACTATTCTTACTATTCTTATACCCCTGGGGCTAACTGTATACCTCTTAAACAGTACCC
>NC_139672.1:12627837-12760198 GCF_951799395.1 Argentina silus | reverse complement strand
CCGCCACCATAATAAGACTCTCACAAAATCAATTAAATCAATCCAGTGGAAAGGAAAATGAGAGGAGATCCATCAAGTACATAAAGAGAGTTTTATTCTACTATTAATCAATCAATCAATCCAGTAATCAGTTATGGAGTTAGAGATAAGTTCTCACCAAAACAGTAGTGCTGGTTTGGTGGTTAGCCCTTCATCGTGGATTCTGGTATTAGCTAGTGTTGCAATAAACAAGATAATACTGAGAAACAGAGTGTTGACAGATGTTGCAATAGTGAGTCAGCCCAATCTATTACCTCAGAGGCCCAAAGCGTGCGCACCACATATCAATGCGTGTGCACAAGACTGTCTGCATTCTTTTTTCTGAAAAGTTCCTTTACTGCACTGTAATCGTGCAGTATGTAAACGTTAGCATGTTGATACCATGACAACGAAATGCAAAAGTGGATTATATTGTAACAAAGTGACTTTTCAGAAAAGAATTATGCAGACGAAGTGTTCAGAGAGGGATTCTGTCATAATATGAGTTGGATTGGAGTGTCTGCAAGGTGTTTTGGGCATATTTCCAGAACAAATGTGGCCCTATTGAGCATAAAATATGACTACTCAATATCTAAGGAAGCAACATATGTAACTTAAAAACAGTCTGGCCTAATCATGTTTGTTTTCGGCTGGAGCAATGCAGTATCTGAGGAAGGCTGGACTTCCTTTACATTTACATTTACATTTTACATTTACATTTATGGCATTTAGCAGACGCCTTTATCCAAAGCGATACAACAATACATTTGTTTAAGTAAGTGAATCATCTAGACAATCTAGACAATCATCTAGTCATCATAAGACAAAGTATTCAATGCTCACACCAGGGGCCATTGGCAGTCGTAATGCCAGTAAGCAAATCTTTTTTTTTTTTTAAATAGATTTTATTAGCAGGAGAGAACTTGTACAGGGGGGTAGCAGGGGAGAAGAGGTCTCGGGGTTAGGGTTAGTATAGGGGGGGTAGTGAGGGTGAAGCGGTCTTTAGGAGGGACTGTTAAGATGTAGCTTGAAGAGATGGGTTTTCAATCTACGGCGGAAGATCGGAAGTGACTCTGCAATCCTGACCGTTGTGGGAAGCTCATTCCACCAGCAGGGCGCCAGGACAGTGAAAAGCCATGACTGAGTAGCGCGGCCACTGCATCCATGTAGAGGCGGCGGTGCCAGGCGGGCAGCCGAGGTGGACGAGCGGAGTGATCTTGCAGGGGTTTGGGGGCTAACCGTTGCTTGCAAGTAGGGAGGGGCTGTTTCCTTTGCCGCCCGGTAGGCAAGCACCAGGGTCTTGAATTTGATGAGTACCAGGAGCCAGTGGAGGGTGCGGAGGAGGGGGGGTGACATGGGAGAATTTGGGGAGATTGAACACCAGATGAGCGGCAGCGTTCTGGATAAGCTGCAGAGGCCTGATGGAGGAGGCGGGGAGTCCGGCCAAGAGTGCATTGCAGTAGTCAAGGCGAGAGATTACAAGTGCTTGGACCAAAAGTTGTGCTGCTTCTCTGGTGAGGAATGGACGTATCCTTCTGATGTTGTAGAGGAAGAATCTACAGGAGCGTGCTGTCGCTGTGATGTTCGCCACACAAGATAAGCGGCTGTCAAGGATCACCCCAAGGTTCTTGGCTGTATGGGAGGAGGTCACAGTAGAGTTCACTACTGTGATGGAGAAGTCTTGGAGAGGGCAGGCTTTCCCTGGGAGGAAGAGCAGCTCAGTCTTGTCAAGGCTGTAGGTGATGGACTGACATCCAAGCAGAAATGACTGCAAGACATGCCGAGACACGTGTTGCCACCTGTGAGTCAGAAGGGGGGAAGGAGAGAAAAAGTTGAGCGTCATCTGCATAGGTGTGGTAGGAAAAACTATGTGATGGAATTACAGAGCCAAGAGATTTGGTATAGAGAGAAAACAGTAAACAGTAAACTTCCTCAGGCACTGGCTCACCACAGGCATGTTGATAAGATCTCCAGTCTCGATGAGCTATACCCCCAGAGCAATGTTATGTCTAGTGAACCAACTGAAAGGGAACAGCTTTACCTTGTGGCCAATGGATCTTCAAGATTCAAGATTCAAGATTCAAGATTCTTTATTTGTCACATGCATACAAGTATACAGTGAAATGCAAAAGTGACAGTGCCACAGAGTAGTGCAACAATACAATAAGTTTTAAAATAGAATAAAATAAAATAAAATAGAAGTACTAAAAAATATACAGTATGAACAGTATAAACAATATGAACAGTATAAGCAGTATAAGCAATATGAACAGCAGATGGATGATTATGTGTGTGCATATGTGTTATGATGTCAGTGAGTGTGTGAGTGACTTGAGGGGGGCACTTGCGACCAAATGTGAAATGTTATGGTCCAGCTTAGCTAGTTCAAGCAGAACAAATGCATCTTAACTCGATACAGGCTGTTGAGGTACCTCAGTTAGAGCAACCCTGAACAACAGGACAAAGCTCAAATCCACAAAGCTCAAAGCTCAAATCCTACACATTTGTGACAGACTATAGTTTCTTTAGTGATCCAATGGAGATCCATTCTGTACAATGGAGATCCAATAGAGACATTGTACTGTACAATGGACTATTTATATATCCTTCTTTGTGCATGTGTACTATAAGTTGATGATAAGGAAGTCTTGATGTGGCATTTTAAGATATGGTCTAGTACTGTATATGACTAGGAAGGAACAATGATAAGGTGATACAGAAAGATTCAAGAATATTGAATATAGTCTGGTTGGATTTGTGCCCAGTTACATGTGAGTGGCTGAAATGTGGTTGAAAATTGCCATTTGGAATGAACGCTCATGTACATTTAGATCCATGGGTGCCACCTAGCGGTTAGAAACCTCTATTGAAGAAAACAGATGTACAATGACAGAATTAGTATGTTAGCAACAAAGGGTAACATTAAGAATGACCTCTTGCATTTAGGAGATGTTCTATTCTTATTGGAAAATATATATACAGAGATAGAAAGTGAATTTCCTCACTATGAGTAAGTCTGTGGTGTATTTCTGCTACATAAAGTAATTAATACATCATCAACTTATTGAGTAATTGAAACTGATTAATAATACCTTTACTACATCTATGGTATGTGTTTTCAGTCTGTATGGACAAAGTGATATATAAGTGTATTGTCTTATATCTGCATCAATATCATATTTAAATGAAATATGCAATATGAAAGCAATATGAAATCATCAAACTGTAATTATGGGCAAATAAAATACACACATATTTACTGGAAAAACACTGATCAACTGACTTTAACACGTTTTTCTTATGACAACTGTACAACATTAGTAGTAAATGTAACTGACAGTAGACGGTGTCAACCATAGCCGTATACAGTTCTGGTGTCAGCTAGTGTTGCAATAGACAAGACAACACTGAGAAACAGGGAGTGTTGGCTGGTGTTGCGATAGTGGGCCTGCAGCAGTGCTGCCAGTGGTTGAAGTTCACTGAGTTGGTGGTTCAGTTCTGCTCTTGCACTGTAGAAAGGCTATACAGCACAGAGGGCTCCTGAGGTGGAGCCTTAGTAAGCATCTCTCTGGTAGTGAAATCCAAATGACCCTGAATAGGCCTGATTCTCCATGGGGCTCGCCCAGATCCACCCCGTGACATGGTCAGTTATGACAAGATGATGTCAAAGATTAAGGACCTGCAGCTCTCCGAACAAGCTTTGTTATTTGTTTGTTTGTTGGTCGGTTTGTTTCGAAGGGTAGTTGTGTAGTACTTGCTTGCGTAGTGCCATGATATATTTCACAAAACAGAAAAAGCTTTGATTAAGCTGGCGTAGAAGAATGAAGACATTGTACATCTAGTTGAGTTAATCATTAAATCGAAACTAATAATGGGAAGTGAATAAAGTGAGTATGAGTAAAGGGGGATGGTACCTCACAGCTACAGGAATTGGGATATGTACCTTAATGCATATGTGTGACGTGGCATCAGGTACTGTCACATATCAAATAGCATGATTAATCTAGAGAGATAACACCTGAAGGTATGCTATGGAAGTTTGCTGATATTTTACCTCCAACTTTTGCCTTAGTGTAGACTATCATACTAACAACATAAGAAAAGTTGATAAGATGAGGCTCATAGACCTGGGGAGGTGTGCACCTTCCTGTCCAATTAGGTATTTCGGGAAATTATTTCTGATTATATAGGACACCCATTTTGGCTCAAGAGTAAAAATAAAAAACATCCATCATGTAACTTTAATAGGGGTGAGATAACAAGCTGAAGAGATACAGGAAATAAGGCAGGTACAGAGTACAAGTGCTTTGATGATGTCTGCCTAATTTGTCTTATAAGGGATTTAGTATTTTCATATACTAGAAAAGTGCCTAAGAATCAGCCATCAAATGAGTATTTCTCTAGCTGCCTCTCGAAAAAAAAAGCAGAAAAATGCCTTGAATAGATCGACTGGTGCTTTCACCTCAGAGACCCAGGTGAATGGAAAATTGGGTGCTCCTCTGGCATTTTCCATGCATTTTTACATGAAGCGGCTTGAAGTGTCTTTGATATGGGCAAGAGGGACCATGCCAAGCTGACAAACTTCAGCATTCGTTAAAACATATGTGGGTGAGGGATGAGATAATACATGATTTCTAGATCCTCCATACAAAATGTGAGAAGGAAAAAAAAAACCTGAAAGTATATATGACAATATGATAATACTTGTTATGAAACAAAATGTTTTACTACCAATCCGTAAGATGAACAAACAACAAAAGTCTTCATTTGTACCAAGTACATTTAAGCCAAAGTACTTATCCTTTACATCTAATCCACTATGAGTGTCATATTTGCCTGAAAGACACAGTACCCGGGCCAGAATAGGCTCAGCATATGCTTGTCGTTACATTTCCGCTATTGCTCCCAAATTACATAAACATAAATGGTATATTGTATATTTCTGCTCATGATTCTGCTCATGATGTCAGTCTCAGCATAGCTCTGAATGTCTGCATAGAGATGTATGGAAAAAAGATATTCTCAGAAGCCTGTGTTTATATGTCTGGGGACAGTACAACCCAAACCTTCTGTTAAGATAGTCAGCAGGCCCACATTTCTATGGGAACATCTTCTGTTTCAGAGCTGTAGAAATGTACTCTTGTCCTCTTTGTCGTCCTTTGCTTGAAGTAATTGTATAAAGTCACGGCACATGCATATCCTTACTGTACATGGAGAGTGAATCCCCACCATTCAAGCTGAAATTGGGGGCAATCCAACTATGAAGGCAATTTCTGTTTTACATCAGACATCCGTTATTTAATCCATTCATCAAGACCATAGACGTTAACAACTGAAGTGCATCTGTCGACAATATTTTGGGGATTTTGTTTGGTCTTGATTATTTAAGGCAATCAAGAAAACAGAAATAGTTCTGTTGATATTGTTAGAAATGGCATGATAAATATACTGGAATGACTTAAGCTCAATTGACCTCAGTAAAAGTAATGATGGTCAAGTTGCAGTTTGTTTTTTTGGTCCATGTCCAAGTCCTACACAGCAACTGTGAGTTGCCATGTTGACTAGGAGGACACATACTGTACGAGCTCAGCTGAGGGAAGTTTTTTTTATTTTTCTGGAGTAATGTTGGCATCCACCTCAAGGCTCTTCCTCCCAGTCGCTTCAGTGGACTCAAGCCTCAGTCAAACTGGCACGGGACACACTCACCCCGGGGGTAGGATAGGCCTCGGCCTGGAAAAAAAAGGGAGAAAAAGTGAACAAATGAGAAAGGACTGCCACCACTCTCAGGCAGCCTATGGGATACCCCCATGTTGCCTGGCAAGAGGAGTTGGATGGTGATGGTGGGTAGGGAAGGGTAGCTGAGTGTGGAGTTGCTCTGGTGTCTTGTGTCACTCTTTTCTCTGGGGGAGCAAGTCGGAGTCACATGGCCAAGCTTGATCTGTTATATAAACACAGACCTCCGCGGCCCCCAGTCCACTCTCATCAACTTAGATCCGCAGCTCAGAAAACTCTTGGGGATAAACATTGGAGAGGGCCGGGCAGAGCTGTCGAGATGTTCATAATAATTGTCCCTCTGATAACTGTGAAATACTCTTGGAAGGATGACCCAAACATAATTCACCCTGAAAAAGCCATTTAAATGTGTTGTTTGTTAAAGCAACAGATGACGCATCCATGAATCGGCAGGTGGTTTAGCAATTCGACTAAAACTTTAAACATTGACCAAACCAAACTTTAAACACCCTCCCAAAATAAAATAATAATAATTAAAGCTGCAAGCAGTGATTAACGGGGTCTAAGCCTCATGGCAAGGTCACAGGATTAAACGGCTGTCTGAGAATGGTCAAGCGAGCCTTGGAGATTGATTTATAGGCATTTATATGATAGACCACACCCACAAGCCCAACAGTATGGCCAATCATGACCATGTTTAAAGGGGCCATGTTGTCATTCTAATTGTAATTTCCAAACATCCCTGGGTATCTAAAAAGTCACTGTGTGTGTGTGTGTGTGTGTTTTTTTGTATGTGTCTCATGTGGATTTATGCAGCATTTCTGTTTGCAGTTTGACACTACAAAATCATTTGGTAAGTTACTTTGGTAGAAGCTTTGTAAAGTTATTAGCAAAGTAATAAAGTTATTATGTAAAGTTATTGTACTAGGCTAATAAGTTAGCAAACAGGTTGTTTTTCTCATTTGCAAAATGCAACACTGTTCTAGCTCTAACCTCGTTGAGACCAAGTTTTTCTCGTTTGGAAAGCCTGGGGAAATCCTTTGCAGAAAGTAGCTACAAAGGATTGGAAACCGTTTTAAACGAGTGACGCCTCCTGACACGTTAAACCAATGAAATACCTTGCTTTGGCGGAGCTCCAAAAAAACAGAATTCCGTTTTTTCCTTCAGGTTAGAAGTAGTCCTACCTGGTCGGAAAAGATAATGCATATAACAACAAACAACCATTCTACGGGTATGTGGGGGGAGGGTTCTTGGAATGTAACATCCAATAAAATTACGAGCACATGCTCACATCGCTCCGTCCAGTTAAATCCAAGCCAGAACGGCTAATATAACATTCTCCAGACCTCCAAAAGCAGGCATGAGAACAATGTGATTTAGAGGTATGGCTACACAAGACTACGCTCAAACAACAAGATAACAGTTTCATCTAGCCACTGCTGTTATCTGTACCTGCTGAGAGCTGTCACTGTGAGCACTGTTAATGCTGGCTAAAATGGAAAGGATGTAAAACCGAAACAAGTGATACTATTGGTTTATTTGATTGAGGTGTACTTCATTGTCATTGGTGTATTAAAAGGAGATTGCCTGGTGACGCTATGAGGTCAATGCCACACCTATGGAAACGAGCTAGAATTCGAGGCGCACTTCTCAAACTGCTCTCATATTTAGGGAAGGTCAATTTCACAGTGTTACTTCAACCTCATAGAGTGTAAACACCGTATAAAACACCAGAACACCAGTTTTCTGACTACTTTAACATATTGGCTAAGATTGTACCCCAGAGCATGAGTACCAAATTTCATTTGGTGAGCCACATCAACAGATATCAAAATAGGGCATTTATGCTTCCCCCTTTTGGTGGATTTGCATTTGGATATAACCCTGAGAGCCTTGTAGACCCGTGTACCAAGTTTCATCGTGATACGATTAATTGTCTTTGACTTATAGCCATTTATGTGAGAGGCCATGCCCCTGGACAATTGTTAATTGATTAATAGCGGCCATGTTGTTTGTTTGATTGGTAAACAACATGGATCCTGCGAGCAGCTCAGTCCATTGACGCTACATAGCAAGTTTAGTGTAGATAGGTCAATAACTGTAAAAGCCTTACTGTTTTAGTTGTTTTTCTGAAAATTCAAAATGACGGAAATTTATTACAAAGGATTTTGATGATCCCAGAGGCTTTTTTGTTCATCATGATGAGAGGCACATATGTTTTAAATTTAGTGACTCTGGGTCATAGGGTGTGGGAGATAGTGCCTTTCAAAGTTGTCAATCTTAAACACCCTCCATTAGGCCACAAGTGGCCCCATTAGGCCACTTCTTATCATACTCCCTTTCATAAGTCTCATAGATCCTTAATAATAAGGATACATTGTACTGTACCACTCAAGGGTTATACAGTGTTCTTAGGTTTTTGTACATAAGAGTTTTAAGTAATTTTATCTGAATTTACACCGAATTGACTTCTGAACGCACTTTGTAGCAAAGATGGTGGTTGCTGGACTATTTATGTCCTTTGGGTGTCAGTAAGATTTTGGAGCGAGGACAGCATATGATCTTGACTTGGGGAGACACGTGATGATGGTCTGACTGTGTTTTTGCATCCTCCCTTAGGGACAACAGCACATGGCTGGCTAGCAAAACCCCAAATGCTCCAGTCGTTCCAGCAGCATCCCCTCTCCTCCTTCCCCCTCTATCTCTCCCACCAGGGGTGCATGCCAGATCTCCTCTGTCAGATGGGGAGGAAGGAGGGGGGAGATGTTTAGAGGCAAGGCCTCTGGAGGGTGGATCCTGCAGGGCCCAGCTGGCTGGGTTTCAGACTCAGCACCCACTCAGTCCACTCACACAGCCTCAGACCTTGAACACATACTTCCAAGATGCTCTCCTCTGTTACCACACACACACACACACACACACACACACACACACACACACACACACACACACACACACACACACACACACACACACACACACACACATACACTCCTTAGCAGTCTGCTCAGTGTAGACCCTTCACTGGACTTTCACAGCACGCTCTCATTCTTGAATGTGGAAAAGTAGAGAATATTACTGAAATTGAAATTACTTCAAGAAGTATTTTGTGCCTAGATAAAAGCCACTGTGACGAGATCAGGCATACAGTTTATGTTTTGACATCCTCTAAATGTAAACAAATCTACTGTATAAGTGCAGAGTGAGCCATGCTGTTGACCTATTTCATCAAATAAAAGTCAAATATTTCCTGTAATTCTGTTCCTACTTCAGAGACTTCTCTTGGCGTTTCTAACGTCTGAGCTGAAATAACAGTTGCTGAGTTGACGGGGTCAGTGAAGTACTACTGAGTGAATCACCAAATTACAGGTGATAAAAATGACAAATCTGTTCCCCACAGCATCCCTTTATTAATGAAAGAGATTAATATAAGCCATGCACCTGTTTTGTATCAAGGTATATTGAACTTAATTATGATTCTTGGCTTCACACAGATATATTTTTGGAGAACAACTACAAGTCATACCACAGTCATATGGCCATTGTAACATTGACCAGATATGCTATATTAACACTAGCCAGGTACTGTTCCCTTTCTACTGTTGTGTGGCCAAAGGTATTTGAGTTTACCTCACTTACAAATATTATACCACATATCATTGGCTGGCTCTCAATATAAATAACTCAGGGAATTATTTTTCCAATTAGAAATAAGCAGGTGTGAGATTTGATTTTCCAATGTACAACAACGCTTACAAAATTGCTGAACATGGGATCCGTTTACTTCCTGAATGAGATTCCTAGTTTTGTGTCTTTACATAGATGCTATTTTGGTCATGTGAACAAAAAAAGCTGACAACTAAGTTAACATTGTGTGCTACTGCGTTCCTTGGCCTGACAAAGAGCCTTGGGTGTAAACACTGTGTCGGAAAAGACGTGGAGTGGAGCGCTGAGTGCGACCTGTCTACCAGTCCAATCTCTGGCCATTTGCCTGGATGGAAGGTCTAAATATTTGGACACTTGATATGACTGAGCGTACCTGTAGGATACACTCAAGCGGATCTGCTCAGAGGCAATGTGGTTTGTCTCTGTGTGGCACTTAGGTCCTGGAAGTCCCAGTCCTATTCTATCTCCACTGTTGTTTGTAACAATCACCACCTGCTCAATACAATTATGTGATTGAGAATGAGGGCCTGTTGATGTGTGTGTGTATACGTATATGTGTTTGTGTGTGTTTGAGCACTCACACTTACAGTACAGTAAATATGGTTGAACAAGTTTATGTAAGTTCAGGCGGGACACTTTAAGTCAAACAGTCAGGTGGTGGACAGCTGATTCATATGTATGCAAAACATCATGTCTCAGGGACGAGTGCTGAGTATGCAACATTCCACCATGGTTAAACAGTGTGATGCTGCGGGCTGTGAGAGTTTCACTTGTTGGTCATCCCACTCACCGCCCCAGCCTCCACCCGCTGCCCCAGCCTCCACCCGCTCGGTCGCTCTGTATTTACCTACCTACGGGGGGGGGGGGGGGGGGGGGGGTTGATAGTTATGGGCTTCCTGCTTATGTTATTTTGTATTTTATGTAGTTTAAACTTCAGGCAGGGAGCTATACAGAGCAGAGCCATTCAATTACGTCAAACTAAAATGTGTTACCATTTTCATTAAACATGATCAAACCTATGTAAGTGTCCTGACTGAAGTATGTATATGTCAGTGTGAGGCATGCTTCCGCTTTCCATGTCACACATATCGTTATCCAGGCCAGCTATCATAACTAGCTTTACGTGTAGTCACAGAGAGACAGGTTAGCCACCTGACAAAGCATTGGGACTGTGTGTTACAGAGATGAGAGAAGTGGCAGAGAGAAGCAGTCTTTATCATATGTGTTACTTGCAATATGGGTGTTGAGTGCAAGGGGTGGGGAGAGGTTGGGGGGTGTCGCCACAAACAAGCTCCCTCAACTGGGTGGTGTTCATTTCAATCTGCAGTCAGATGTCCTTAAGTTTGACCCCTTGGATGAGGGTCACTTGCCAGAGGAGGATTTTTTTTCCCTGCTTCTCTTTTTTATGCTTCCTTCTTGGGCAGAGGGCTGGCGTAATAGAAACCAGACACAACTCAGAATGTGAGGCATTCACAGGAGAAAGAGTTCAGTTCCCCAGTGAGTGGAGGAAAGAGGATAAACAGGAAGGCTACGTTACCGAGTCTAATAAGATGGTTTGTTGTTTTACCATGTGGGGATCAAGTTGGTAGCTAGTGGGGGGGTCAAAGCATCTGGATGGACCCTCCATGTCATTGTGGACACTTGGTACAGGATATCTAGAGGCAGCTGTGGAAATGTGGACAGTTATGTCTGGATAGAGCATTTTGCAACTTCTCCAGGTGGGTTTTGTCAGTTCTTTATTGACATTTCGCCCAAAACCCTAAGATGCAGTTTTTCTCCTGAGTTTTTCTCCCAAGTGATGGACATTTTTGGGGGAATTTGAAGATTAACTTCAAACTTTAAACCACTTCTGAGCCGCTGACTACCAAATGGAACCTATGCATGGTTTGATTTCTGAAAGGCTGAATATACAAAATAACTTTCCAGGAAATATGTAAATTCTAAAAAAATGTAATTAATTTGTAGTCTAAATCAATCAACATTTTTACCAGAAGAAAATTTGTGGCATAGCTAAAGTAACTCAGATATTGTAAAATACATTTGTAACATTTGTAACATTCGTTGTCCTCCATTGGCGAAACAGAGGTTAATGTGCAACATAAGAATAGAAATGGAGTGCAGAAAATAAATTACATTGGCATTATTTCTGCACTGTTTGAATCTACTGTTGTCGACACAAGCCAAGCACACAAGCCAAGAAACATGTATTATTGTTGAAGGATCATAAGGTGTGTAATTGTAGTTTGCAGCATTTTTCATTTGTATTAAGTGATAATTAATTCTAGTTTTATATTTATATTGAATAATTACAGCATTACATTATTTATTTCAGTTAAATTAAAAGGGCAAATTATGTTACATTTTGGCTGCTGAGGTTACAGTTTACTGTGGATCGATTTAGCAATCTGACCCAGCCGCAAAACAGTGTTGGTGACTTCTGGCAAAGATAACTAGCCGAATTGAAGACAATTCACTCACCAGCCTTGTTATTACATGGCTACCAAGTTTCAGTAGTGAAACCTCTTGCTTGGGTGAATCTCTGAAGTCATCCAACTTCCGGTGGTAATGTCATATTGCTGAGTATACCTTTAAGTCCAGTTTTTGGACACCGAAACTGACTTTACTTGATAGATTGATCATTATGATAGGGTATAAAAAAATGGCGCATTTACTATAGCGCTTAATGCAGATAAGTCATGGTTGTATAGTGTGCAAGCAATTTTCTTAGGCATTAATATTTGTAACCATATTCACAAAAGGTTCATTGCTGTGCACCTGTTTTAGACCTATATAAACAGGAATTAATTTGTCACAGGAAACACACTAACAACCACAAGATAAGGCAGTACACATTTCTTGAATTTTCCTATTATTGCAGTTGACACATGTTTAATTCTGTTGAAATGAAAACAAATCTAACAGTACATGTTTACATTAACACTTTTTCCCAAAGGCACTCTTACCAAGCTTTTATGTATGAAAACGTGTTATTGCTTTCTTGCATGGGTAACTTCCTCATACTGACGTCTCGTGTGCAATAAACATGCAATATTGTGCAAAGTAGAGATCACACAATAAGACCGCCATTGAACAATATCATCATGGGATGGAAGAATACTGGTGACAAGCTGCCCACCTTTTTACATGGGAGATGATCACATAAAGTTAAATTGTATGGAATCCCCTCCACTAAGTGAAAATAAAATAACCACAAACGTCTGCATTCCTGTAATATGAGAGGTATTCCTCAAAGTCTTCAATTACGGGACAGCTTTCATAATTAAGTGATAGTCTTAGTTGGAGCTTTCGTTAAGAAGTCTATCCTTGCAGTCCTCAGGCAGATATAGAATCTCTTACCGTAGATGCCATCTGTGTCCATGTGGCAGTGCCCCTCCCCAGTGTCAGCTGGGTCTGGAGGGGAGGCCTCGTGGCAGATCAACAAGCCTCTCCTGTTTACTCAGATGGCACGGGAGATGGCACGTCCCACGCCAGGGAACACTGAGCCACAGTCATGAGATCAACTCTGATCTGCTCTGTGTATGAGAGGAGAAATCAGCACCTCTCCAATCCTGTGAGAGCCAGATGGAGAAATCTACGAGCTTATCTCAGTAGTGATTGCGAGGAGAATCTATGGCTGCGGTCCGATTCTCGACCCCTCTCCATGCATTTGGATGAGGATTGGTGTTAGCATGCCTAGAGGGAGTTTTCACAAAATGTCTTACTCGAATACAATCCTTAAATCCATAAGGAAGGGTGAACAAGTGCATACTGTATTTAGCCAGAAGGATAAAGAATCGAGCCGCAGCCAATGTTCCAAATGGCAAATGTCAACACCCTCCCATACAGAGCCAGTGTTCTTATTTTGATGGAGTGATATGTACTTAATTTGTAAAGGTTAATTGTCATTGGTCACTCTTGAACAGCAGCTCAATCTTTTTACAAGTAGACCCTAACCCTGTTCATTTATATTTGGATTAGATGGACTAGATTAGCATGGTAAACAATTTCAGCCACATCGCTAGGTAGCAAAACATATTTTCCAAAGGGACAATGGTATATTTTTAATATGTTATTTTATTTCTATCTCTGGAGGAGGTTATGGCCTACTTTTCCTCCATTCAACGTGTTATATCTAAACCTGGATTCAACAGAGAGTCAACTCTGTTGATCAGAGAGTCCCAGGTCAACATTCAAAGGAACCTATAGGGATTCTCTCAAAATGAGAGCAGCACACAGAAACACCTTCACATCTGCGCTCTCCCTCCATATGCCTTGTATCCTCAGATCCCCCAGGTGTGTCACTACCCTCCTTTAACATGGAGAAAAATCTGAATCTAATTCTGCCTTCCTTCAGTCATATCCTGCCTTGCATTGAATCGTTTAACAATATGAGAAATTGAGAATGTTTATAGTAATCATTTACTACTGTACAGTTCGTACAAATGATCACCAATTGTATTAATCAAAATTCTAGCATCGCGGATTACAATGGGATTTTCTTTCCAAAGATTGAATTATTTCATTTTTACACAGGTAGGTACTTATGTGTCTACAGATTTTAAGACCTTACAGTGAACTTATTTTAATGCTCTTATCATACAGAATTGCGTTGGATTTTCAGTATGAGTTTGATGAGGTATTGGAAAGAAGAAAAAATATGGCTTTACTAATGCAGTGAGGAGCATGGAACATCAGTGTTGCACATGGTAGAAAGTGGGACCTGTCTGTTCATCATTTGATTCATTTCAGATGGGGCCAAGGGATTGAAATTGTAGTCTAGTTGTTGCTTTTAATTAACATTATTTGGCTGTTTCCCTCTGAGGTCTTGCATGTCCAGACCCTTGGTGGACAATGTAGTGTGAATTTAATTGGATTATGTTGACTGCTGACAGCCTGGGGAGATTTAAGACATTGGATTTCTGAGTTTGCCTCGCCAAGTAAGTTTGGCATGTGCTTTAGCAAAACAAGCGTGCAAGATACAGTATGTCAATGCATTTATTTTCTCTTTACATTGCGAATTTGTCAAAGGCCTATACTATAATGTTTTGCCTAAAAATCATATTTGAACATTTGATTAAAGTACACTCTAATAATACTTTACAAGTAACAGGTGATAACTTTGACAAGCACATTTCCTAAAGCAATTTATTGTATGGCTTCACTTGTCTTTATCTTGGTTTTGTTTGGTAAAATCAAAAAAAAAAGATGAAAAGTCCTCATCCCCTAATTGTTCCTTTTTGTCTTTACAAATTCTAGTTGAAAAGCCTCTATGACCAACATGAGCTGGAGCTTTCTCACTCGTCTTCTGGAAGAGATCCACAATCACTCCACCTTCGTGGGGAAAGTGTGGCTCACGATGCTCATCATCTTCCGCATCGTGCTCACGGCAGTCGGGGGCGAGTCCATCTATTCGGACGAGCAGACCAAGTTCACCTGCAACACCAAGCAGCCTGGCTGTGACAATGTCTGCTACGATGCCTTCGCCCCGCTCTCGCACGTCCGCTTCTGGGTCTTCCAGATCATCATGATCTCCACCCCTTCTGTCATGTACCTAGGCTACGCCATCCACAAGATAGCCCGCACCTCTGAGTTGGAGCGCCAGAAGCACCGTATGCTCAGGAAGAGGCCCCCTCACACCAGGTGGAGAGAGAGACATAATCTGGAGGATGTGCTAGAGCAGGATGAGGATGACGAAAATGAGCCCATGATCTATGAGGACACACTGGAGGTCCAGGATGCCAATAAGCCGGAGGTAGCCAAGTTCACTAGCAAGGAACCGCAGAAACATGATGGGCGCCGAAGAATTATGCAAGAGGGACTGATGAGGATCTATGTTCTGCAGCTACTGTCCCGAGCCGTGTTTGAGATCGGCTTCCTGGCGGGCCAGTATCTTCTTTACGGCTTCCGTGTCAACCCATCGTACGTGTGCAATAGGGTCCCCTGTCCTCACAAGGTGGACTGCTTCATCTCGCGACCCACAGAGAAAACCATCTTCCTTCTCATAATGTATGTAGTCAGTTGCCTCTGCCTATTCCTCAACGTGTGTGAAATGTTCCATTTGGGCATCGGCACTTTTCGGGACACTCTTCGCCAGCGGAGGAACAAAGACCGCCGACGGCCATCATACAGCTACCCATTCTCTCGTAATATTCCTGCCTCTCCCCCGGGATACAACCTTGTCATGAAGTCGGACAAGCCCAACAGAATCCCCAACAGCCTCATCACTCATGAGCAGAACATGACCAACGTGGCCCAGGAGGAGGAGCAACAGTGCACCAGCCCGGACGAGAACATCCCCTCGGACCTGGCAAGCCTGCACCGCCACCTGCGGGTGGCCCAAGAGCAACTTGACATGGCCTTCCAGACGTACAGCACCAAGAACAACCCTCCAACCTCCAGGACAAGCAGTCCCGTGTCTGGGGGCACCATGGCAGAGCAAAACCGGGTCAACACAGCCCAGGAAAAACAAGGGGCCAGGCCTAAAAGTGCCACCACAGAGAAAGCTGGGGCCATCGTCAAAAATGGAAAGACCTCGGTATGGATTTAGAAATCAGTGCCATGTGGTAAATCAACCGAGAAGACATTTTCAATCTCCAGGACCATAATGTGTGGATACTGGAAGACATGTAAGATAAGGCATGGCATTAAAGATGTTGGAACACGGAGATCAACTGCACTGCCTGGATAGACACAGTATCTTTGCCACCAGCGGGAGACATTGTGGCATGTCTGATCAAGAGCACACAAAATAGGCACAAAATAGACACTATCACGTCATGTGAAATCAAAACAATATTGTACAAAAAAAAGGGAAGACAAACATGAAGACATTACCAAATACAATAGTGTGAATCCTCTTAGAATTGTCATATAAGTCTTTTTGTGCTTACAATAGCTTGAAAATAATTAATATATACATGTTGCTTAGTCAAACTTTTCTAATTTTAGCCACTAACATAGGAAACATGTTGACAATATCTCTAAAAAATATTTGGGACTACTTTCACCGGAATGATGAATTTACCCTTGAACTGGATTTTGAAAAATTATATTTGTAATAACTTTTACTTAATCTATATGCAAGGGTGTCTTTTAGAATTGTGGCCTACTTCAAAACAATGCAGTGGTATACACTGTGTAATGGCACTATGATTGAATCCTGATGATTTGAAAAAGAAAAGGGCAAACAAACAAGATAAATGATGTGCGAGAAAATTCATAACTTTTTAGATTTGCAACTTTTATCTCATCTTTAAGTTTTATTAAGACATTTTGAAGAGATGCATATATTATTTATTTAAGGACCAAACATGTTGGATGTATTGTTGTTTTGTTAGAAAAAGAGGTGTGCATTGTAATTGGAGGAAGACAAATGGTGGGTTAAACAACATCAGCAGAAGTTTGACCACTATTATGGTACAGTCCACTCAATACCTTTTCAAACCCATGCTGTGTTGCATTGAACACTGCAACATTCAGCAGAGTCTGAAAAAGTGAGTTGGAAGGCAAAGGGGAAAGTAGGCTGATGTGTTAAAAACTTGAATTACTGTAAACCATGTTCTGATCATTTATTCTGATGTTTTTGGGAAATAATGCATGCATTTACGTTACAAGATTGCTACATTTTTACACATATGGCATACAGGGCACATAGTAAATCTGTCTTTAGACATCACCATTCGCTTATGTTTAGGAATCTGGGTTATATCTTGGAAGATCTTTCTTTTGTTTCTAAGGGTTCCTATGTCAATAAATCAAACTATTTTCAGAGTTGTTCCAGAATAATTCTGCCTTTAGTATTATGATGCTCCCAAAGTGCCTAAAACAGTAAAGATTGTTCTTGTGTTTTATTCATGAGAAATAAACCTAGATTAAAATGATTGGTGTGTCTTGGTTAATTAAATAATGTGTATTTTATATGAATAGTGGCAACATACACACAAATACATACATACACACACACACACACATGCACGCACGCACGCACGCGCGCGCGCACACACACACACACACACACACACACACACACACACACACACACACACACAAACACACACACACACACACACACACACACACACACAAACACACACACAATTAAAAGCCATTAGTAATTTAGCTATATTAGGCAGTTCAATTAGATAAAAATGCTTTGGCACTGCGGCCACTTTCCATTTAAATCTTTGAAGAGGTGAAAGCTTACAGTATAAGACTGCCAATTAATTTTACATAATTAATTTTACATAATAATGTTGATGATATACAGTATCACATGCTCAAATCCTTGCACCCATTGTAAAATATACAGAATGAAATGGTCTCCAGCCAAAGAATAATAGTGTTTAAATTATCCGTGAAACAAAGTCATTAAAAATGTCAGAGGCTAATATGGCTGATTACTCAGGTTATGATTTCCTTAATGTGAAAGTGATTCAAAACAATGAATGTCGAAACATTTCTGTTTGTATCAACCCATATTAATTGTTAATTTAGATGGCAAAATTGGCAAGTCAACAGAGCGGTCACAGTCATGAAGCTTGTGTCAAAACAAACCATGGACACATACTACACTCTAATCTATATCTGTATTAAACAAGATCATATTCACATTTAATATTATGTTGGCAGATACTGTAATGCTCTTGAAATCTTGGCCTGCAACGCTTTTTTTTGCTCTCCATTTCCCCTTCTTCGGTCTGTGTAGCCTGGACTTCTTTGACCTATGTGATCTAGCATTTCTGGGATCTATTGTTTTTATGATTTCTGGACAATCATTTTAATTTTCACAGATCTTTCTGAGCAATCACCAATAGGTACCCTCGCCGGAAGTGTTAAAATCCCGGTAATCTGAAGCTACTGGGCTACAGAAGTCAAGTTTCCCCGTTGACCCTCACTACAAATAGCTTACCATTGGCCAGTTTCAACATTCACTGTTGTTATTATATTTATGTTTTAATAAACATTTTCATGAGTTTGGGGTGTCAATATCAAAATAGTTAGCAGTCATCACCATCAATCACCTGCATCATAATTAAAAGATAGTTGGAAAGCTGCAACCCAGACCCATCACTGTCGGTGACAACCCTTTCCATTCATATATTGTATTGTACTGTACTGTATGTCTTTATGTGTAATTGTATTTTGTGTATTTAAAAAATAGTATATATATATATATATATATATATATTTTTTTTTTTTTTTCTCAAATACACAAAATACAATTACATATATATATATATTTTCAAAGACACATATTAAAAAAAAAAGAGAAAAGAAAGACGATTGGAAAACGCATTGTAAACCGCACTTCCGTACCCTAGTAAACGGTGAAAAAGGGGCTCAAAACCAAATGTCTGATATGGTGTCCAGTTGGCTTGTGTTCATGAAATAAACTGCCTGAGTCTGAGTATCCAAGAGGCAAAGGGAAAGAGCTGCATGGCTCTGGAACTGATTTGGGGCTAGGGTTAGATGTGTTCGATGCTTCAATTATTTTATTTTGGAATAACTTTGACCCCTACCTGCAGCCAAACACCGCTTCACATCGGCCTCGCTGCTGCAGCTTGCACTCCACATGCCTGCACGACGCAAATTCCCTCCTAATGACCTCTTCACCACCACTACCCCCCTGTACAAGTTTCTCTCCTGTTAATTATAAATAATAATAAAATAAATAAATAAACCTTCTTCTAGCATTGTGACTGCCTATGACCCTAACCCTAACCCCAACCCCTAACCCCGGTCTGAGCATTGATTACTTTATCTTATGATGACTGATGACTGATGGATAGATGATTCACTTACTTAGACAAATGTATTTGTTGTAAGTCTCTTTGGATAAAGGCGTCTGCTAAATGCCATCAACATGTCAAATGTAAATGACGCCACCTTCCACATTTGAAGCAGGACGTGATCACAGAAAACCAACGCACCCCGTCGCGTCGTACGGTGCAGTGCATCGTGGGATTCAAAATGGTGGGTGATACGAAGATATCATCGGAACCGTCACGGCTCGGTGTTATTTAACGGGTTTTATATGTTTCCCCCTCCCGTTAGTGTTCTTTTGCACGCAGTCGAAACAATGCACTGTTTGGGCATGGTTCGTTTCACCTGGGCCGCGGTAGGCTCAAAACATACTTTCTTTCGGCTTTCCACTCGTCATATCAACAATGCTACAAAATATACCGAACGGTACCGGTGGTTGGACACGGGTGCTTGTAACCCACTGGGGGTCAACGTCAAGAAGTACAGTCAGGAAGCAAGCACGGGTGAATTGGGACAATATGTTTGTTATAATCTCCCTCACAGGACCTTGTTGAAAGTTCAAGGGCAAGATACAAGATCATTTCTTCAAGGAATTATAACCAATGACATGGAACTGTTCGTAGAAGCTGAACAGAAAGCTTTGTACGCGCATATGCTGAACGTTCAAGGAAGGACGCTTTTTGACATAATCTTATACAGGTATTTGCGTCGTCAATGTATTTTGCCAATGACTTAGTTGCACTGAACGCATGCTTTTTTTTTTATGTTGCTACCCTTTGACTAGATAAAGGGCCTGCAGTTTGTTTACCTAAACACAGAACGTTGAAGTGGGTGTGGAATGCTTATCTGCATCTTCAAGTTGTACTCCACAAATGTGTGCAGTGTGGCAGATATGAGATGAGAGTAGCAATGTGTGAAATCTGCAGCTCTCAAACTCCATACAGTAGCCTAACCTTTGGACATGGGTAAATGCTAAATGTGAAGCACTTCTCCTCTCCCTATATTTGATCTGACACTTTCTTCCATTTTCATTTAGCTTGAAAGAAACAGAAGCAGGGTGGGGTGTTCTACTGGAGTGTGACAGTACCATAAAGGACTCCATTTTGAAACATTTGAAGGTGTACAAGATCCGTCGCAAGGTGAACATCAGCCCCTGTCCGGAGCTGTTTTTATGGGCTGTGCTGCCCAAGGGGAAAGCCTCAGGTCAAGACAAACCCCAGCCAAAGATCACTGCCCCAGAAAAAGCTTTGGTATGGGAGACAGATCCAAGAACTGAAGCCATGGGCTGGAGGCTGGTGGTGGACAGTCAAGTTGACCCTTTGACAATCATTGCAGCCAGTGAGCCAGGTGACATGGAGGAATACCACAGACATCGCTATGCAATAGGTAAGGATTGATTGACTAAAAGCGTTGCCTATATTGACATTGTGGAAAGGCTTAACACAACAAACTTGGTACCAGGCTACTCCTGTGTGGCCGTTTTCCCTCGCTTTTATGAATATTCTCCCAAGAGAGAGGGGGTGCTAGAGAGCTGATTGGGAGGACACATGGGAGCTATAATTGGTTTGCTGTTGGGGCATTCACATTTGGGCAAATAATAAACAGTAAAGGCTTTTTTACAACGTGGCTATTTTCTGTAATGTCTGTCCTAGGGCTTCCTGAGGGAGTGAAGGACCTGCCACCTGGGGTGGCGCTTCCTCTGGAGTCCAACCTGGTGTACATGCAAGGCATCAGCTTCAGCAAAGGCTGTTACATTGGCCAGGAGCTGACAGCCAGGACTCACCACACTGGGGTGGTGCGGAAACGCCTGATGCCCGTACGCATGTCAGCTTCAGCCCAAGGCCTCATGGATGGAGCATTGCTACAAACACAGTCTGGCAAAGCAGCTGGGAAGCACAGGGCAGGGGTTGGAGAGCTCGGCCTGGGCCTAATCCGACTTGCTCACGCCAAAGAGCCGCTGACACTCACATCGTCTGAGGACACTACAGTGACTCTGGAGGCCTCTGAGCCAGACTGGTGGCCCAAAGCCTCAAAAGCCAAATAAGGCTAAACACAGGATTCTCTCCAGGATGTGCGTGGCACTGGATTGCATTATCAAAATCAGACTCGTATTTATTCAGGTCAAAATGCGCAAAAAAAGTACAGATAAAACACTGAATTCATTGAGGAACACTTTCGCTTTCGTTTTTAACAACAATAATGTCATTGGCAATGAAAGATCATTACTAAATAATTTAATTTGCCTTGAAAATGTTTACATAGTGGCACCGCCAAGTTCACAGCGTCACTCTTACATTCTAACCCTAACCCTGAGATACAGTAGATACAGATCTCTTTAAAGAGTTCTGCATGCTGCGTTCTGCCAGAATAAGTTAGTTTGAGCTTTTTGAGCTTACTTGAAGCCTAAAGTCACCATTCATTTTTCACATTGGGATTTTTTCAGACAGCTAATATAAGCGTTGTGTAACATATAGGCTTCAATTTCTTGTATGTTTTCTTGTCCGATTAACTAGTGTTTGATTAGTCTTTCAGTTGGATATCTACAGTCCTTAAGTTAGCTTAATTTATGTTCAAATTTTCACTTAAAGGCCAAATAGTTGACAGTTACCAGAATCAAACGCTAGTAAATCCAAAGAGAAAATGTACGCCAATGTGTAACACGATGCTAATGTTACCTATTTGAAAAAAATCTGGTATGAAAAAATTAATTGGATTTTTCAGCCTGAACTGGAAGTAAATTCACAGACCACAATCTGACAGAATGACTTTGCCACTCTATTGACCTCCAAACGATCAAAAACTAGATGTCTCCTGTGAAGATGCATATCTTCACAGGAGACATCTAGTTGATGTAGGGTCTAGTTGATGTAGGGGAGTATGTTACAATGTTATTCCACGTCCATCCGTCCTTGTGTCCGGTATCATCTAGGATATGTCAAATGATTTGATTTGCACAACCAGCTTGATTTGTTTGCCATTATAGATTTGCTTGTGCTCCAGTATTGGCCTAGCTATTGCCACAGATATTAATATAAGCTTTTATGGTGTAATAAACGATGTGAAGACACTGAGTCAACATTTTTTAATATGCGCAATTTCATTTGCTCTTCCAACTTCCAAATATGATTTTCTGACTCATGTTCACCCAGGATCCCACAGATTCTATACACATATGGCATATTATATAAGCTCCACATAAATTGGATGTAATTTCATCTACATTTCATTCACAGCATATACAACTCCATAAAAGTGTTATTCAAGACAACTTTAAAGTAATTTATTTCTGAAACCAAAGGCCATATGAAAATAGCTTCTTGACACAGTAGGATACTAAGAGCTGCCTACTCCTGCTAGAGGAGATGCTGCCCTCTTGTGGAGTGCATGGTCTCTCGAATTTGCTGCAGAAGACTTTCAGGTTGTGAGCTCTGTGGTGAATGATCAAGTCTCTTAAAGTCCTCATTGCAGAGCATGCATTCAAGAATGTGAGCCACCCTTTGCAGGTCAAAGGCAGCATGGTGGGGGCCCAATGTGGCCAAGGTCTCTGAAAGAATCCGTGGGCAATTGGAGGAGTTTCCTGAAGAAGAGCTCAAGAGGGATATGCGGTTGTCTGCAATGACCTTCAGGAAAGTGACAAACTCCCCATAGTCAATCCCAGAACATGATTTCATGATGACCTAGAAAATAAAAGATACTTATTTAGAGAAGACCCCATTGTTTTGAAAATACATATTTTGTCACGCAATGTAAGTATCTCAAGGTGTTAAACATACCTGGCAGTGCTGATGCCATGAGTCCATAGTGTTCCTCCACTCCTGTATCTCCCTTTGGACAGCAGACAGCTCACTCTGGAGGAACTGCCACATGATGTCCACATTGCAGCCATTCAGCCAGTTATGGTTGATGGAGATGGTGTCCTCCTGCAAGACAGAGAGAGACAGAGAAAAGCAGAAAGTGATGGTCAACACACCAGAATTATAGTGCAGAAGTCACTTTTTTTTTTTGCAACATTTTTCTTACAAGACTGTTCAAAACAGGTAGAAGAACCATACCTGCGTAATGATTTGTGACAGTGAACATGAGTCAAGTGTGCAAATTATTTCGCCCCACAGCACTTACCAAATTGTAAACCTGATGGTGCCAACCACTGGGCACAAAAATGATCTCCCCTGCCTCCTGAATGATCTCAAGGGGTTGACAGGCCTGGTCCGAGTGGGGGAACTGCCCTTTGTCTTGAAGCCCAGGTGCAGTGACATCGTACGCAAGGTTGCCATGGCTGTCACGCAAAAACTCCTCTTGGCCTGGGGGATACAGGAGCCATTTTTTCCTGCCACAGATGTTTGCTGACCAGCTGTATGAGCGAAACACATCGGCGTGGAATGGGGTCCTGGCGACAAGAGAGAAAAGCACAAGCGATCTTCAGTGAGAGAGACATTATAGAGCATATACATTTTGGGATCTATAGGATAGAATGATTTTGCTTTTTACCATGAGCCTTTAGGTCCCATGTAGACAAAACGATAGTCGTCCACCTCCAACGAATCCCAATATTCATTGAGCCAGTCAGAAGAAAAGAATACTGGGGTGGTGTAAACACTGTGTTCAGGAAAATTCCTGTGGCAAAAAGATCGGGTCAGTTGAACAACTTGTAGAACTTCTAACTGTATATTTGCATAATCCCCCCAAGACAAACATTATTTTTTTTGTTTTGTTTTTTTACACATACATGCAGTGTAGCACCTCTGGAGCAGTTTTAATTAATGAAAAAACTGCTTAAGAGCCTGGATCAATCGTATCAGGGGATCAAACCAGGGACCTTCCATTTACTGGCCCACCTCTCGAATCCCTTATGTTGCTTTCTTGAAGGGCAACATGTAGAAATACCTTGACATGTGCCAATCCTTCAGATAGAGGCATCCTTTAGGTGATGAGTGTCCATTCTGGATGTATTCTTTCCAGTAGTGAATGAATTCTTTAAAAGGAATAATTTGCTTGGGGTTTGCATTGTATTCTTTTGCATTACAGTTTGCAACAGGAACAGGAGCCTCATCTGCAAGGGAAAATGGGAAATGAGTTAGGGATGTATCATATGAAAGTTGTCTTACGGATGCACTCAGAAATTCAATGTGCAATTGATTTCAGCTAGTTTCCATCACACAATAAATACTAGTTGTCAAGTCAGATTCTACATAGTCAATTAAGCATCCATGAGTTATTAGAGGTAGATTGGTAATACAATTTATTACCAAATTCTTGCAGCAGTTTCTGGAAATTGGGCTTGCCTTCTTCAGTTACCCATTGTTTCCTACATCTCCAGTCCTCAGTAAATCTCCTTGAGAACATGCAGGGATGGTTTGGAAGCAAGTACTTTTTAAAGAATTTAGAATAGGTTAGATCCTTCTCGATGTAATCAACAAAGTGTGAAGACCAGAATTGTTCATATGATCGTCTTGGTATTTTGACAAGGCTGCAGCAGTTGTCATAAGACTCCCTGTCCATGGTAAAAGAAATCCTTGTAGCTAGTTAGCTAGTTAGAAACTGAATCTGACGACGCTAAGCTAGCAAGCTAGTTACACAATTACATGATATTTCATATTACACTATCCTCTACCATTGCAATTAAACTTGCATTGTATAGATAACTCCAGCATTAGCCGAGAACCTGTATCTACCTTATTGCTTTACTAAAGCAAGAGGCTTCGATTCGACGAGGCTAGCTAGCTAACCAGCTAATTGCTGGGGAATACATTTGACGGTGCACAGACACAAATGTATGTTACTCTATTATTTTGTAATTACTCTTGTAATTGTACAACGAATGTGGCGTTTGCTATTTTAACAAAGCGAAGAGATACAATATTTGTAGAACATATAAGCTATTGAATTATTCCAAAAATGCATCATGATTAATTCGTTCATGTTTTGGCCGAAAACAACAGGGTCAATATTTCCACACGGACTGTAAATATTACTGTACCTGTCAGTGACAGTGACAGTGACGTGTCTCCACTTCCGAAACAAACAAATCACAGTTGGTTATGGCTTTCTTTTATTATTAACTTATTCTACAATGTCATACCGATGAGCTATCAAAGTGAGACCTTGAAATATACACTGGGAGTTGCTGACACTCGTTCAGTGATTGCCATTGCTCCTGTTTAATCGATAATAATCGTCGCCATACGCAGCCCAGCGGATTCCTAGAACACCTACGGTACAAGGAGCTCACGTGCCAGGTTTGGAAATAGTAAACAGTCATATTAACACAAAAAAACATAACTGTGACATGTGTGTATATGATTTTGTTTGGTTGTAGCAATGATTTAGTGTCTGTGTGCGCCACGACACATGCTATTGTTATCTTATTGACGGACAGATTTGGGTATTTTATGTGTAGCTTGTCAAATTCGCTGCTGCTAGCCAGTAATCAGTAGCTAGCAATCTGCGTCGCAAATCAGCAGTCAGTTGTAGCTAGTTGTTGCTAGCCATTGTATCTGCATACGTGATAGCTAGCTACCTTTGCAATTTGGTAACGGGATTATCTGGAGCCGACTGCAAGGTGTTGACTGAGCGCATCAGTTGTAGACGATATACTTTAGCAACTCCCATGTCACTGCTGTCAAGGATGTGCATTATTAGTCTTTAATGACCGTACACGTTCGATAGTGACCCAGTGTGGCCCTCCTACAGCAGGTGAGCATCCGAAGGTGAGATGAGCCGAGACATTCCCATCCACAGCTGGCCGGGCTCCTACTACATCAATAGTGAGAAGCGCTGGGAGAATGGCACCCTGTCCCTCACCCGCACCATGCTGCGTTTCACCTCTGACCAGAGCAAGGAGAGCCTGGTAGGCTTCCGCCTCTCGCGGATCATGGAGATCAAGATGGAGTCCTCCAGCTTCATCTTCAGCACTCTGACCGTGCTGGAGCAGGGCAACGTCAAGCACTGGTTCGGCTCCCTGCGGCCCAACAGGGTGGTGGTCTACAATGTCCTGGAGCATTTCTGGAGAGAGCGGTTGCTGTCCCCCACTACAGACGCGCAGGGCGCCGAAGCACAGCCCACCAAAGGCAGGGAGCTGATCAACCTGGTGGCGGGGGCCCAGCGGAGGCTGGAGGACACGGGGAGAGTGCTGAACCACCAGGGAGAACAGTTTGACAACGTCATGCAGGGCCTGGACAAGATTGACTCAGATTTGGGCGTGGCAGACAAGTAATGACCTTGATATGGTCTTTACCTAACCCTCGCCAGTTTATTGTTTTATTCATTTCACATGTTGTATTTTACCTTCTTATCAATGTGCTGTGTTATTTATCAACACGTTATACCTAGCTAAGTATTACGCATTTAGCCTTACCACTTGTCGTAGGGACTGGTTGTTTTAAACAAGCCTTGTCACAATTACATGGCCTGACCATTCCAAAAACAACTCAGTCTTGCATATCATAAAAAAAGTATGTTTTTTTTATGTTTTCAAATAGATTAGCTGTGGATAAATAACACTAGAACCTAGGTTGTGTGTTCAATAATGAACACCATTGGATTATATTGCATGATACTGTTTGATTCTGTATCTGCATGTTTAATTGGATGTGTAAATCCATTGCTGTGATTGAAGATGACTATAGTCCCGAACGTGTGTACCTTTCTCAGGAACAATGGTTGATTTGCGGACTGAATTGGACAGACTCCCCTAACCTCTGTCCCTACTGTCTGCAGGCTTCTGTCTGAACTGGAGTCTCCTCCTTGGTGGCCTTTCGGTAAACTCCCCTGGAGGGCCCATCAGGAGGCCAAGGCTGAGCATGCTGCCAGAGCCTCCCACTCCTTCGCTGGACAGGGAGCAGGGAAGCAGAGGGTGATCACCAGCATCTCAGCCATTGTCTCCAAAGGCGGGGACGCCGACCTAAAGCCGGGCTGCCTGATGGTGCTGGTGTCCGCGCTGGAGGTGCAAAACAGCAACGGCCAGCTCCTCCACCGCTTCGAGAGGGACGAGGTGGACGACATCCGAGTGCACAACCCGTACGAAATCAGCGTGAGACAGCGGTTCATCGGGAAGCCGGACATATGCTACCGGCTCCTGTCAGCCAAGATGCCCGAGGCCCTCTCCGTGCTGGAGATGCAATACAGGAAGAAGGTGGAGTTCACCAGCGAATACTCGGCCTTCAGGACGACCCCGGCCACGACCCCGTGTGCCGCTGACGGTCAAGGGTCAATATGGAATGCAAGTAAGGAGCGTAGACTCCACCTTTGCCAGTCAGGTGTCCTTAATTGTGTTTATTCGACTGCTCCATGTTGTGTATTTGACCACCAAGTGGCAGTAAAGATCCATGTGTTTTTGCATGGCATATTGGTCGACACACAACCGTCAAATTGAATGATGCTGCACTGTATACCGTATTCACGTCAAACATCATTATTTATTCAATCTAGCTCGCACATGTAGATTCAAACATTAATTGCACGTCATGACTCATTTATTCACAGATGGGAGACACAGTGTGGCTGTGTGCTGTTTGGAGCATGTTAACTCTTATTGTCATCAGTGCACTACATTTCGTTGATTAGACAGTGGTGTTTGTTAGGGTGGCTTCTCATAAGCTGAACACGTGGTCTGACTGTTCTCCCTCCCGTGGCGCCAGGCTTGCAGTCGTCCCAGGAGACTGAGGTGCCCGTGGAGGTGCCTGCAGGAGAGCTGTCCCAGGTGCAGGTTCACGTCCTCCAGCCCGCCGTGACCCAGGCCGAGGCCCAGGAGCTCCGGCAGGTAGGTCAGGCCTGAGGTGATGAAGGTGATGTTGTAGCCCGACAATTCCTCGTTTTACATTTAAATACAGAATCTTTTACCTGTAGAAATCACCACGTTTAGGCTATGTATATGGAATGCAAATTAATGATTGAATAAACATGTCACTATGCATTGAATTGGTGTTATTACAACGGCTGGTTTTTAAAGAACGAACATACAGTAACTTGTCTGGCTCTGAGCACCAAGGGAGGATAGATGCTATTTCCATTCCAAACCAGGATTCAGAGTAATGATTTTTATTTTTCGGACTATATGTTTTATATGTTAGTCGGTGAGACCACAAACCAACGTCCCATTGGGTTAAGAGAGGGAGAGAGACATGGCCAGTTATTTGGTCAGACTGTATAAAGTCTTTCCATCCAAACCCTCATAACATTGAGCAGGGTGAGCTGCATGGTCTATGGTCGCAAGGCATAAACAGTGACGCAAATGCAGTCAATTATTTCTCATTTAACACATTATTATGGGTTGCTCAGAATGGTGCATTGCATGTTCAAAACACAACATTTGTTTGTGTATGCAAGACCACACATAATTAGTTGGTGAACCATTTTCAGGTATGTCGGTCATTTTCAAAATAACATGCTGTCTTTGGTGTTTCTCACTAGGCTATTCTATAGGCTGTTCCTTTTAAAGTAAAGCGCATAGGACATATCATTTTAAACTGAAGATTTGGTTAGGTATTACTATAGTATAATATTATTAATAGTGGTTAAGTATTATTTGCCTCTTCAGAATAGGTCACCTCAATATAATTTAGCATATAATCACTTTTCAAACAAATCCATCATACCAATGACATTTCGGTCAATTTGTCTGTGTACAATGGAGCATGTGTATTGTTTCTCTATCAATGGCTTATTACTTTTTGCTGATAAGTCATAATGGCTCTTTGAACTACAAAGGCTACCACTTTTCGCTAAATAGTACTCTTTTGGACGCGCCCCACTCTCAAAGTAATTCATGTCGTGATGATTAGGACCTTCTGTACAGAGCCCCTTGTTGAGAGTCGCTTTCTGCGTCATTTCCTACCAGAGTGTTCTGTAATCTTGCAGCAAATAGCTCAGTTTAGATATTTCATTCCAGATTATCAGATGGTTGATTGTTCAAATTGGTTAATATGTACATTCGGCAAAGTGATATGATTTCCTATACAACACTTTCTTTTATTATTGAATAAGGATATTACCTTTGAACTAATGTGTGGGTGGACCATATTTTACCTGCATCACTGGCTTTATAGGTGAATACACCCTTTAAAAAACGTATTTTAGGCCATGGTGTGAGAGTGATGACACACAACCAGCAGGACAGTCTAAGTCCATACTCTGCAGTATGTTTCAAGTATTGATATACGTTCAATTAGAAAAGGTAGATATGAGACATATACAGTGCCCTCCAAAGAGGAAGCATTTTGTCTTCTTTTAGCTCTACAGTTTGGATTTGAAATCAAAGCTCACTAACCAGAAACCTGTCAAGCCAATTTTCCAACACCTTTGGTGCCCTGAAATAGGGGGACTATGTATAAAAAGGGTTGTAGTTTCTAAATGGTGAAACCAATCTGAAAAAAAGAAAACACCGAATTAAAGCAGAAAATCTCTACTTTACTTTAAATCTCTACTGGTAATTTAATTTCAAATCTAAACTGTTGGAGTACGGAGCTAACAGAAGACCACGTGCTTCCTCTTTCCAATACTTACACGTATTGCACGCTACGTTTGTTCGGCCTCTTTTTCCTAGCAAACCCTAAGAAAGTGAAATGTCCAACAACCCTAAGAAAGTGAGTGCAGTTGTCATTTCAGTGAGCAT
Organism: Argentina silus; assembly: GCF_951799395.1. Classification (NCBI taxonomy): domain Eukaryota; kingdom Metazoa; phylum Chordata; class Actinopteri; order Argentiniformes; family Argentinidae; genus Argentina; species Argentina silus. The sequence goes on along the minus strand of NC_139672.1, from coordinate 12,730,410 downwards.
TGAAATCCTATCTGTTTGCTCCCTGCTGTCTGGAGCGGTTCCTGTGCTCTGTTGCTGTGTCCACATTTACAGGCCGGGGAAACCTGACATAATGTCAATGGGTGTGTGTGAGCATGTGTAGGATAACATAATATTAGTTTAGAAACCACGGTGGAGGGGTTTGGAGTGAGTGTTTATTAGGTTTTGCTTGGCACATCGTGGTTTATTTAAGTCGTTCCGTTGACCATAACATACACAGTTGTTGGAGCACAGAGATGGAGTTGCAGAATTCCCTGAACACATGGAAAGTTGAAATAACAAGTGTCATTGACTGCTATTGCTATCGATGACCTCAGGAGGCCAGCGGAGACCTCTCTAAACACCGTCAGCTTGAGTAGTATATACTGTACTTGTCACACACACAGCTCTGACGATGATTTGGTGATTGTGAGATTTTGGCGATTCTTCATTGTCACAATAATACTTTAGACGTCCGTGTATGTCCCGATCCAGGCAGAGGAGGAACTGTTGGCACATTTGCTTCGCTCTTTTCTGCTCATCCTCTTCATCTTTTCCACTGACTCACTCACTTCACTCTCTCACTCCTCCCTGGCGCCTCTCCACCTCTCCACCTCTCCACCTCGGCACATAAGGTCTAGACAAGAGAACGTGCCCCTCACTTCTCTAGTAAAAAGCCCCTCTCTCTCTCTCTCTTTCCTCTGACCTAAAGTAAAAATAAAGACTGAGTGAAATACCTGAAAGTGTTTATGGCGTGCTTGATTCAGCTTGGAGTTTGCCAATTTTGGGACTACTCCGTCGGTTCCATTGTACCAGACAAATACAAAAGTATTTGACACATTTGACTCAGGTCTGCTTATCCATAACCGTGCTCCTATTCTTGGTTAAGTATGTCAAATCAAACGTTATGTTTATTTCATACACAGATGCAATGCAACACGCTTTACAGGAAGCATGTATTAAAAACAGAGGGTTAAAAAAAATAAAAATAATAATAATTACAGCCATGGAAGTTGAACCAGTCTCAAAGATGTTGAACCAGTCTCTAAGATGTTGAACCAGTCTCAAAGATGTTGAACCAGTCTCTAAGATGTTGAACCAGTCTCTAAGATGTTGAACCAGTCTCTAAGATGTTGAACCAGTCTCTAGGATGGAGTGAGGACTGTACATGTATTGTTGTTGTCCCAGATGCTGCTGCAGCTGAAGAACCTGGCCGTGGAGGCTGAGACAGAGCTGGAGAGGCAGGACGAGGCTCTGGACGTCCTGACCGACTCCACCGACCGAGCCACCATGCACATAGACAAACACACCTGCCGCATGAAGAGGCTGTTGTAGCTTCTCTCACACACACACACACCAACCACACCGTCCCGGTTGACCATGAGAAAACGCACTGTAAGTCGCTGTACCGTACAAAAGCACTCTCAAAGTGATTTGTTGTCCGAGGGGGTTTTCCTGAAGTTCTCCACTTTAGGGGAGAGAAGGGAACCACTTTCTCTGTGGCTCTAAGGGGTCATGTTAAATCTTAGGCTCAGGTTTTGTCGCTAGGATGAATGATATCTTCTCACATTATTTGTCAATGTGTTTTTTTTTTTTTTAATTTGGTAATTACTGACAAATCCACTAGATGGCATTTTTTAACCAAGGTAAGTATACAGTATTCACAGTCCCATCAGCACATTGTGGAGATGTGCCCCTCCAGTACAGTGTGAATATTTGAGGAATAGATGACAATGGCAGTACTCTCTCTAAATCTCAAATGTTTTACCTCCTGATGCCTCTCTGATTCGTTTGTTACTCTGCTAACAGATTGATTTCTTTCAGTTACAGGTGTAAGTCAAACCATCCCATTCTTCCTTCACCTGAAACATGGTCTCACTCAACCTCTGAGTGTTGCATGTCTCCATGCCGCTGCTGAGGAATGCATCGAGTGGGATACGCTGCATTATAATCAATGTCTGCAGTGGAAGCGCAACATTTAATAGTGGGCCTGGGTCCCTGGAAACTCGGAATACTGTACATACCACCCAAGTCTCACATCTATTCTGTTTTGGCATGACATCTCAGAGAAAGCAGGCAGCAGCTACTAGATAACCTCTCCAATAGTGTGACTGTAATGTCTTATCTGTATGAATGCAGATCTATATTTGTATGTTGTAAACCTGTAATGTTATTATTGTCTGTGATGTGATCTTGTGATAAACTGTTATTTAAATCAGAATTATCTTGTATATTATGTATTTTTTATGGTTGGTCGTCGTTACGTTATGAGAGCGTGTTTAGAGTGATGGCTGTTGAAAATGTTCAAGTCCTGTGCACAAGGCCACGGTTATTTGGCCACAATTCAAGTTGGCCTGAGATACCTGCCAATGGCAGACTTCCCCATTGGTGGTGTGTTGAAATGGGCATAGGAAGTTTGAGAGCCGGATAATCATCAGATGAAACACATTGACAATACAACACGACAGACGGCCTGATAGAAGCTGTTAGTTAATTGCATATGAATATTTAGCGAGGGCTGATAATGAACAGTAAACAAAACCTCTCAATATTCAGAGAAAGGCGAAACGGGCAACACCCCTCATAACAAGGCTCACATGTGACAAATTGGCACGGAGAATGTCAAAACACTGGGCAAAAATGGAAGCGGAAGCTATTTACTATTGAAGCGGCTGCAAGCACCCGTTGAATGAGAGCGAGTCCCTTTGTAAACAAGCCTGTTATTATAACATCCTGTTGGCACCAGGAGCTTGGCATCTGCTCCCCACCACCCCTGTCGGGTCGCTTTCACGAGACCACCAGGAGCCAAGTGCACAGATTCATTTGATTTGGCAGGCGACGGGGCCCCGCTCTCAATTATGACTCAGGACAAGAAGCACTGCTAAACAAGAAGATGAACAGCCTCTCAAATGTCTGAGCTGCCATGTAGAAAGTTCTCCTATCACGACTGTCAAACCTAATCCCCTAATAGATGCAGAACCCTCGTGACAAGCATTGCATGACACAAAACATCTTGGCAAGAAATGGCTTCTTCCCAAACATTTCCAATCCGATCAAATATGGTTTCACTGCTAGAAACCATTTATTTGTGTTGATTGGAGTGTTAAACAGTCTGACTTTTTTTTTTTGAAGTCCCAAACTCCAGAAGCATACCACATGGTTATGTGAATTCCTACCCCACTAAAAAAGGCAAGGGAGAGAGTGAACACATACTGGAGTGGTTTTGAGGCAGCCTTGCAATACAAGGAAGTGGTGGCGGTCTCGTCTGACCACAGATACATGAGATCCGGCTTTGCCTTCCTATCCTAGCGGATGGTATGGAGACACCAGGGATTTAGCTGGCCTTGACTTCCAAGCCTGTTTACGTGATAGTCCCTGTGGTAGGGTTCTCCAACAAGGAGCGTGTCTCCATTGATGGCCAATCAATCAACTCTGCTGCTGGGAAAGGCTCCTCACAAGTTTGTGGGATTTTGTGAGGGCACATGTGGCTTGCTCTCTACTCCAAAATAGGGAATCCATATTATTGTTAAACACAGTTAGATTTGTCATTTTCCCTACTGAGGTGAAGGTTGTTTTTTTGCCTTTAGGAACATATCTATTTTGATTCAGAAATGCATTTGACACAGGACGATAGGGATAGTCAAGTTATGAAAGGGAAAGTATACAGGCTATATAGACCGTTATTTTGTCTCTAGCTTCACTTTATTGACTATAAATCATCATTGCGTGAAATAATGGTGGATCATTTTCACTTTATAATGCATATATCATTTTGACAGTGGATTTGAAGTTCTCTATTTGGAAGTCTGAGAAACACACTATTCAACTACATTCAATATTTTAGTGCTCTATTAGAGAATGTCTGAGTGTAATAGTTGGATTCTTGACTCATGTCCTGGCTGGCCCTCTGACTGGTGCAGGTGTTGCTGCGTTTCCCTTTGCTGAGGGAGTATACAGTTTCAGGAAATAAGGCCTGTTGGTTAATGTTAGAACTGGGAGGGAAATCGGTCCTAGAGTCCAACCAGCGGGACGGATCCATTCACTCTCCATATGAGAGAGATATGGGACCCAGTTCATGTAGTTGTCTTTGGTCCAGAGAGGGTTCTGGTTTACACATGTATTTTCTAACCAACTCTGATTGTATTCCTCCATAAGATGGGGGTTATCTTTCCAGTTTTTGTTTACCTGTTGCTCCGGATATGGCTCCAGAATAATTTGACTTGCCAGAGGATCCAAATGGTGTTCTCAGTGAAAATAAGCCCTCTATATGACAGTCAATACGGTACTTTCCCAGATGTTGAGAGACAAAATGATATCATATGCCTCTTGCACATGTTATTGTTATCTTTTCTTTGGTCTTGGAGGTCCACTTTGGATTTTTGTTTCTCCTTATTCAAAGAGCAAATCCTCCCGTCCCTGCTAGAGGGTGTTGACTATGAATCGTGGCCAGGCCAAAATAAACTTGAACCGTAGTCCGGTCTTTCTGAGCAACATTAGGGGTCTACTCCACAAGCATAGTAGGTGTTACCGCTCAGTGAACAGGCCAACTTTAATGATGTGTGTGTGTGTGTGTGTGTGTGTGTGTGTGTGTGTGTGTGTGTGTGTGTGTGTGTGTGTATGTGTGTGTGTACATCTCTTTCTAATCTCTCTGCATGCATGTCTGGGAGGTTTTAGTTTAAAAGTGGAAGTGGGTTCCCTAACCACAATTTAATATTGACATACCTGTAGTCAACATCTTAAGAGTATACAGTAGGTAATGTCTAATTGCTCTCAAGAAAGAAAATTAATCATTAATACTTATTGGCCTGTGAAGGACTGTTAATGGGCAGATTTTGTTTTAGTTTGAGCCAATGATGTTATGTTACTGAATATATCCTCTTAATGACAATTGTTGGCTACCAGGGTGAGCATCTTGGGAATCAGTAGAGGGCAGCAGTGAGTTGCTCATTCATGGTAACATGAACAATTAACCTGTCATTTTCAGGCGAATTGGGCTGAGTGTGTAATTCATTATGAGGTTGTATGTGACTATCTGATACTATTACTATTATGAACATGTGCCATGATTGTGCAACTATCATAAGGAAACAGACGTGAAAACATCTGATGTCTCATATGAATGTGCAAACATATACCCACATTGGGCAGTCAGTGTTCATTCTCTATTTCAAGTTCTAGTTCATTTAATTTCTCTTGGTCATGATCTAAATTTAGAATTGTGCTTGTTTAAAAGTGTACCTCTCCTTTAATTTTTCTCTTTCATATGGAAATTTACAGAGAACAAGGTAATGGAAACCGTTTTTTCCCCCCAAATGTGTTCTTACAGCTCTTGTTTTCTTTCAGAAACCTATACTAAAAATGCATCGCACTCCTCTGCGTCGGGTGAACGAAAACACAATGGTCCTGAGTCCCACCTTTGGCAAGTGTTGAGGAGCCTTTTTTGTGATGACTGGATTATGTATTCATTAAAATCTCATCTATACAGCTCCCCAAACAGGTTGTCAGGCCAGGAGCCAGCTCACACCGCATCAGTACATTTTACGAGAGGGCCCCCCAGAAACCTTCAGCGAGACTGTTTTTAGTGGCTCTTGCTGTAAATGGAAACACTTAGCTCCCACAATAAATTACCCACACCGGGTGATGCCACACTACACAGACCCCCAGTTCTGCCACTCAGGGCCAGTCATAGAGAGACACTCTTGAACAGCGGCATTTGGATCACGCCCAAAGCAGTTATGGATGCTGATGACAGCTAAGATAAGGGTTTTTCAGAGACGGGTGCATTTTCATGGTATAGGAGAAAATGTGTTTTGTGAACCGATGTAAATAAGGAACTAACACCAATATTAATGACACTGAGGTTGTTGTGCTAGGGTGCAGTATTCTGTGGTAAAATGTGATAAAGGCTCAAGCCATGGCCCTCCTCGCCTCTGTGGGGTTGAGATTAGGGTCATTTCAGGACAGAGCTGAGTGTCTGGTTTGTCACTTTCTGTGGAATATAGAAAAACAACCATTAGTGTGGGAGGTCAGCACTCTCCAGAGCAATACCCACATCTCATCCCAAATATTATTTTTTAGTATACTCAATTAGATTAAAAGATCATAAACTATATGAATACAAAAAAAAATATGTCAACAAACGTGACATATATTGATTGACCCACTTTCGACCACAATTTCAATGAGGTCAAAGGTCAAACATGATGGCAACACTTAAAGGTACTTAAGTTAAACTGCTGTATTAGACATCCAGGTGCATAAGGAGACAATAGATAGAAAAAAGACGCCTCGCGCTGCCCATGCCCAAAGTGCTAGATAAATAATCCCTCATTATCATTCCTGCCCGCTTGTGCTTGACCACCTATCGTGATGTAATTACAGCTGACCAAACAGATTGTTGTTGAAATGTCGCCCCCGCTGTTATACCTACGTTGTGACAACGTTGTGTGTTCACCGAGAGGGCCCAGCGGCGCAACCATAACAAACACAGCTGAAGCCGGGGTTTACATTTCAGCTGGATGACGGTGCACGCAGCGTCTGGGTGGGACTTGGGAAAGGGATCTCAGCCAGTGGCTCGCCTGGCAGCCCGCCAACATGGTAAGCATGAGCCTTGACAGTGCGACCTGTGAAGTCATTGTCCAGATGCACTTCTCCAAATGCAAATATACTTACAAAAAAAAAGAAGGCCAAATCAGTTACAGGTTTGCACAACAGAAATGCAGGGAGCATGTTTGACAAAGTCAAGCTGTGCCAGGAGGAGGACAAAGGGGTTTCGCCTTTTAATGAGGGTGTGGACCGCTAGCAAGGTCAGGTCGGAGAAAATGTGATGTGAACTTCCAAAAGGGAGCCGCCACCGGCGGACTGATACTGTTGGCTGTGAATTGTCCGCTGTCTGCATACAGCTTCATACAGAGATTCAGTCATAATGTTGCTATTGACTTTCACATTGTTGTTGTTTAGGATAATTGTTTCCTTGGGACGTCTTTGTACTCTCATAGAGCAATGTTTTTAAATGAGATGTTTGGTTAATTAGGTTTTTAAATAATGCTCTTGACCTTTCCACCCTCCTTTTTTGCCTTACTCTCATTGAGTTGTTTTTCAGTATTCCTTATTTTCTGAGACGGTATGATGAAAATATTTCCAGTAACTTGATTTGTTTGCATATTCTTTACCCTTTGTGCAATCACATAGAAAACTATATTCACAAAGTTGCTCAATGAGGTGATTATGGAAAACTGGCATACAGATGGCTTCCATTTAAAGCGGAAGATTTCCAAGATTGAATATTCTGTGTAGGACACGCACCCACACGTGTAAGCACGCAAGCACACACACATTCTCTCTCTCTCTCTCTCTCTTTCTCTCTCTCTCTCCCCCTCTCTCTCTCCCCCTCCCTCCCTCCCTCTATCTCCAATCCGTCTCTCCTTCTTTCTCTTACTGTGGGTTTATTTCCATAACTGCAAGGAATTTTTGGACAACACCTATTTTGTGGAAACCCCTTCCGCAATCCCAAACCCCACGTAACCCCAGGGGAGCGGCCAGCAACTATGTAACTGGAGAAGATTGAATACACACACAATGACCATAGCCTGGTGAACTATTGAGAAGCCGAAACAAAGATTACCAGATGTTTACCCAGTCTTACTATATGTGAGTGAGGTGGATCCACCGAACTTGTGTGCAAAATGTGGGAGTGCCAGAGAAAGAAGGGTGTGTGAACCTTTGACCCAGTGTTCATTACAGGCTGAAAAAACCCCAATGTCTATTGACCAAAGAGCTAATGGAAAACAATGACGTGCTACGTCGGATGGTTTTCCTCTCGAGGAAATGTAGTGTTCCTCAGGATATCTGTCAGGAATCCCCTTTTTACTGATGGAAACCATGGTGCCGTCAAAACAGTGGTCTGTAATTCCGGAGGGCTGGTTTCAATTAAAGCATTGAATATCAAAGACAATCACTCCCATTTTAATGTGCATTTTTTATGTGTACCCAGTTTATTTTGATGGAAAATTTGTGGGTGGAGCACTTGCTAATTGGTACGGAAAACTTGCACCTGTGGTAGACCGATGTTTTGAGAGTCAGAAACGTTGAGCGGTTGTGTTCGGCTCTTTGAGGAGGAGCTCACGTCTGTCCCAACACATTTTCAGGCAGCGTCTGACCACATTTGGCCCATTATGAACAAAATAGATGTATAAATGGTAGTTATGCTTACTTATGTATTAGATACATAATAAGCTACTATTGTATCTTCTGAACCATTCCTACCCTATATTGTATTAAAATCATATGCATTTCGTGTACCAAGTACCTAGTTCTTGCTCCAAGTTCTGGATCCAGGATGAGAGACACCTGCCATTAGACTAGAACTTTGCAGCCAGAGAGACCCAGTACTGCCCCACATGCTGAGCCAAAGAATGCCACCCCATTTGTGGTAATAACTAATGAAAATGCCAAGTTCATTTGATTAGATCATCACATGTCAGATTTGAGTGCTTGCAGATTGCGGAAGGATATTATGTCAGTGTTTTCACAGCTCACAAGGCAACCTTTGGGGACTTTTATTTTGACGCATTCTGTATTATGTCATGTTATGACTCGCAATTACACATCAGTGTCACTGATGACACAGATGTTGAATAAACACTCTACATGAATTCATAAAGAACTAAATACCTAATTTCTTTACACTTAATATTTCCAAACCAGAATTCAACTGTTTTTTTTTTCATTCTGAACCATAATCTCATGAAATCAAAGTCTATTGGTCATATGCACAGGGTACTTGCTTTGCAAGCTGCCTCTCAACAGAGCAGTGAAATATCACAGAATAAAAAATAAAAAATAACAATACACAATAGACAATAAGGTAAGGCGCAATACAAACACTAAGTCAATAACAATATTTAAAGTATAGTAGCAGTAAACTAGGAAGCAGTAGAGCATTTAAGTTAGTTGGGAAATATACACAAAACAATCATCATGCGGATCATGCTTTAGTAGCCTACAGTATGATGTGTACTGTACAGTATGATTGCCATAACTTCTATTCTCAGTGCTCATGAGGTATGTAGAGATGCAAATAAAGGGAAATAAAAATCCTAATTCTCCCTCTCCCTCTTATTATCATAGTGGGTTGTTTTTGTTTTCTTCCTCTTAACGAGAATCTATCAAGACATTCTTTCCATTCTGGTGAATGAGAGGTGGAATCACCCTGTCTATATATATGACCAAGTGCGTCACACTCCTCCCTCCTCTCCCCCCTTGCGGCTTTCTGGACACGGGGAGATCTGTATTCTCTGTTAAAGTTACTGTGGCATTCTCTCATTAGTGGTGAGCTTTAATCTCCTAAATTAGAGGGGCACATAATCAAATATTCCTTACATCTTGCAAACAGGATGAGAGAAACTTCTAGAAACTGTATGGGGCATAACCATGTAAAAACTGTATATTTACTGTACATGATGACTGCATGGAGACTTTGTATAGCATAAGTCTTCATACAGAGAGTATTGGAGAAGTCCTGCAAGGGGTTTGCATCTATATATGTGTCTTAAGATCAAATTTGGCAAATGCACCTGCATTTTGGACACTTTCTGTGCACAATGGCTGTCCCTGCATTTCACTTTTCCTCAGTTACCCCTGAAGTGTGCATTTTTCTACGATGGAAGGGACGGACTGGGACACAAAACCAACAGGCCCACCGGGAATTCTCCCGGTGCTCCTGATGATAGGATTGGTGTAACCATCGGCTCTTACACCAATATTATGCTTTTAAATCCATGTTGGCGAGTGTACACTTCAGCGAAAAGGAAGGAAAACTGGGACACAGGGATAATATAATATAATATATGCCATTTAGCTGATGCTTTTATCCAAAGCGACTTACATTTCAGTATATATGGTCCCAGCAGGAATCAAACCCACAACCTAAGCGTCGTTAGCGCCATGCTCTACCAACTGAGCCACTGGGTCTATTGCATGAGATGGTCCTTGCTCAAAGATGGATGAACTATAGGCCTATGTCTAGATCAGATCTCTCTCATAATACTTGACAAGAGTTTTGATTGTAACATTGTGATAACACACTAATATTGTTTGGATACCAAACATGATTTTAATGATAAGATAACAGCTTCAGTTTAAGTCCTCCAAATCCCTATTTCAACAAAACACTTCCCTCAGTGAAGCATGATTTATTTGAGTTTAACAGCGTTAAAACAATCTACTAGTATTTTGTATGCCATAAAGCATGCACTCAGGCAACCCCATCCAGATAAAACACTGAGGCTGGAAACATGCAAATCCAATGCATTAGCATAGTCTTCTGACAGACGGAGGGTTACTGACCACAGTACGGCTGCTGGAAGGGCGTACATGAAGGACACCACCCGTCGGGGGACAATGTGAGCAATTTAAGTATTAGATAATAAAGTACTGACATGATTTGTATGTAAATCGGAGATGGGTGGTGACACTGGGTTGAATGAAAGAAGAATATTTGTTCATATCAACTTTCAGAACAAAAGGCTATTACTCATCCGGGTATGATTCAGAGCTAAAACATATTCTATTAAGAAATAACCTCAATAACCTTGTGTTGAGTATATTACTGTGAAAAAAGTATGTTGTATCTAAAACACTTCAGGGCTTTAAGCCACTTTAGGGCTTTAATTTACTCAAACGGAACCAAGTGAAACAACAGTCTTTGGGTCACAAGCTCACACCCATTGTCACTAGTCTCTTAACTTGATTTATAGGGGTCTAACATTTCACAATATAAAAAGGAGAATTTATTAGTTCGGTCCTCACAATTTGTTTTCCGGTGAGACACGCATGACCTTTGTGAGAATATGAAAAATAAATTTTGGGCTCGTTAGATCAGTTACAGAACTATTAAGCAGCTTCCTCCCGACAGGGCCCATAGTCATGGGAGTGCACAAACACATTGCTCAATGATTGCATGAGAACATTATACTGAGGTGATATCAAAACCCACCAACACCTATTCAGGATGACATCATGAATTATGTCAATCGGGTACTATTGGGCCAAGAGAGATGTAACATGTGTTTGATCATCCCTTATGAAATGACGTTCTTTGTTCTATCTAGACAATGAAAGGCACCTTAACTGTTTTAGGAGAGGTTTACCAAAATATTTCTCTTCATGGTCGTAGACCTCTATTACCCTTCTTGGGTGATTTTTTTTTGTTTCATATACCCAGTGTGCTGTATTATTATAATTTCTTCCAGGTGTTGAATAAAGTTATTTAATCTCTTCATTTTGCAAAGTCATAATGCTGTGTTTTAGGAATGTTTTTTATAATGTGTGCACACCTGCTCCAGATACATTGTCTGCCTGGTGGTCTTTGGGGAGGTAATAACCACTGTAGATTATGGGAATTCATGGGACACATACTGCTTTTTTACAATCCATATAAGTGGTACTTAGAGGCATAGATGCAGTAAATGAGTGTTTTCAACTATGAAACTATGTCTGGTTTTGTTATTACATGGCACAAGTCATAACTTTCATAATTCTCCAATTATGCTTCAGTCTATCTTTACTTATTTGTTAGTCTTTTGCTCCAACCTAAATTCGGTTGGTCCTTGGAATCATGATGCCCACAAAAAAGAATAGACCCCTATTTAAAAAGAGAAGCCGTTAATCATCTATTTGTGACCTGTGCAAACTTCAGTGTCTTTCTCTCACTATGACCATCCATTCCAATAGAAGACGTGCACCGAGAAAAGTGTTCCCTCGAGAGGTTGGGGGGAATTTTCTTTTAAAAGACAACCTTCTGGTTGTCTCCTCAAACTCAAGCCACATCTGGGGCTATTTCCCTGCAGTGAACGGACCCGTAATTTAAGACTTGTGACGGACTTTTGGGGATGGTGACCTCCTGTGAGCATGTCCGTGCCGCAGAGAGCGCAAGGCAGTCGAGGGCCAGAGTGAGGGGGACACGGGTTTTACAGGCCCACCCGCTAGGCGAATGCAACCATTTCCTCTCCATAAATCAAAATGGACACACTCTGTCAGGGGGCCTTCAATAGGAACAGAGAATATCAATTTTCTTTAAATAAGGTCTGAAATTAACTGTATGGTTTCCCCAGGCAATGTAGACGCTTTGCTGTTGTCCAAAATGTACATTGTGGATTCAACACATCTCCACTCCTATGCTTTCCATGTCTTTATCTCCGAACCTTTTAAAAACCATAACCCTAACAAAAGGTTTGTCAGAGTTACACATTTGGACCTCTGACCAAAACATGCATCCCAACAAACCTAACTTTGGATAAAGTAAACCCTTTACTCTTAGCCTTATCTGCAAAGGAGTGAGAATAAAGAATGCCTCTGGTCAAATTAGATTACATTAGATTAGATTAGATTAGATTCAACTTTATTGTCATTGTGCAGAGTACAAGTACACAACGAAATATGGAAATTACAGTGTTGTATGAATAGTCAAGTCACTCAAACCTAATTTGATCAATCTAACATTCCATATTGTTACATAACACTGTCTTGATGTCTGATGGATGGAAAGTCCAAGGTATTCCTTTAAAGGTCAATATACTGTACTGGGTTGACATCACAGCTGCCCCAAATGCATGTCACAGTTGCCCTACCAGTCCCGTTGGTTGTGTCTGGTCATTAATATCACTTAAATATTTCCAACACAGTTGCGTGTCTGTGCCTTGACATATCTAGATTTCTCCTCCCATCACAAAAACAACCACCACCATTTTCCCTGTAACGAGATTCTCTACAGGGACAAGTGGCTATGGAACACACATACAGACGAAGTCAGATGAGTCACTCCACCAAGCAGTGTCTGGCAATGTGTGCCTGAGGTCAATGACACTGTGTCTTAGCCATTAAAAGCATTCACAGTCCACTGAGAAACAGACAGTAAGTCATCCGCTGAGATATGAAATTAATTAAAAGATGTTGGCTTCTTGTTTAAACATACTATCAGGGCTAGGTCATCAAATAATTATTACAAATTAGTTATAAAGGATACAGATGTATGCTTATTCAACTTCACTTGAACACTCTTTAATCAGTTTTCTTTTTGACACACACCATAATATGTACAATTTGGACATTGATTCACATCGTAGGATTGTATTTTTGGATCGCGTACAGTATTCCAGCAATAAACCATCTTGTAAATGTCACAGCACTTAAAAAGAAACAAAACAAAATAAAAACAAAAGCGAGCCAGAGACTCAAAGCCACAATGCCAGTCTACGTCGGACGGCCACTAAATTGGCATGTGCAAAATCAATCTCCAACGCCCACCTTGTCCTCCCTCCCAGTCTTCTTTTTTCAAAGTATTGGTGGTTGATGAAAAAATGTCAGTCCTTGGCAGCCCATGTTTCCAATGTAAACCCACAGGAGGATGTGCTGGAACAATTCAGCCAAGGCGTCTGGCTGAGAATCCACAGGGCTGTGTGCGTGTGTAATTGGTCCAGCAGCAGAGGAATGACCTTAAGTTTAGATTCAGGCAGTTGGGAGACCTTGGAGACAGCCTTGATCCCAGCCCTGTCCCTCGCATGGCTCTCATTTGGAGGGGGCTAGTAATACTATACCAGTGGGAAAAAAAACAGACGTACATGGACGTAATAATGCCTGCACAATTACAACATAATGTCTGATATAATGTTGAATATATTGTAGAATATATTGCGATCCTTTTATTTCTTTATGGATGAAATCTATATACTCATATACTATGCAATAAATGTCATGGAATCATATTGTACTGTGTGTGTGTGTGTGTGTGTGTGTGTGTGTGTGTGTGTGTGTGTATGCGTGTGTTTATGCGTGTGTATGCATGTGTGTGCACTTTCATATGAAACTGGTATTCCACTGACATGAAATATTCATTTCTGTGTTTCCGAAGGACAGTCAACCAGTCTGTGATAGTATGTTTATATCTACAATGGGATGAGGGTGTGGGGGAGGGGGGGGGGGGGGGACACAACATCCATTAACAGTGAGGAAGGGGGCTATGGACTAGCCTAGCGGCCCCAATGAATATGTCTGCAATGAGAAAAGCATGTCTCCAGTCCGACCTTGGGTGTGAGGCCCTTATACACGCACTCACATACTACTCCAAGGTCGTGCGGAACGACTGGTGCTCAGAGCGTAAGGAGGTTGTCAAAGGAAATCAGATGCCTGCTCCCCCCCCCCCCCCCCCCCCCACCCTCCAATATACATCACCAGTGGATGGTTATGGAAGTAAGGGAGCTCCCCATTGATCAGGGGAGGAGCAGGGTCCAGACAGCTGGGGCTGCTAGCTGGGGAAGCCGTGTTCTCCGCGATGAGGTCATCCCTCAGACATCTGCAGCAGGTTCTAATTATGCCAGATGCTTCGCAACAACTCTGTGTCTGGCTGCACTTCGCGAGTGGTGGAGTAGCCAATACAAGCCATTCTCCTGTTGGAACAGTCTAGAGACCAAGACCAAAGGGATGCCTGCCCCTTCTTACCATCGTTCTTTTGTCAACGGGTGGCTCCCTCTAGATGACTCATTCTAGGTACCACATTTACTATCTCTCCCAAGAGGTACTGTAGCACTAGTTGATATATGCTGTATGGAATTACAATAATCATCTTTGTCTTTGAAAGAAGATCTGATATAGTGGTGATCTTAAATATTTGTATCTGACCATCGTATAGAGTATAAGTGAATTATGATTCATTTTTGGTCTTCGATATGGAAAGGAAAACCTCATCTGTCTTGCCCAGAACTAGCATAAAGGAGAGTGACATATTTCTTTAATAAAAGCATAGTTTGAATTTTCAAAGATAGAATTTAACAACTCAACTTTGTAACCTCTGACTCAATGGTCATTTCCACAACACAAGGGGGTGCTACTGTATCTTCCAGTACAGTTGCTGCATAGCAGTCACCTCCCGGGGGGAAGGCCATGTGTTTAAGGTCAGAGTTGTTTTATGATCTCAGTAACGGTACTGATTTCCTGTCAGGTGGGTATGATTCAGTCTGCCTGAAAGTAAATTTGCCTCAGCTAAGCCAAATCCTGTATGTTCAGTTCAAGTCTCTTTCTGTCTCTGCCTTTCTACTCATTCAATTCCCTCAGACATTTTTTTAATGAAAAATGTTTTCACAAAATGCACATGAAAATTCCTCCATGGCAAAATTGAGGGTTTGTCAACAAGGCCTAGTCTTAAAATAAGGTGGTAATAGGACGAAAGCAGTACTTCTGAAACCCTTGATTGGAGAAAGCTGTAAACTGTAAGTTGACAGTGATTAACACAAACCATTTGCTGCTATAGTAACCAATCTACACACACTGAAACCGAGATCACTGCGAGGCCACTACAGATATACCTGGTAATTATGTTTAATCTGTCTTAATTGTCCCAGTGAAAGGCCTATAATTCTACTTTATTAAAGAGATGTAGAATTTTCCTCTGTCAGTTTGAGAATGTGTGTGATCTGGGAAACCTTGCGGGCTTTTTTGTGTGTTCTTTTTTCTTGTAGTGTTACACTTTTGCCCTCTATGAAACCTCATCCCAACCCCTACCGCCTTCTGTTCCACACTCACACACACACACACACACACACACACACACACACACACACACACACACACACACACACACAAACATATTTAGCACCGTTTTCAGCCCACCAGCAGTCGCGAAAATTAGATTAAAAAGAGTTTTGATTTCACACGTAATGTGGGTGAGTAACTTCAGAAACCTCATCACTACCTATACCGCAGGGGGAATAGAAAAAAAAAAAAAAAAGTAGTCCCACCTCAGAAATAGAGTGGTGACAGTTTAATGGTCTCTCAGCCCTGAGCACCACACCCTTGCCACTCTATATAAAGGACCCCATTTCCATCCCCGGCACTTCTAATGACTAATCTCATTGGTTGGAAGTGGACTGACTAGGATGTGGCTGTGTTGTGATGTCAGGTGGTTGAACCCGTGCTCCTCGGCCCCAGCCCCTTTCTTGGCCTGTTAATTTACAGGGGGTGTAATTCCCTCTGAGCAATGACATTACTGTGCGTGACTGCGAGTGGAACAGGAACGGCCCTCCATCTCTGTCAGGGCTCCCAACGCTACCATTTTTCTCATTTGTTTATGCTAATCAGTAACAAATGGACGTTTCGCTCTTTATGGTTGCTGAGAGGTGATGTGATCAAATTGTTAAAAAAAACTAGAAGGACACTTTGAATGAATGTGTTTATCGTGTTAGGGAATTATTTAATTTTTTTGCTGATATTCGTGACTCACTCAAAAGGCTTGTCGTAATTAATTCTCAGTCTCAGTTTCTGTCCCGACACTTCATACTAACAAACTATTTTCTCTTGGACTTTTTCCTAATTTCGGCTGCTTTTGCCACGAACAACCAGAGATAGAAACTTGGGAGATTCACTGTCTCCATAGACTCTCTGGCTCCCCCATAGGGCCACATGCTGCAACGTCAGGACTCGGGAGGTGAAGGAGGGACTGTTGAACGTTTACTGTAGCCCCGGCAACCTCAGTGGCCTGTCAGCATCTTATGTGTGAGACACACTCCAGATGGAATCCCACACTTGGAGCTGTCATAACGGACAGCATCACCAGAAACCCAGAAGTAAAAACTGCTGATGTGACAGAGAGAGAGAGTGAGAGAGAAAAAAGGGAACATCATTAATAAAGATAATGAGGCAGATGGCTCCTCTAATGGGACGGTTGGGACACATTTACTGAGATGTCAGTGGGGGGCGAGAGGCGTAGGGTGGGCTCGGTGGGAACGAGCCTTAATGGAGAAACAGGCTGCTTACCGCGGCATGTTTTTTGACCTCAAAAGGCCATAATAAACAAATGTTTTGGGGTAGACTTTGCCAAAGGAGCGCATTGGTCGGCGTCCAGGCCCAGGACAGACCATGTGTGATTAATCTTGTGTCAGTGGTGGGGATATGGATATAATTAAATGATGACACATTCCAATTCAAATAAAGATGACTCCTCATTGTTCTTCCCCAGATGTTAGCGAGGGTGAAGACCTCAAATTTGGAAACATGATGGGAATCGGTCCCCTCGGGGGTTGTGACAGTGTTCCTTCTCATAAAGTCACTCAGAAAGTGCGCTGGAGTTCCATTTGGCTGACTTGTGGCCTCTGTTTAACTGCTCATCATAGACGGTGATGAGATTGGGTAGGAAGGACTGTGTTGTCATATGTGACCGACTGCGTTGAAATCTAAGTCTCCTGCACACTACAAGGATGTATTAGCCTGCTGAGTGAAAGCCTAGAGCTAACGTAAGTCTTCAGGTCTCAGGGAATGTTTTGCATAAATAATAGATGATCTTTGACTCTGATATTACTCTGTTAGCTTCAGCGAGGAATGAAAACCAGTCAAATTCAAAAACAGTTTAATTTATTGTCACTTAGCATTTTGTGTTTTGACCCAATCATTTGGTAGAGACATATCCTCCTCCTTGTTTCTCGCACCAAGGCCTGGAGATAGAGCCTCTC
Organism: Argentina silus; assembly: GCF_951799395.1. Lineage (NCBI taxonomy): Eukaryota > Metazoa > Chordata > Actinopteri > Argentiniformes > Argentinidae > Argentina > Argentina silus. The sequence continues at coordinate 12,712,915 of NC_139672.1, read as the reverse complement.
TGAGAAAGGGAAACTCTGTGTTGATACGCCCAGGGAGCAGTGGAAAAAAACGCCTGTGTGAACTGTCAGCACCAGATAGCCACAGGAGTGGCTAATCTGCTCCCAGGCCGCGATTCATCGCCATGTGCCACTTGCACTCTCGCTGACCGACTTCCTCTAGACGCACTCAGAGAGGAGGCGAAGTAGGTGGAGAGGGCTTGAGTGTACCCACAGCTGGAAACCCTGAGCATTGTATACACATACATTAGGAGGGAGATGGTGTCTAAAAACACGAGAGGCTGGAGACACATGCACTTCCTGGGGTGAGGCCGTCCACAGTGGCGCATCATTGTGTACAATACGTAGGTACAGATTACACTCCAAGACTCCGAAAGAGACGACTGGATTATCTCACGCTGCACGCCCAGGGAGATGTCGACATCAAGCCCTGTAATTGAATATTCCATTTTCCAGACAATGGAAAGTAAATCATTTAATCAGCCGCTCCCCACCAAATGAGAAGAACAAACAGAGGGATTGTTTGCACAATGACTACGAATTGGGATGGAAATGTCTCAATAAACGAGGTCGAGGAGGAGACCCAGCCCCGGTGATTTCATATCCTTACAAGCCCTTCCATGAAACCCTCGGTGGTTCATTACTGGAGAAGTGTTTATCTTTTCATGGTCATGGGTTGTATTGAACCCGTGAGCAATCTGTTGCGCTCAATGGAGAAGAATTTATTTGATCGTGATCACGTCCCTCTTGTTTCTTGTACCTTTCACTGATATTGAGAGAAGCTAGCCTAGCACCGACAAAGCAATTATTCAATATACCTCGCGGTCATCATGATCACACCATGACACGTTATCGTTTTCATATTCAAGCATTTACACTTTGAAGAATGTCTCTTGACCGAAACATTAATGATTATTAAACGCTGTGATCTTTGCAAGTAAGCAGTGCTGCATGGAGTTTTTCTTTACAGTTTCATATCATTTTAATATTTGACAGAATGGATTATAAATGTCGCTTTGGAATGCAAATTTGTTGTTTTTTGGGATGTAGACAATGTCTCCTACACCTCACATACTGTATAGTGTCTGACTAATATGACACTGCATAGTTTTGTCATATATTGATTGTACCTGGTTTTATGCAATGAAAGCGATTGAGGGTTTGACTTGGCTTTTAAAGTATCTAGACAGGTGTTTTTTGAAGGCATCATCTTGGAACCTTTTATAGGGTGGCAGAGTGATCCTACGGCCCCTTCTGCCAGCGAAATGCTCAGGGGAGTTGGTCGGCAGACAGATCAAAGTGGGAATCATGCCCCACCAACAGAGATAAATACACACTTCCTCTCTTCCCTTCCACACTGGCTTTTTCCCACACCCCTGGCTGGAACCCCTCCCCGCCCCCCAACCCCCCACTCCCCCCCCGTCCTGTAGCATGGCCAGCGCAGAGGAAATGACAGACCACATCAAGAGGCTTTCTGTTGCTTTGACAGGAACGGCTGCGCCAGCGTTTGGGGAGGGAGACACGGAGACATTCATGAGGGGGGATTGCATGTTATTTGTGTGTATTCTGCCAACGTTCACAGCGGTAACATCCAAATGAAACAGATTAATGCTCATTTTGACCCATAACCTACATTCACCATGCCCACACCTGCTGGCCCTAAGGCAGCTCGGGCAAAGATTTGATCACTGTGTACTCTATATTAACATATGTACTGATTATCATACACTTCTATGAATGGGTACAGCACATGAATAAATACATTAACAAAGAAAATATGAGGCACTAGTTTAACACATCCACATTTGATAGGATAGATCAAAATGAAAATAGTACCGCATTGCGATTTGCATTATTCTTTGTTGTCATTTTACAAGCCAATGAACGAACAGGAATAATTACATTAAGAAGACCTGCCTGTGACCTCAGTGAACTGCACACACAGCTGGCAAAAGCTTGTAAACTGCTCTCGGTTCATCTTTAAACCTACTTCCTCTCCTCTCTCAATCTGAATCCATCCTCTTTTGCCCTACTGGTTTTTATAGACTCCCAGCCTCAGTTTGATGAGTGTGTGATGACTTGCCAGTGGTGTTAAGGTGGCAAAATGTCAAACTTTTACACTGAGACTAATGGCTCATTATACAGTCACTCTCTTGGTTTATTTGAAGTGAAAGTGCTGCTGCCAAGGTGAATACCTTATGACTGGCCAGACCTATAGTACTCATCCATTAGTGACCAACCTGATGATTTCCCTCACAAAGGGCATACCAGAGACAACTGCCCTTGTAATACTGTAACTTTGTTTTTACTGTCTATTAGTTATTGGCATAGTAGCAAGAGCACACTTTAAATTCATGTAAATCCAATACTACTGATCCCACACCAGTACAGCATAGAAATAGATGGAATCAACAGGAAAAGTAGTTTTTTATACAGTAGGTAGGTATAGTATATTCGGTTATTTCTCTGACCAGATACCTTCTTGGCATGGTAAGTATGAATGATACATTCTCTTTTCAACCCGACACTAGTGTCTTCTCTCAAGGTTCAAGGTTCAAGTGTATTGCCGTATGAATAAAATGCATTGGAATTCATTGTCATAACAAGCTCTCATTAAAACGTACATACAAATTGGATACTAATACAATACAGATATAAGATACTGTACAATACACAAACTCATACAATCATATTCATCAACAATAATCTAGCACTCAAGTACTGTAGTGCAATGGTGCAAATTGTCCAGTGCGATCTGCATAAAATGGTAAAGTGCTAAATGTCACATTTTCTCCTCTCACCAACAACCCTGACTGATACCAAACTTCTCAAAGAGCAGCCAGCTGCATCAGCGATCATCCTCATTGTCATCCTCTTCTCTGCCAATATCGAAATCTTCCATGGAGGTCAAAATGACTGGTTCAATATTTCAAGTTGTCTCACTATCGCAGTTTCCTATGGAGGCTTTAACCTTCAAAAAACAGTAGCTCCGAAAATATTCCAAGCTGTTATACTAGGTTTGGCTCTGACATTCACCTGTTTCCTCAATTTGTGCCTTACACCAAAAAAAAACTCTCATTTTGACCAACTGAAGGAGTAAATCAACAAGGTTTCTGGCCAGGCTCCATCTGAGACATGTTCACCTCGTGGCGAAAAATGGCAGCTGCAAGGAAAAATCCCAGCCGGGCCAATGAATTATATTCGGCCATTCCCTAAACAGTGCCTGTTTTTATTTTCAGTGGGGTTGGGGGCTGTGGGGGTGAGGGGGGGGGGGGGGGGGGTACATGAGGCCACCCAAAACAAAAATTGTGTAACGTAAGATTATTCCAGTGCTTTACTTCACTACAAACAAGAGAACCTGCCAGCTCCTTCTAATGGGACTGCAGTGCTTTTCCAGATTCCGGCGCTCCGGTATTTTATGCCTCTCCTCAGGAAATCCACCCAAACTCTTAAGTTTCTCCACCTGTTTGGAAATGTCTTTGAAAACGTTTTGGTCCCTGTGCAAGATCATAAGCAGGGCACTTAATGAGCAAACAGAGTTTGGCGACGTTCCGCGCTCACGTTGGAGCTTATGAATCACTCTGCGGATTCATCTTTGGTAACACCTAATATTGTTTGTGATTCATGCGGCCATGTCAAAGCCACAAAGAGAGTCGGTGGGGAGAACGGGAGAATTGAGCCACGATGTCCCAATGCTCATTCCAGCTCTTTTACACCTCACTGTAGCCATCTTAAATGGGCACGCCCAATCATAAGCACCTATGGAGGACTTAAGCCCTGGTCGATAACTGCACATGTGTTGAAATGTATCTGAATGTATTTCTCATGTGATGAAATTAAGATTAATTAAAAAAAAGGATATCTTTGCTTCCCTAAGCAGATCATATAATCATGTTATTGGTCATTATAAGCATGAAGGTCACTACTGTGGAATACAGTGCTGCAAACTACATGAGCATGTCATAGCGGACAGCTGAACATACAATACAAAAACATATGCCTTGATTTTTCTAATTATTCAACAGAGAGAGTAATGTCATGTATTTTCTCACAGTGAAATTATGTTGAAAAACAATTGACATTCTCTCCAAGTACCTCAAGTTGATTTTAAAAGCACAAAACATCACTTAGCCTTTCAAATTATCATAACATTATTGTTACAGCTATGGTTTCAATGTACTGGATATAAAAACTACACTTTCAATACAAATGATGAAAACTAGATAGGTGTAAGTAGCAGAAAAAAATAATAATTTTGGTTTCTGCACAGTGTAAGGAAAAGACTGTTGAAAACCACCCGGAACTGTCCCTCTGTCTGCCAGCCCCGTCCCAGTCGTACTATTAGAGATGTGGAGGGATACCAGAAGTATGTCCAGCCAATGAGAAACAGGTGGCTGGCTAGAACTGAATGAATTGTAAGGACAAGTGTAAATTGCCGCTGGCAATAATTGGAGGAATTTGACACTGAGTGGGAAAGTGGCTTTGGTTGGAACTATGGCACATGGTAGGATGTCAGCCTTGCAGGTGGGAAAGTAAAAGAGAGAGGATCTGCTTATATATTAGCCAACGATCATATGAGCACTAGACAGTGCAGCTCTTCCACATTTTCACCGACACCGACCCCAGAACCCGGCTGTCTTTGCTGGCTTTTGTCTTGTCACTGTTCATCATCGAAGAGTCTCGAGAGCCCCTTCCACAACTGCTACTACTACTACTCCCACCCTCTGCATTCCTGTCAAGGGAAAGTCAGAAATAAGCACACCAGTGCGTTACTTTCAACCTGACTTTTTCAGCGATCTGTTTATTTCCCTTCGGTTCCCCTTGTGGGTCCTTTAAAACCCTTTGGCATTGGGTGACAATTCCGCCTGGCGGTAGCCCTCCCCCCCGCCACCACACACCTACCCTCTTTGCCATCCGTAATTACCACACTGGTCGAGTCCTGGCCTGTCCAAAAGCCACTGCAGGTTGGGATTTTTTTTCCCGTTGGCTTGGCTCCTCTCTGACATGCCTGGGAAGGGCAAGGAAAGGAAATGGGTGGACCAGACCAGCCGCTCTCTCCCCGTTCCCCTCAGAGCAGGGCCTGCCCGGGAGAAGCCAGCAGGCCAGTGTTTTTCGACTCCGCCGACTCCGGAGCTTGTAAGGGAGCACGGCCCCATCTGGTTCTAATAAATCCTCTGTGCATGCGGGCTCCGCAACTGGAATTGCCTGGCCTGTTTGGGGACGTGATCACCGACGGTGCAGTCATTTTTCGAGCAAAACAACAGGGGTAAGGACGTGAGAGCGGTTGTGAACGTCATCAGACGCACGTGGTCCCCGAACACTTTGTACTCTCAAGGCAACCGTGATCACATAAAACCGCCCACCACCACAGCCCCCAAACCCCCCCACCCTGCACCCAAACCCCTGTTGAGGTTTGTGATGGATATGGGATGTTATAGTGATTGTATTGTAATGATGCATTCTTACCAATGGTGGGCAGTGTATCACTGTCTCTTCTATTGGGTTTCTATAAGGACCTGGAGAAAATATTAGTTTCATGCTTGACAACATACAGGCAATGCAGAGCAAGTACACATGGTCGAACCAATGTTCTAATTAAGGTTATGGCAGCTAGAGTCCTCCACCATTTATTTGTAATTTCAGTGCAATTTCAAACAGGAACGGGATCAAGGATGCTTGACCATATTGGCATTGATACCTGCCCTGACAATTATATCTCAAAACATCTTTCCATGAGAAGTACCTTGAGCAAAATAAATTCACTATTAGGGGAAAAGTGAAACAAACAATATCACACCTGTGTTACTTAGTCTTGAGCTGTACATCTATTTCACAGCACGTGTGGCATACAGCATGTACCACACAGTGCAGGTGAGAATGAGTAGCACTGGCACACACCAAAACAACACACAAAACTGCCGGTGCCAGATTAGATCATTCACTACTCTGTTGGTAATGTCTGTCTCCCCAATCCCGGGCCTGTATTTATGACCTGTTGGCTGCGTGAGTCCTGCTGACTCGTGCTTATGAGGTCAAAGTCATCAAGGTGACCTCACTGTGGGAGACAACATAACATCTGTCCTCATCTTTCACACCTTCGGTGGCTGAGTTTCCTTTAGACCTCCCTGCACCTCTGTAGTCACTTCCTTCTCATTAGGCTTGGTTTGTTTTAATGCACCAAACCCACTTATTCATCGACTACACTCGGCATCAGTAGTAGACACTGACAGCTGACAGCCAAAGGCTAATCATTACATGAAAAGCTCATGAGGAATGTGTAGCAATCAGGGAGAATGCTAAACCCTTTGCTACAACTCCATGTACAGTATACTCCTATACTTTACTGTTGCATAGTCTGGCAATTACCAAATCTTTGGCTTTATCGGGTGAGTGAAAAGGTGGCACACATGAATATCATGTGCTTGCACTGTCAATCATTCGGACATGACAATAGGAATGATACAATATCCCACAGGTATTATCCTGTAATCAAAATGTGGAATAATAGGATTTGGGTTTTGGGGTTGGGGTAGGGAGACCACACATGGGGTAAGCTTGTATTGTACATGCGTAATCTGATTAAAGCTTTAAATGTGATTATGAAAGAGAATGACACAAACTTCACAGGAATGTTGACATCTACTGGTTCAATGCATTGTTAGTGTGCCTCCCCAAATGGGCGGACCTATTCCACTACAATTTCACCAGCCACAACTTTATGAGATACTCTTGCAGTGTTTGGTGACGCTTTATACCTGATATGGGCTGATATTATCAACTATACAAGCGAACTGACTGTCGATATACAGACGCACATCTGTTTAATGATCATTTGGAATCTGTGAAACAAGCTATTGTGTAATGAGTTCTGTACTTTAGGGTAAGGGAGTCAACTTATGATTCATCTGTGTCTGTTGAGAATACACCATTGTTATTGTTGATTTGCAGAGTGAATCATATTGGGTTGGTGTTAGCACCTATTCCGTAACACACTCTAATGAAACGTGACAAGGGCTTGTCCTGGCAACTTTATTAAAGTGTTTTTAAACACTGTTTGGGTGGACATTGTCATGACTTCACTTGGAGTGCCTACGCGGTGTGATACAGTCATGCAACTTAAGTCAGGGTCTCCAGCAGCCTCTAATCTACAGCGAGTCTGACCCCAATGGGACAAGAAAATTAGACGGGAAAATTAGATTTCCCCACCATGTAGCAGTCATTATATGAACTGCATACAGGAGGCAGACCATGGTTGCTATGTCTATATCGTGGTGATGAATTGAAAACATCTACCATCGCACATTGTGTTCCCACAGTATCCATGCTTGCTTTTCTGTGTGGATATACTGTAGGATATTAGAAACTAACAAAAAGTGCCAGTAAGTACAAAATGAGAACACCATGTCTGTACACCAAGCTGTCCCATAATATCTCATTAAAATAAGTGTATATTTTAGATTTTATTTTAATACTTTAGAATACATTTATTTGACATGACAGTACTTTCAACTGGAAAACAAAGCCTGTCCCACTTGCAGTACTTTCTTATTTATTTCCAATAGTGAATGCATTATCTGCAGAGGGCACCATGAAAAGAAAAACACCTGGTATGTGTCAGCATATTCAAGGGAGGAGAGGAAAACCCATATGGCGTGAACCAGTCTTCAAAAGTTAGAATGCATATCGAAACGCTTTCAAGGGTTGAAACAATCCCCGAAAAGGAAATGTATCACTCAGTTGAGATATTTGTTTGGGGGGGGCTCTTCTGGCATATTATTTATAAACATGAAACACTGGACAATTTCAATTGAAAGCAATGCTGTTTGGCCTAGGCATCTGCATCATTTAACAAATATTGCCCAAGGCGAACCATGTGTGTTTGCAGACATTTTCAGCTGTATGCTAGGGATAATTGCACTGTTTGATCAAAGCTAAACAGACTCAAGTCATATCAGCACCCACTGGAAGTAGAATGGTAAATATTTCTGACCTTCGACCCTTTGGGAAAGCGGGCCTTTACATTGAAATATTACATACATATTATGAGTATTTTTGAGATGTTAGGAATAGCCGAAACTCTGTAAAATCTATACCTAATCTTTGATGTTCATAGTGATATCACATAGTTTTGGGCCAAATTGGCAAACTATTCTAGGTCTATCACTACGTTGTAAGCAGTAGCAATATTGTACTTTTTATAATATACAATATTGTACTATTGCATGTGAATCATGCAGTGCAGTGCATTTGTTTCCCAAGGCACTCCTAAGGTGTCATTGTAAAACAAATAACATGTACCATACAGTGGGTGGGATGATAAGTGGGAAAGAGAATCATTATTTTATGCGTACACATGGAAGTTAGATAAACTTCAAACAAGGCATAGACATCTTGAGAGTAGACAGTGGTTTGGTGTGTCTCTTCAGACCGGAGAGGAAATATATGTTTAGAAAGGAGAAGTCCGCTCCTGATAACATGTATTTGTGATGTCTAAACAAGGATGGAGATATTTGTTGTGTTTTGCTGCTTTAAATGAGGCAGTTGACATTGTAATCGTTACAAAATCGTCAGTGCAGTTTAAATATTTATCATGGTAAATTTGCAGTCATTTGCAATATCTGTATTTCCCAAGCGGTTTTTTTGGATACACGGTGGCGTGATTAGATCTTCACTCTGCAGCTGATGGTATAACTGTGTTTGACATTGTGATTGATTAGGCATACTGCATTTAGGAGCCAAATGCATAGTCCTGTTTAACTATTTTAGTCTTGCTGCAGCCTCTCCTCACCTCTAGACTGTTTCCTGATTGCTATTCCATCCATTCACTGTCACTATGCAAGAGGTCTCTCTTCAGGGTGAAGGTAAATACATTGTTGAGAATGGTAATCCTTCCACACAAGGCAGTAAAATTATGTAAAACTTGAATATACACATTAACAAGGTGAATTATGTGGTCTAGTCAATTAAAGAAAATGGTATTATGAAATGAATTTTCAATTTTTCTCCAATTCTAATAATAATTATGTACATGAATTTAAAAAGAAAAGCTATTTTGAAAGGGCAGAATCATTCTAAGGTATTCCTTTTTTCCCAATGTCAAAGTTTCCACTTGTTTATGCTTTATTTGGCCTGGTTAAAAAGGGCGAGGACATGAAGCAACAGCACCGCTTGGAGATGAAATGAGAAAGGTTTTTCCTCTCTGTTTTGCTCTCTGCCTTCCTAATAATGCAAAACGATCCAAGCTTAAATGAGAGCCTCTTACAGTCCAGGGTCTCACTTTAAACAATTTACAATGTATCAAGGCATAATAAACCCTTCACAAACCCCTTAAACGTTTTTAATAAACATATAAACCACAAATATGCTTTGACAGGTCCTTACATCTGGCACTTTTACTCATAATCGATTAGTGAAGTATCTACTGTATGTAGGCCTTATAAAGGTTTTATGAAGGCATCATAAAGCCTATACATTTGTGATTCTACAGTATATACAGTCATATTCTCGTGTTTTGGGCTGCATGTGTTATTGTGGCTTTAAGTGGTAACAGATTTAGATTTTCGTAACACAAAAACAGAGATTGGAAGAATAAATGGGTTGAAGTCTGCAAATATTGCTTGATCTATTCATATTTTAATTACAATTTGTGCATAACGACTAAGGAATTACATCTAATGACAGACCATATTGTAGTTTCTTGGGTGGCTTTGCGGCCAGTTAACATTGAAACCATATGCCCATCATTAACTCAACGTTAAGTGATCATCATTAAGGGTGTGCCACCATTTAGATGTGGGAGCAAGATTTGTTTTATAGCAGCATTTCACTAAGATAGAAGCACTGATCACTGCAGCTCAGGGGCACCATGTCTGAGAGTCCCAACCCTGGACTGACGAACATGGTTCAACAAGACTGTTTCGTTGCTGAGCTAAAGTCTAGATATATTATAATTATATATTATAATGCAAGTGTTAAGGCAAGGTTACACATCATTCACACATGCACCACCACTCTCATTGAACTTTCAATAGTATCTAAGATACAGTACGATCGGTACGATCAGGTCTGTACGACTGAGAGGATCCACAACTGAGTCTTTCAACAGAAGTCAAACTGTACCTTTTTGTGTTTTAGCATTTCAAAGAATACTCCTCTGTTGATTTCGGACATCGCACCGCTATTTTTGGCCACGTTTAATGTCCACAATGCAGTCAGTGACCTTTATCAAGAGTGTACGGGGCTTTTTATTCCCAGTACCACAGACAAAAGAGACAGCGTTGTTTGCGTGTGTTAGTTGCACTTTTACTGTGAACCTCTGAGAGTTCAACATCATCATAGGACCATTAAGTGAGGAAAAGAACTGGAAATGCTTCCCTCACTGGCCAGCACTCAACGCCGAGTCAGAGGGCACGCAAAGAAATAAACAAACAATTAATTGGTTAAGCAAATACATAAACAGGTTGATAGACAGCCCTCACACACTCCCTGTTTTCCTGTTTGTCTGGAGTGTGTTTTGCTTTGCGTCATGCTTACCTCCTACTGCACCACCTCTTTCTCTCTGAGTCTGCCCTGCCTAGAGATGCTATACTGTATGGCCCTGCTCCACCCTAACGGGACCCACAGCCTGCCTGTGTGGCACCCGTCAAGCTTACACCAACAGATAGCATCATAGCAACTCTGACGGTTGCACAGACAGTGAGTGATGATTTCTCCTTGACCAGAGCCTGTTATGTGTAGTGTTTGGCCCTGGAGGAACGGCAACAAGTTCTTGACACAGAGAAAGGGAGTTCCCTCCATGTTGTCTTCAAGGGGTTGGAGCCCCCCAATGCATTTTAGGTTTTGTTTTTTTCTCTACAGTGTCACAACATGAGAGGAAAGCTCCTGCTGATGCTTGCAGCTTCTCCTGACATCAGAGGCGTGGAAACACCTCAGAGACAATTGACCACAGTGCGCCCTCATAGGAGGCTTGGTAAATTATCAATCTTATGAGCTGGAGGCTGGAGGGAACAAAATACATAGAGTCATAGTTTCTCATATTTCGTTCTTCCAACCGTCCTGCATCAGCAACATGTATACTAAAGAAAACAACTGGGCCTGAAAAGCGCTGGGTGGGTTTATGCTTTGGTTTCAAAACCTTGGCTTCACTCTCGTCGAAGGTGGGGAAAAACTGAGCGGAGGACGGTCGCGCCCAGTCAGTGTCAGGTGAGTCATTTTATGTAGCGGTTCAGGTTGCGGTCAGTCCAAACCGCCTGGCTCGTCCTGCGGCCATAATGGGTCACCCCAGGAGTGAGAGGAGGAAAAACTGTGTTGACTTCATTCATCCTTGTCAGTGACAGGTGTGGGTTGGGTTTTTTTCTCGCGCTTCCTCCTCAGAGGAGAGTGGACCAAACCTTTGTTGGCTTGGCCAAATGACTGAATTTGCCACTTTGAGGGTTTCAAGACTTCTTTAAATTCAGTCAACCTGTCGGAACGTTGTTATTTTGAGAGCAAATGAGGTAGATATACTGTACTGTATAATAATTCATATTCATACATTAGGTTCAGATATTACATCTTGTTGTATAATTACAATTAGTTAGTACTGTTAGTAAGTGTGTACAATTCACCTCAAAAGAGTAGAATTGTTCTGTATACTTATGACTTTGAGATGATTTGAGCATGAAACTTCAAACATGAAGTCTATCCTTAGATTCTTATCAGGGCAAGGAACCAAATATGTGATTTTGTTATTTGGGTGAACTATTCCTTTAAATCGAACCTGCAATGTCTCAGATGAATGGTGGATCCAATTAGACAGGAATTATGAAGCGCACCAACCAAGAAAAGAAAAAGGGAAGGGCAGGGTTGCACAGGGGAATTTCAAGCCATGTGTTTTTGTTTTAAAAGACATTTATAAAAGTCTTTGTTTTAAAATCCAGGGGTTGACCTACGGTATACCTACCCCCCCCCCCCTCCACCCCCACCCCGCCCCCCACCCCCCACCGTCACCCTCTCCAATCTCGCTTAAGCCTTTAATCAAATGCACATCTGGATTGCATTGCACGGCTGCGGAGAGAGAGGCCTGATTGCTGTTTAGCCGACCAAGCGATGATGTCACTTCTCATTAATAACGATGCTGCCCAAAGTAGTCACATTCATCTTCCTGTCTGAAGATACAGGGGACCACAGTCTGAGGACACTACAGCATGCCGGGCTGCTCCATTGGTCAACAGAGACAAAGAGCATGTTCTCCAAAGCAGCTGCTTGTTCAGATTCCCGCAACTGATAAGCAGAGCAGGGTGCATATATGGTGCTGCTCAGGATACTACTAGACAACAACGCCTTATTGCTGCTAATGACATTTACTATGCAAATCATGTGAGGGAAATATTTTGTACATAAAAAAAGGTTTATTTAGGGCTAAAAATACTGTATGTGTGTTAATTGAGGGCAACAAGCAGAAAACGAATGTATTTGCATTGGGCACGCATTGCTCCACAGACAATATGTCTTCACCACTGGGCAAGTTGCTGAGGAATCAAGAATTTCTCTAGTACAGATGACTAGGAAATTTCCTGTGTCAGAAACTATCCCACCAAGTCATGAACAGCGTCTCAGACCCCCCACACAACAGTGGCATTCTCCCTCTTCAATAGAGCTGAATTGGAGCTTTTCAGTTTCCAAGAAAGCCCACGGAAGTCGAGAACTTGTGGACAAAAAACAGTGAGTGACTTTCATTACCAAAGGCTCCTCTAAGCCACTGGGCACCAGTCTCTAACAAAAGACAACTCAGGGGGATTAAGACCACACAGCAGTGATGTGATAAAGGACAGAATAATGCTGTGTTACACTTTGCTAATATAACACACCAGACCAGTATAATATACAAAAGCATATTAGTCATTGGCTGAATGCATCAACACCAACGGTGGGTGAAGATATGCACGGTATTGACTATGGTTCTCAGCAGCCTTGTGCACCTGTGATAGAGCACAATTCTTTGGATGTTTGCCCAGTGTTTAGACCAGAACTACTCAGGGGTGAGTATCATCAAAAACGTGCAACTTTATTTATCTTGACAACCAAGCCCCACAGCAGTATGAGAATGGCCAATCATGATGGCCAATCATCTCATTTGCTAATTCGCCAAAGAAAGCACTTTAGTGTTCAATTAGTGGTCTGGGCCTGGGTTATGAAGAACATTTAACCCTTTAGACCCCAATAGAATTCTAGAAGTTGTTTGCAGCTTCCTGGGTTTTTGCCAAACTGAACATGATTTCTGAAATAATGGTTAATAACTCAAAATCTAAGGATAAATGTCAATTATAAGTTCATTTATTTTGAAAGATGAGAGGCTAAACTTTATTTTAATATGAGATTCGTCTTGACAATTTGCATTAAATCCTAACCACATGATCAGATTGTACAGTAGGTCACTGTTGAAAATATACGTATTGTCATCGCAGCAGTGGGCTACCTCAGTGCTGCTACTGCGGCAGATAGTAGTTGTGAAGACGTGTGAAGTCCTGCCAGAAGCCACCACTGTGTGGAGGCAAGAGCTGTGAAGGATGTTTGAAAAGATCCATCCTTCTGTGGTAGAAATGACTGACCATGCTGAGATTTGTGTTCCTTACATGTAACAAAATAATCACAAAAAGAGAAGAAGTGGAGAACTGGGAGAAAATTTGACATAAGCACAAGTCAGCTTTTATAATGCAACCTAAAGAAATTCCTATAAATTAACTTTGATTTGATTCTATAGGTTACAGAATAAAGTTTGGAATATTTTCAACCTACCACAAATCCGTGGTTTGCCTTCAAACAAACGAAAAAAATATAAATAACTCCTTAACCTTGCTACATTATTCGTGGGGGTCAACATGTTTGTACACTTGTTTAGAAATTAGCCTACCATCGGTTCCGTAGTAGTGCCCTAGTAGCAAATTACGTAGTAGTTACATAGTAGGCTCTGTCACCATTGACTAATTAATGTTAAACATTGACCTACTGTTTGGCTATCAATGGGACAGCAAAACAACTCATCACTGCTGAAACAAAACAAAACAGAATCCTGTAAGTATAGTCATGTGATTGATACCAATCGATTTGCCAGTGGGTGTAAAAACTAACTTGGCGAACAATATTAATCTACAGATGAAAACATTAGCTAGCTAGCCAGCTACAATATTGCTATATCACCTAAATTGCATACCTACACTCACATCCCTGGTTTACACATCACATTGGATTATTGGCCCAAATATATATATCAATCACCCAAAGTACAATAACCTTGTATTTAATAGCAAGCGCAGTTAGCTTGTTACTTTGGTGTAGTGCCAAATTGAAGCTAGTTTACTATTTCTGATGCATGAAACAACAATGTAAATTGTAAGGGTGAATATTTCTATTGCTTATCTGTTACTCACATTTGTGAGATGTCTTAAAAACTGGAAGATAGCCTCGATAGGCAGAAATGAAGACTAGAATGTGAGCAGGACATTTTTATTTTGGGGCAGTATCATCATTATGTGAAAAACCTAGAGATTTTCCCACGACAACGTATGTTTTTTTTCACTCAAATGTTAAAGAAAGAGTCATATGTTTTTATTGAATTGGTTTTACCTTCCACGGTTTAACACTAGAAGTCCCAGGCCGTCAGGGGCCTGGAGACGTCCATTTGTTGATGTTAGTTTAATAGTGTAATCATTGAATTAGATCAATATATGCAAAAGATAATGCACTTGTTGTGTTTAGTCAGGACTAGAAATGTGGTATTAGAATACCATATTTTGTATTTTAAAGAGCTACATATTGAATATAACATATTGACAGACATATTTCAAGTCACAGTCAAATGTGGAGCGCATTACAGATTAAGTGTTGCTTCACTCTTTATCACCCTCACTCCCCGTGCTGCACATTTTTTACAAATTAGATTTTTGCAATCAACAAGTTTGCCAGGGAAATTGATGTGGAAGTAGTCAATTTCTGCCTTTTTAGCCATATTATAACTAAGATTTTCATGGACAACACTGAGCGCAGTAACAGTTTTTTCATAAACCCACCAGATACACACGCAAACACACACACACACACACACACACACACACACACACACACACACACACACACACACAAACACACACACACACACACACACACACACACACAAAAACACACATTGGAGAGCAAAGAGTTTGCCTCATCCATTATCCACATCATTTCACATTGACTGCCCACTTTTGGTATTGTTATCAACATCACTGGCCTTTATGCAAACACATAATGTAGCCTAGATACGCACACGGGAGGAGATATCATAGGATTCTCATTGAAACAAGGTCTAAATAGAATGAGAGAAAAACAATAAGCCTGTGTTTGTTAAGCCAGTGTGATGAAGGGTACGTGTCTCTTCTTTGGAGGCTGGGTGCCCGCTGGCTTCTATCCATATGTACTCTCACATTGATCATGCAAATAACTGTTATTGTCTTTCTGTCTATGTGTGTGACACATTACAGTGTGTGACACATTACCCCCCCCCCGGGGACCTCGATTGGGAGATCCCACAGATCAGGAACACTCTCCAGGAGGTAGACGTGAATGTGACAGAGATACAGAGACCAGCCAAACTTTATAGGCTGCAAATCACTAGTTATCCTCAAAAAGGATGGACAGATTGCAGTTTGCTAAAAGTACCTTAAAAAAAGGGTGAGAACCAGAGAAAAGGGTGTTGTGGACAGATATCACAAATATTATCATGTACCAGAGTGATTTCAAGAGGAAAGTTTTGAAAAAAAGGATCTCCCCCAAGATGTACAGCATACCACCTCATCTGTGAAACATGGTGGTGGGGGTGTTATGATTTGGGCATTTATAGCTGCCACTAGAACTAGCTAACGTAATTGATGATGTAACTGCTGACAGCAGCAGCAGAATGTATTTTGATGTAAGTATAAGCAAATAGCTCCAAATTCATAAGTCAATCGTAAGACACCAACCACAAACATACTTCTAGAGTGGTACATACTTCTACAACCTTCAGATTTAAATCCAATTGAACATGCATTTAATTTCCTGATGATAAAGCAAAAAGACAAGATAAGGCAAAACTAACAACAACTAAAGATGGCTGCAGTCCAGGCCTGGCAGAGCATCACCAGAGAAGATACCCAGCACCTGGTGGGGTCAATGAGTTGCAGGCTTCAGGCAGTTATTGTAAAGGATTGTCAACCAAAAAATTGGACATTATATTAATCTATTCCATTACTTTTGGTGCCCTGAAATAGGGGGACTATGTATAAAAAGTGTTGTCATCTGTAAATGATGAAACCAATGTGTACACAAATACCATACCATAAAAGCTGAGAATCTATACTTTAACCTCACAATAACAGTTTGTATAGAGTATAGAAACATTTGGAAACATTTGGAGTACAGAGCCAAAAGAAGAACAAATGCTTAACTGTCCCATTACTTACAGTGGGCATTGTATTTATTATTATTTTAGACCATAAACCCAAATATTTTTGGGGTTTATACCTTTTTGAGCAGTACTGGCTTTGAATGCTACCATATGTGACTATTTTGTAAGTGACTCTGGACAACTGTATATTAAAAACAGCAGGAGACCTTATGTTGGGAGCTTTGTAATTTTGACACCACTTGATGATTTATTTTTGTGGAAAATCCTTATTCTCAATAAATTAAATATCTCCAAGGAATGTATGTTTAATAACACAACAATTGACACAGCCATAACTACAGCAGTGACACTTTAAAGGGAACATGGCTTTAGGGAGAGCATGAAAAGGCATATACATTCCACAAACAAGTACAGTTGTAAGCACTATGTACAGTAGAAAATGTGAACCCATGAAGTAGATACAGTACAGTACTTTAAATATGTATGTCATTTCAATGTAGATACATGGGTTTTATTGCCACATAATGTAAAGTGTGACTGATTCTTTTTTATCTTTTACAACTGTCTACTGTACCTGCTACCTTGTTGTTTAAATTTAAAAAAAATCACCCTCTTGAGTGCACCAATCACAGGCAAGGAACAGCCAGGGATGTAACAGATGAACAGTGCTTTATACACCACGACCTTATACAACGCTACTCAAGTGTTCAGCCAAAAGTGATTTGGTGTGGTCCCATGTTAAATGGACAAACCTTTAAAGCTGATGTTAAGTGACAACATCAGAGCACTTCAGTAAGAAAGAGAGAATAGAAACATTTGATGTCTTTTAGCAATTTTAGGCATTCCATTAACATCTGCTTTTGATATTTATATAGTTCTGTCTTCAGTCTCAATGACGCCATGTCGTTTCTTCGCTGTCTGCTGCGAGCCTTTGAAAAATGTGCACATCCCCAGCTCCAATAGATTGCATTTATTTCAAACATGTGAATGTGCAGCTGCAGATTTCCTTTATAACCTTGACATAAAACACTATCTTAGATATAAAGCAGTGGTGCTTTGAAGAGAGTTCTTTGGTGGATATAACTACAGAGCGTATGGCTTTAAACACAATATTTTAATCAGAGAGGACAAAAGAACATTTTTTCCATCAAAGAAGTATATCATCATTCTGATACTGTATTCACTGTGAACATTGCGCTCACTTTGGGATGACATTAGGTTAACAAAATCATTCCGATAACGGAGAGGAAAGGGCAACAGAGTCTTTTCAATAACAAACAATGAACATGGCTCGGGTCCTCGTACTCAAAGGTGGTGCGGTTTAGTATGGACTGTGTCCAGACTGACGGAGGAGCAAACAAGAGCAGTCCTCCTTGGAGGCCAGAGTGAACAGTAATGAGGGAATGGTTTCAGAGGGTAAAGTGTTTTGCTGATTACACAGCTTATCCAAATGAGGAGTACAGAGGACATTTCAAAAGAGGAAGCCATTTATCTGTGCAGGGACAGCAGCACTGGTCTGGAGAGCCTCACTGTGCCTCTTCTTATCACCAAAAGCCTGAGGAGAATCAGTGCATAATGGCTCCATTTGATCTCCATGGGGCGGTGGACTGTCTACTGTCAACTACTGACCCCGTCAGCTTTATACATCCATTCACCCAAATGGACTTATCTGCAGAGAATTTCACCATTCTAAATATAAGATAAATAGGCACAATTACCATTTTGCAACACTCACACAGGCCTTGGCTGAAAAAAAAAACATAAAACACAAGCGATTTAGACTTGGAGGAGACACTTGGCCTGCAAATGAGAACTTGTCAATAACACCATGAGTTGTTTCACTCCACAACCAGCTGAGAAATACTTCCATGAAATACCTTCCAGATTCAGAATAAATAACACGCATGTCTGTTCTATCCCCAAGCAACAGCATGCTATGATCATATACAGACCTTCTGTCAGTACAGAAATCATTACAGAAAGTGGGCTTCTAAAATAAGATGAAAGGCTGCATCTGGACCAGCGTGGTGGCCTTTAGCAGCTCTTCCATACTGTTGCGTGCTATCTGCTTCATCTCCAGGCACCTGGAGGTAGAAACGGATGAACAGAAACACATGTGACCTCTGAGTGATTTCTCACCAGGCAGGCTGGGTCAGGTCATCCTCCGTCTTTCCCTCTGTTTGAAGACGGGAAGGTAACACATTCTTTAAACTATTAGGCTCAAAACCACATAACACTATCATAAACATAACGGGACTATCTGAGATGACCCCCGGATGCAGAGGCCATTGAGATATGGTTACGATATTTAAATCAGCCAATGTGCTTTTGATTATTCAATTTCGACAATCTGATGGTAGTGTTGGGGCATCATGAAGTACAGTGCATGTATGCCTTATGAAGGTCCAGTTTAATCGCAATGTGGATCTGATTGTTGCAGTTAGAATTCACACATTATAGCTTCCTATAGGAAGTTGTTGTAACAAAACATTGATTGAAGCACCTGTTCAGACATTATGTCCTGCATTTCCTTATTGCGTCAGGGCAGGTTCCAGCACAAGCACTTTGCATCCCCTTCTCCATGTACTTGTTATAAGGTATATCAATGTTGCTATACTTGTTATAAAGTATAGCAATATACAGTCACCGAACACTTTATTAGGAACACTATACTAATACCAGGTAGGGCCTCCCTTTCCTCTCAAAACAGCCTCAATTCTTCGTGGCATTGATTCCACAAGATGTTGGAAACATTCCTTTGAGATTCTGGTCCATGATGACATGATTGAATCACACAATTCCTGCAGATTTTTCAGGTGCACTTTCAAACTGTGAATCTCCCGTTCTACCACATCCCAAAGGTGTTCTATTAGATTCAGATCCGGTGACTGGGAAGGCCACTGAAGAACACTGAACTCAGTGTCATGTTCATGAAACCAGTTTGAGATTACTTTTGCCTTGTGACATGGTGCATTATCATGCTGGAAGTAACCATTAGAAGATAGGTAAATTTTGGCCATGAAGGGATGCACATAGTCAGCAACAATACTCACAGGCTCAATAGGCTGTGGCATTTAAGCAATAATTGATTGGTATTAACAGGCCCAAAGTGTGCCAAGAAAACATTCCCAACACCATTACACCACCTCCACCATGAGAAGGTGTACAGGTGTTCCTAATAAAATGTTCGGTGAGTGTAGATATAATTGTAAACTATCAATCTGAAGACTGAGCACTCTTCGGTGTTTCTAATAAATTATTTAATTGTTTTTGTCATCAACAGCCTTTTCGAAATTATGCAATGGGCCACAGCTTAAGATGCCAAATTGCATGTATTGTTTGACTCATAAAAATTAACTGCTGAGTTTCTTATCAACAACTTCCCTCCCAGAAATGCAATCCACAAAATTGCACAGTTGAACTGGCTTGTCATCAGGACTGTAGTAAATAAGCCTGGTGGGCGAGGTTGCACTTTTCATAACCTGTCAAGACTGCTTATGACTGTATATGACAACACTTTACATTGTGTTTTTGGTCTGACCAAACATACACAATATCAATTTAAACCTGTCAAACATTCTATTTCTTTTCCATCACAGCACATAAGGTGGAACTGCTGGTTGTATCAAGAACCCCCCTCATGTTCACGTCTGGAACCACAGAAACAAGACATTTGATACAAAAGGGAACATGACATTCTTATAATACGACAGTTGTGTCTCCTCTGAAAGAAGTTTTACAAGGTTTGACACTGACAAGGCTCACACTTTCCCATTACAGTACGAGACAGGTGTTTGACTTTGGGAAAATGGAACTCAACATGATTCCAACTGGGCTCTCCCTTATGATCGCAAGGTCTGTCTGCCACCACCTCCCTCAATGCCCCTTGGCACCCCCCACCCCCCACCCCCCAACCCCCCTCTCCCCTTGTCACTCCCTTTCCATCCACTGTATGTAACACTGTTATCTATGCCGAGCCCATTCCTGGCAGGTTGGCAGAGGGGAAGTATTCTGTAACTGGTTAATAATAGGCTCCCATTAAGAGGAAACAGCTAGGCTCCGGTGCTAACAGAGGCCTGACACTGGTGGTGGTCAGTGAGGGAACCCTAGAGCAACGTCTCAGTGTGGGAAGCCTACAGCCCTTTGAGACCTAGCCAAAGTACATGACTCAATATTAATTCCTTAAGTCATTAATGGCCTCCGTACAAAATCTGTCGTATATTGTTTTAATAGGGGAGCAACGGTGACGCAAAGAGGGAGTAGTGCTCCTCTGACTCTTTAAATGGGAGGTGGGGAGACCAAAAGGTTTCCATTGTCTCAAGATTCAAATGAAGTTGGCAGTGAAGGTGGTTTGTTTGGATTCTCCCTTAAATCAATTTGTTGTATATCAATAAGTTGAATTTGACTTACTGTGTTTATCTATTGCCTGTACTTTTTTTTTTTTTTAAAACAGGTCACCCAGCATACATTATGTAACTGAGAAACAGGGAAAAAGACAGAAACCTAATGGATAAGTGAAGCACCAACTGTGTTGCATGTGAAATGTACATTTGCTTGACTCATTGTTTATTGCCCACATTCGCTTCGTGACTGTCTCCCATATTTGTGCCAAATCTGAGGCCGCATTCTTAAATCTCTCCAGTTTGTTGGTGGAGAGATTGGCTCATTTTTCTCCACTGGATTACTCCAGTCGACTTCACATCCAAAGTATATTCCAGAGATGTATATTATAGAAATACCCGTGGAATGGAAACAATATGTGGCCTGCGCTAGCATGAGATAAAAGACTATCTAAAAAGACACTTTTAAAACATGAGAAAATTCAAACTTGTCAGCTCATATCAATCCTAAAACAGAATGTAATTCATCATGTTACTAATGGAGCACAACTTTTATTATTAAGGAGTGCATTGCACCTTTTTAAGCATCTTTGTTCTCCATCATATGTAAATGTTCATCAATGAAACTGATTGCAGATAACTGCAGATTATGGAAGAAGTAGTTTCATCGTCATAGATCATAACTTGAGCTACAGTAACAGAGTTTTTTTCTGACCTGACTATGAAACACTCCTGGCCTTTGTTCTACCAATGATATTTTCCAGCAGTGTGTTAGAACCTTGTGGAATAGATAGCGACCATGCATTATCATCACTTGCAGAATAGCCGGAGGTGAGCCTGGTTTTCTCTGCTCTCTCTCCTTCTCAAGTGATACACAAATAAGGCGGAGGGTGGGACCATCTCTCCCACAGGCATTGTACATATTACAGTGCAGTCCACACATTTTATTAATTATGTTCATTAAGGACATTTTCTAAATAATTCGTAATGGAATTTCTGTGGGGTTCCCACACTGATGGTTCAGGCCTCTCTCCCTCTCTGATCTATGAGTTGTCTTTGGCATGGTGGCTGAGCACGTAAATGTCTTTGGCAGACGGAAAGTGTGGGTCTGTGACTCATTCTCAAGTGTTACGTGTTAGGTATGGTGGGGCAAACTCGGCCAACTTACAATTTGTCAAAGGTTCCAATAGGTTCCTTTAATTTTTTTAATGCAATGCCAATCAAGTATATTGCATTGCGGAGGGGACACCAAATGCACACGCTACTGCTAACTTATGGAGTCAGTCCTCAAAAATGTAGTGCCTTAAAAACTGATGACATCTATATCTGTCCTTGGAGGTCTATGCTATTTCCTTGAGGCTTTTACATTCACTGTGTGCTCTCACGGAAAAGTGTGGCCTCGGCTTGAGTTATGTTGAATCCAAAACCATGGATGTTAATGGAGCATGATTATTATATTTTTCAAGAATGGAATATGTATTCCACTTAGAGTAAGGAACAACATTCATGTATTATCCATCAGCTTTATAATATAAAATATGACTTGGCATATCCATGAATGTTGCATGATGATTTCA
Source organism: Argentina silus (assembly GCF_951799395.1). Lineage (NCBI taxonomy): Eukaryota > Metazoa > Chordata > Actinopteri > Argentiniformes > Argentinidae > Argentina > Argentina silus. The sequence goes on along the minus strand of NC_139672.1, from coordinate 12,690,596 downwards.
TACTGCAGAATTAGATCTATATTTACCAGGGAGGTTATTTAAACTTAAGAAACTAAATTAATTATTTCAATAAAAAGGCATTAAGTCAAATACTGCACATCTCATCTATATTCAGTTTTGACATTTCAGGTACCAGTATTCAGTATTCATTTTAGTATACTGTAGACCCATTAAAGAGAGTTAATATACAATTTCCCCAAAACAGCAGGGGTAGATTACAGTATGTACTATTGAACGCGTTTTTAGTTGTACACCAGAAAGTAACAGGGATATCTTCAATATGAAAGTAGACAGTGCAAGCAATGCCTGTGACCTGACCTGTCTTGACACAACCATTTTGTCTAGGGACATGACTTCAGGCTTGACTTTTTTCCTTGAAACTTTCCCAAGGTTTGGGACGTACCAACACAATTGTAAGTTGGTCCCATATCTGCCAGTTGTCTCTAGGCTATCTGGACAGATAGTTATCTTTCACTCAGACACGTTCTTTTCATCTTGGTTTTTACAGTATAGCTGCAAAACCTTACATTAAATATGCAACTGAAGTGAAATAGTTTACCTAAGCACATACGTCAACAGGCAATGACATTTTGACAGTATCAACAGTTATGTGACAACAGGCTCTCTAAGAAGACTGGGAGGGGGTGTTCAGGGAGCAATAATTAGAGTCCCATCAGAAGGGTGATCATCATTTCAGTGCCACTTTTATATACTTTCCCACAGCCTGTCCCTGACCCACAGGGACTTGACTACCGATGCTATCTAGGATGACATGTTTACTTGAAATGGCAAAAGGAAAACATTAAAATAATAATGCAGACCACACATGGCAAAAGACATTAAACATGTGGGAGGATAACCTAAGGACGTATGATCATCGCCACGTCATAAAGTATTAGGATGATTGTTGGTGTGATCTCAACATAAAGAACGAGGCATTGAACAGATATGACACAAGTGCACATTATCAGAGAACTGATACAAGTGGTTCTAATCCAAACACTGACCCACCCACTGGTTGTTTACCTTCCCCATGTCCCATTCACTGTGTCTGTGATCTTGGATTAGCCTACCTTTGTTTTAAGAAAAACATCCAGATCAAGGAGACAAGCTGGTTACTTTCTGGTACTTACCATCACAATTTCAGCACAATTGGTAACTACACTACCTGGTACTAAATTGCAAATACTGATGCTTGCGTCAGTGAATCCACTGTAAAAAAACGAGCAAGCATAATTAATATGTAATTATCAGGTAATAACAAACTGTACCTGCTTAATACCAGGCTATGAACTGGCCCGAGGTGTCACCATCTGGATTATTATTATCCCTCTCACACAGTAGGTCAGTGTTATACGTCAGTGTTATCCCACTCGTACAGTAGGTCAGTGTTTAAAAGGTTCATGGTTGAGCGACGGTATCATGGGGGTACCGTGACAGCAGTAGCGAGTCAACTGGCCACATTTTATTTGAGGTATTTCACCAAAACAACCACCAGGGACATCCTTGAGCAATTCTAATGGATAGGCTTGTTGTGAAACAGTAGCTCATGTCTGCATCTTCACTTGCCCCATTTGTGAGCTGGTATACACTTTTGTATATTTGGATTAAATGTGGATTATTGTATGTATTATTCATGTTTTTTTTTATCAAAAAAGGCAAAAGTGACCTGAAAGTGAAATGAAAAGTAAATTGTCATTTTTGGGCATACATATATATAGTATATAAATATTTTGACAGTGACATTAACTAGTGTGTTTCTTTGCTAGGCATGCTAGAGGCACGCTAGTTGATATCCTGGGGTAAGGTTAATTACTGGAGTGTAATAGAACATGCAGTTTCAAATACAATGCAGGGTTGGCCGCCGTGTGATGTGTGTGTGATAACTCACAGCGTCTCTCTTTCCCTCTCTCTCCCTCTGCTATAGTCAGTGAGAGATGCACGGCAGCACCTGTTCAATTAAATGTTTGAACCCAAGTTGTTCACTGATAAGGAAATAATCCACTTTGCGGAGGTGAATGTCCCTCAGGCTGTGACTCGGCCGCTTAACACCCCTGCAGCATGGATTATTTCCCTATCAGTGCACAGCTCGTTGTTCATTATCCCTTACATACATAGCTGTAAAATCTGTGTTTCAGGGCAGGACAGGAAAAATGGTTGTCAATGCAGCATAGGCCTTTTTCTTTTTTCTTTTTTTTGCATAATTGGGGTAGGGCAAGATCAAGAAAGTAAAGGATTGAGAATCTGCCCCTGTGGCGTTCTTATTGTGGTTTTGTCTTGGTGGAGGAGGGGAGGGGGGGGGGGGGGGGTAGGGGAACTTCTATTAATGCTGTAGTATTGCAATGTTGTATGTGTTAGCAAACTGTGACTGTGATTTAGAGGTAGGGTTGGGTTCGACTTAAATCAAGAGGTCACATCTCTCCATATTTGTCAAGTTGATATACTGTAGTCAACTTAATTGAAAGGCAGAAGGTTGTCTGGCTGGCAGCTCAAAGTATTTTACAGAAGCATGTGTTGTTTTCTTTGGGCACATGGTGAATCTTGAATGGCATATTTTTCTTTTCCCTGTATGGATTTCACATTTGCATGGAAAAATCTTTCTTGTGTGTTTGGATTTCCATTGTGTGGACAACATAAAGGCCTCTGGGATGGGATGTGGGAACAGGGAGTGTGCAGTTAGCCTAAGTGCATGTTTGGGTGTCTAGTTGACAGCCTTGGTCATTGGCTGATGTCAGTGGATACACAAACTCAATGGCCCATCCTTTCCTTTACCATGTTTTTTTTCTTTTATTCACTAAAGGGAAACCATTGAAGAACTGCCATTGTAGATATCCCTGCTCCCCATATAATGGAACCATGGCCTGCCTCCAAAACATACAATTTCCAATCACTACGTTAAGCATAAGGAATTTTAAACAAGTGAGAAATTAGACCTTTGTGGTTGCATTAAGAAAAAACTTCAAGACTATGATTAACTAAGTGGCTTTTTGATATGCAGTGTTTGATACTCCCCTCTCTCAAAACTTTGTATTTGTATTTCTGAGGCTTCCTTTTACCATTTTGTGAGGAGGTTTCTCAGTCATAGGTATTGTTTTTCCAAAGAGAATCAAATGTGGTAACTGCCCTGGTTGGCACAACTCATATTATGTATTTAATTATTCATACAAGCATTTTATTCCCAAATAAAACAAGGGGGACACATTTTTAATAACTGATATAAAAGGTGCAGTGCTATCATTTTATTTACACAAAGGTGGCTTAAATATCCATTCAAACTCAAATAAAACCATACCCCATGATAATGAAGGCACGTCATGCTTACCATGTCAACCTGAAGTGTGTGGTCAGGGAAATGGCTATTTCAGACATAAACATATTTTTTGAATGCAATAACCATCTGGGCATTTCAAGTGTACAGTATCTTTCTCAGTGATCCAAAATGCATTGGCCGGATATTCTTCTGTGGGTTTGAGGTGAGGCCAGAGAGTGAGCCACGTCCCATCTGCTCTGCGTGCCGCGCATGGCTGCACCCTGAGAGCCATGTCACCTCATCAGAGTCAGGAGCATGATCCAATAGGTGAAGCATCTGCAAAATTAGAGGTGTTGTCCCCTGTCAAAAATTCCAAATGAGCTGGCCCACTTCCCCCTTCCATTCTTGTATGGTGACCCCCCCGCCCCCCCCCCCCCCCCCCCTACTCTCCTTCCCCTGCTTCCTCTCTGGTGTTTGTTGGTAAAATTAATGTCTAGGATGTGAAGTGTTTAATGAGTGTCTATATTTCCTGTTTAACAAGAAATAATACATTCCAGTGCATTACTTCAATAAACACAATGTCTTACAATTCATCAATAGTTAATGAGAGAAAAGCGTGTTTGGCACACGCACGCTTATGATGTGCCAGGTGCCGCTATTCTGTCACTGAGTGAATCTGGGCAACAGACCACCACTTGGCACTGCCCAAGGCAGTTATATTTTCACATGATATTTAGCAACTGAGTGTGAGTGTGTGTTTTTTTCAGGTTTATAATGGGAACTGACCTTGTGGTCGGCTGTATGGAGTCACTGAGTAAGATTGGGGGGGGCGGGGGGGGGGGGGGGGGGGGGGGCGACTAATGTTAGAGCAAACGTCATCAGTCCAATTGTTCTCATACGCAGACCCACAGATGCGTCAAGGCCCTGGATTCCACACCATAACTCAGATATGCCAGGGCATCTGTATCCAACTCTACAGGGCTGAGTCCAAGTGAATGTCACCCCCACAACCATACAAAAAATATCTAGGTGTTGGCATGAGGGATTGAAATACCTTTCACATCCCTGTGGCTGATGTCAGCTCTACAGGCTGGATAAAACTAGCCAAGTGGACCTCGTTACACAAACAAGTTACATCGGCAATGACACTCTTTCACGCTGCACACACTGGAAAGGTGACAGAAGAGACGGTGGATAATGTTTCTTGACATTGAATTTATGAATATGGACAGGCTGTATATAAATGCTATATAACACTTACCTATATACCGCTTTGGTATCTATATAATGCTTTGATACAGAATGCATTTGTTTAGATATTCTACAAAAATATGTCATGTTTGATTCAGGTAAATTGTGAAAATAATAATTTCATATCTGGTTGTGGAAGCCATTGAAAAAATGCCATCAAACAGTCTTTACTTCAGAGCTGAAAAACCTCGAATGTGTCTGATACAGAGAACATATTGGGTCATGCAGTAGTACACTGACGCACAGTTTGTGGCAACACAGCTCCACCACCACAAGATGGAAAGAGAATCCTCAACCTCGGTGCCAAGGACAATAGAAAAAGATGACATGGGAACATCTCAACTGTCTGGTTCTCCAACACTGGACACCATGAGTCAGGTCTGGGAGGGGAGCCCCTGGTCTAGCCCAGCTAGTCAGGTCTGGGAGGGGAGCCCCTGGTCTAGCCCAGCTAGTCAGGTCTGGGAGGGGAGCCCCTGGTCTAGCCCAGCTAGTCAGGTCTGGGAGGGGAGCCCCTGGTCTAGCCCAGCTAGTCAGGTCTGGGAGGGGAGCCCCTGGTCTAGCCCAGCTAGTCAGGTCTGGGAGGGGAGCCCCTGGTCTAGCCCAGCTAGTCAGGTCTGGGAGGGGAGCCCCTGGTCTAGCCCAGCTAGTCAGGTCTGGGAGGGGAGCCCCTGGTCTAGCCCAGCTAGTCAGGTCTGGGAGGGGAGCCCCTGGTCTAGCCCAGCTAGTCGTACTGGGGAGGACAGACCTCTGAGAGGGCGGCGGGCAACAGTTCACATGGGTTCTGTTATGAACATGCCCTCTCTTCTCAGCCCTGCATCCTGTTTTTCCTTCCTCTTCTCCTGGCCTCTGCTACCAGGGAACCACACGTTCAAGGATGGAAAATTATGGTCTTGTGTCATTTTCTCAAACAATTGGGAGTCCCTCCGGCTGTGCCCAAGGCGTGATGGGAAAGAGAATTTCCAATGGGTAAGTAGACAGGGGGAAGCTCCTGTTCACGCCTGGAGCAGGATGCTCTTAAAGATGTCCGACCCTTTCTCTTCAGACCCTTTCTCATTAGACCCTGTTTTTTAAATAGTTTGTAAAACCTAGTTTGTAGAAGTAGTATTTATGTAAAGCAACAGAATTATGCCTTTGTAAGTAGCAGAAAAGGCCTTATTCTGTAAACAATGCTTGTAGAAAGAGGGTTGGTGTTACACAGTACAAGTATGTCATTGCTTTTTTTCTGTGACACAGTGAACTGCTTAAAACATAATATAGAAGTCACTGAATTACCGCAAATTCCAAAAGAGCCGGCTGTCAGTTTTCTCAAAGCTAATACCTATCACGTAACCACCCCTGGGCTTTCCCACTCGTTTGACTGGGTAGCCCTGACCCTCTCACCTAACCATGTCTGTTACTTGACCCCTGACCCCTCTGGTTCCCACAAATGCTCCAGGGATTTACAAACTTGTCACATCCCTGGCCAGTATACAGAGGGCGCACACATGCCTCTTTCCTCTCTCCTCTGTCATTGTCATCACCAATACTTGTAGCTAGCGTGTACTATAACCTTTACTGCGATAGTTGACAGTTGGTCTTTGTCAATCCTTTATTTCTTCTTTTTTTTATAGAATTGTTTTGTTTATAGATGTTTCTGTTTGTATAAGACATACTATACAAGGTCTATTCTTATTTGTACAAAAGATTATCTAAGCTTGAGCATCCCTTGGACTTCCTTAAGGCCCACGCATAGCTTCCCATGTCGGTCTGACCTACAAATACACAAGTCACATAAGACAGGGACAGATACAAATACACAAGTCACATAACACATAACTCATAAAACCAGCATCCACATGTTCATGGTGTCATCTGAGAGGTGACTTGCTACTCACCCCCTGAACACCCCCCATGAACACCCCCCATGAACACCACCCTCCTTTCCTTTTAATAATTATTCATTGTAGTTTGTCCATTTGTTGTGGCATGCTACTTTGACTGATTTCCCAAAGTTATGTATATTTTTATTCTAAATGCCAATCCTGTCTACTCGTATAGTGAACCCAATGAGCCAGGTGGAGGTGAAGCTTCAGAAGGGAACCGACCGACATTTTAAGGGATTAGAGAGTTAAAGACACCAGTAGGCAGGATTGGCATTTAGAATAAAAATATACATAACTTTTGGGAAATCAGTCAAAGTAGCATGCCACAACAAATGGATAAGTAGCATGACTATACAAGTGGTCAGCTCCTCAGATTTAAAAGTCATGGGAACCGGATTTGTTTTTCAAGTCACTTATTAGGGCTCTTCTCTCCTCCATCCGATTCCTTTTTATTCTCTCTGCACTGAATGGTAGCCCTACTGTTCACATATGGTATTACATCCCCACTATCTTCATCCCCACTACCCTGTGCAAGTTTCTCTCCTGAAAATAGATTTAGAAAAAATAAATTCATTGAAAAAATGAATTTATTCACAATGCTTTCTTCTAGCATTGTGACTGCCAATAGCCCCTGGTCCTAGCATAGATTACTTTCTTATGATGACTGATGGACAGATGATTCACTCACAAATGTATTTGTTGTAAGTCGCTTTGGATAAGGGTGTCTGCTAAATGCCATAAGTGTAAATGTAAATGTAAATTACATCATGGTATATGTCCACAAGTACATGTCCAACATCATATCACAAGTTCAGTGCTGTTCTGTTCAGGTCAGTGTGGACAAAAATAGCCCACCCTTATATCCTTAGTCCCCTCCCACTTCTCCAAAACTCATGCAAAGCCAATCACCGCAGAGTCTCCCACAGTCCACAATGCAAATGTGCTGGTGTCAGAGCACTAGTGGGAAGAAAAGGAGGAAAAGAGTAGAATAAAGAATAGAAAGTGCCGGATCAGCGGGGCTCAGTTCAGTGTCAAGACTGGCATTCTGTTTCCCAGACTGGGCCGGCTCCGTGCTGCGAGGGGGCAGCTCCAGCGCCTGCTGGCTTCTTATGGGCTTAGGCCACTGGTGGCACCTGTCTCCTCTTCAGCGCCAGGCCGGGGAGACTGCCCCGCTAGCCCTGATCCCCGCACTAATTACTTTCAAAGCAGCCCGGATTTATGGCGCTCTTCTGCAGGCGCCAATAGGCCCCGCAGCTCCCCCAGGCTGCAGCTTCTCTGGCTTCTCACTTGGCCTGTGGGCATACAGTGTCACCATGCACATGTGGTGGTGCTGGTGGTGGTGGTGGTGGTGTTGGGGGGGGGGGAGGGGGGGCACCAAAGAAGCACCTCGCTGCATCAGAGCCTCTGATGGATTTGGATGATTGTTTATGTCGAGATATGTCTGCAGATTCTGTCACAAACAGAATACAATGGACACCCAGGCAATTCATTCATTTTAGGAAGTCCCATCTACCACACACACGGTAGCTCTTAATGCTACCACAGCCCTTCGAAGGACAGCCGTTCCATCCCCTGTCTTTCCCATTCAAGTGAGTAAAAGATGTAGTTCTTATGGCAGTGGCATAATCTTTAATTTTCCTAAATGATCTGTCCACTGATAATGAAATATAGACTATGTCATACTTACAGACTTTCATCGCTATAGAAGACTACACTTTTGATTGTAAAACCTGCTAGTGCTATGCTAATTGCTGCAGATAGCACAGCCAATTGCCAATAGTTTTTTACCAATTACTAAATTGACTTAACGGAATACTGTAAAAAAATAAATAATAATAATAATAATAATAATAATAATAATATTATTATATTATATATATACAGTATATTGTCCCTGGAAATAAGTCAGATTGCCTTTTAATATCTAAAATCGTTTTCAAAAGCCATGTTTTGGAAAATCTCCATTGGAGTCCATGTTTTTTCCCTTAATGTCTTTAGCACCCCCTACTGGTATAACATATAATGTTTCGCAAGAGTGAGAGTAGTATATATCTATATCTATATCTATATATCTATGTATATATATATATATATATCTATATCTATATATCTATGTATATATATATCTATATATATATATATATATATATATATATATATATATATATATATATACACAATATTCCCATTGATTCTCAAAGTCTGAGACTCAATGCCTAATGAGCGTAGTACAACTGTTTTACCTTAACATAACCCAACTTCTCAGGATGTTTTACTTCATTGTTCGTAAACAATGTCTTTCTAAACAAATAATGCATAGCTTTTAAATGTGATTTAACCAAAAATGTATAAAATACAAATTAAATGTCATGGACTTTTCGTCCTTGCATCCATCTAAGCCCCATCTTTCAACTTGACACCAAAACAAGCCATTGGCCAGCCATTTTGCTGGGAAAAAAAAACGAATTGGTGATTGCACCTTTAATATCCAATTACAAGCCCAACTGAGCAAAGAGAATAGCACAATTTAGTATTTGGTTGATATTTCATGCAACTCATCTATCCCAAGATGTCTTTGAAGGCATTTCAGTGCATTGTTGAAAACAAATCACGTGGACGAAATATTAGGAAACTCTGCAATTGCCAGTGGATTAGGTTCACATACAGAGATTTGCAGCATAAATCCATACAGTTCAGACTGTAGAAAGGTTAATCTATGTCTTGCTGTGGTAGGGTCAATAAGACAAAACTCTATAGCAGGGTGAAGCTGCAGTGCCATGTCACACAAAGCACCAAGTTCATTAACAATGCGTTATCAAGAACGAAGAAGTGCGATTTCTGTGTTTTGAAACTGAATATGCAATTGTTTTGACAATAGTGCAGCATTTGGTTTGACAGCAACACAGTGGAAACTCGTTTAGCTTCGGAACAATTCACCTGCACATGGACACATACATGCAGTCAATATGTTACTGTATAACAATGCTAGTCAACGATAGTCATACATATTTCCTCACTGCGAGATTATTACTCAACAACATTACTGCCAGTCACACCTGACAACTAATCTTTGTGTGCTGAAATGAATGACATGCCACAAAGGGCATGGATGTGTAATCCATCCACTGTAATATTATGACGCACAGCTACACATAATTGACAACACAAAAGTCACTAATGAGGGCCACATTTTTCAGATTATAAATAGGATAACTAATGCGCAAATAACTTTAGATTACATCTCGAGAGGCAAGCAGTGTGTTTGATGGATTAATCGTGGGCCATACTTTGAAAGTAAAACATATCAGACTGGAGTAAAATGCTTCCCAGTCCAGAGACTCCTCATCACTTCCTGGCAAAGAGTGTGGCAGATGAAGCTGGCCAATCAACACCCTGCAGCTCTCCAGCTCTGTTATGGTTATGTTCAAATAAGGGGGACGTGGAATAATTACATGACTTATTGAGAGACTGAGATAACCTCCTTGGAATGGGGAGGATATTTTGACTGAATCGGGTCACTTTCTCATGTTGTGATTATTAGTTATTAGTTGTTAGCCTGTGAACCCAGAACAGCAAGCACCTGCAGCTGGAACGCATTTGTTACGCAATTCTTCACGGTGAATACTGTCCACAAAACAGTGGACAGTATGGATCTGTCCTTCACAACAGAATACTCCTGGTGGATTTGTCATGATTTCTGAGATTTCCTGAAATAGTTTGACAGATTTGTCTAACTTTAAGAATAGCTTCTTTTTCTTTTTTCTTTTTTTTTGTTGTTGTGCAATATCTTGACTTGATATCAATAAAGAATACCTAGATTTCTTTGCAGCTGCCTGGAATCTTAAGAAACGCACTCAACATTCTGGATATTCAGTAAAGTACATGCCTGATTACAACCAAGTGAATTATTTGTGTCCAGCAGACCATAAAACACACCAAAATGTGTGCAGTGACCTTTTCATACGGTTCCCTTTTCTCCCTACACTTTGTTTTGTCCTGAAGGGGGACTGGGTCATTAATTTTACTAGTTCCCTATGGCTCAATACATCCTTTGATGTTTTCCAACACATGGCACTTAACATTCCACATGTACTTCTGGTCACTTTGTAAGTTGAAATGACTAAGAAATAAGTTATACCAATGTAACGTGCACTTATCTAAACACACCAGGAGAAGTTGGAAAAACAAACCTGTTCACTTGGCCCACTGCCATCATACACTGCTGAGATAAGGTCCCAAATTGATGATGTCATCGGAATGAGGCCAGCTTGGGGGGTCAGTGCACTCTTGACCGGGGCACCACACATGCAACCACACCTACAGAATATAATGTGCCAATTGACACAGGTTCAGGTCCATGGAATGACAAATATTCCCTGCCTTTCCCCTTTCTTATTTCCTGTCATTCCTCCATATCAATAATGACAGCAACTGCAGCATACCTTTGTATATCCTTTTATGAAATCTTATTTCTTAATTAGATGCAATATTGTGGTATATCAGAATCAAAGATGGTAACGTTTTCTGCAAGCATATATTATACAACAAAGCTTCAAGAAATTATGTTTTTTGTAAATGTATTGAATGCTTTCGTAAACCTACAATGGTATACCAAAATGCCTCCCATGTCGCCCCAGAATCTAATTTCAACATTTCAGTATTATGCATTGTTTACACTTCCCAGATTGGCAGGCCCATAAGAGCAGGTTTGTTTCTAATTGACCAACTGGCAGGGGTGCTATTCCTCCTTATTGCTCACAGGTAAAAGGCCTTCAAGTCATTCACACTGCATCCCGGAGGGATGCTAGAAAAACAAACCACGGTGTTTGACCTTTCAAGAGAGTCTTGTACCAACAGGCTCCCCTTACTACTCATATCAGCTTCCATTGAAGTCCAAACAAAGGCTCAGTAATAGTAACCAAATAAGAGAGACAAGCACAGAGCGAAAGCCCTGCCACAGGACCAAAAACCAATGAGACATTGTGGGACGTGTAAGTGTCGCAATGATGCAAAACCAGTCCCCTATATAGAGCAATAATGTAGCAACCAGGCTCAAACTAATAAGATCTGCATTTACATTCTGTATTGGTATCGACGTCATCATTCTTGATCCATATACAGTACTCATACACAGCAAGCACAGTAGCTACACTATACACTCTGTCACAGCAATATTGTTGTCATATTTTAATATTAGGCATGATTGGTTTTTTTGCATATCTTAAATGTTTTAGTTTTTTAAAACCAAAAAGAGTTGTCCCACCTCAGTGCACTAAACATCAGACAGTATCTGTGGCCTTTGCAACATCTTAGGTCTTGTAGATCCTCTCTATATTCCTCAGCTTACCATTTCATTGACACTGTGAAGGATGGTACTGCCAGGGGAGTAGCCCATTACTACTGATTTTGTAAATATTTAGGCTTAGCCCCATTAAGCTGATTTGGGTACTTTACTCTGCTGGTCTGCCACGAACACTTGAGGCTAAATCTCCTTTAATTTGTACTGTGCCACTCTGCGCGAGCTTCGTATTCCCTGGGGACAATATAAATGCCTGATTTGGCAGTTGCATCATTGTGGATTTCTTTATATTTAATATGGGATTTATGGACGTTTTATGATTTTATGAGGGTTTATTTTGACTGTATTGGTGGATGGTGAATATTTTGGAATCGGGTCTGGTGTTTTTGGAGATATCGCATGAGAGGCAGTGCATTCTCGTCGTCAGACTGGAAAGTCTGCAATAATTGATTTGAGGAGCCAAGGAGCCTAGAAATCCTGGCAAGTGTCAGTCTATGGGGTAAATAGGGGATCCAATACCAGGTTCTTGTGGCGAGACAGTAGAGATGTTGTGGTGAAGGGCTAGGCTAAGCTGCTCGGGTGAAGGGCAGCGATCCCTGTGGTTGTCTCTGAAGGAACAATTACTGGAAGAGTTAAAAAGGGTTCAAGAGAAAACATGATGAGCATTAAAACAAAGTTGAAACAGAGATGTTTGTTTTTCCAAAAACACTCCAGTCTGTCTTAAATGTTAGACATTTTTGTGGATCTCAATCAAAAGGGGATGCAGAAAAATGCCTGTGGTTCATCTTTGATCCCTTGTTTCTAGGTACAAGCCCAGACCACAATGTAAAAAATAAGGGAAATAGGATTGAATTATGAAATTACCCTAAAGGGTTTTGTTTCCTCCAAATTCTTAAATAAACCCTCAGTTTTTAGGAAAGCATGTTAAAAGGACTGTCACTCTCCAGTGAGTGATGATTCTCACATGTTTTTATTTACAAAGAGAATTAAAAAAAACAAGCAGTAAATGGATGGATGACATCAGCATTTACAGTATGCAACACCCACCAAAGGCCCCTCCCCATCAGCCCCATGTCCAAACATCTTTCATGTGTGTAGTGCAACACAGCATCAGAATGAATTGGTTTCTGTGATTCAATCTCAATGTAGCGGGCTTGTTACTACCCAGTAATCCCTCCCTCACTGAATCTTCTATCTTGGGCAAATTCTTAACACAGCCACCGAAGAGCCAATGACAAGCTGGTCACACAAGTATTATGTTTTATGTTTCCCCATTACTGTCTACTGTTTCACATGGAGGTTGGGACCATCGAGCAAACTGCAGCTTACAAAAGAATGGGCCCATTGATTCCCTGAGGAATAATTTTAGTGGAGGGAGAATTTAGCACAGGCCCAGCTCGAGAGGGCTATTAGCAGCTTCTCCAGCTCTGTGATCCATGACTGGGGAGGCTCAGTCCAAGGGGAGAAAGGGGACCCCTAGGCTGGCACTGGTTCCATAGTGTCAGCTCACTCCAGCCAACAGGCAGTGTGATGGTGAAGTCATGTTTTGTGCGCTCTTTTGAGAAATCACAAGCAATAATTTTATGGGCACCCACCCAATGGAAACTGAAGCCGGTAGTAATAATCAATAACTGTTTTCAGATATACCTAAGACAACAGCCAAACAGTATATACCAGTAGTTGGCCATTTGATAAAACTACATTCAGTGAAAACTGTGCTACAGTAACATATACAACACATATATATATATATATATATATATATATATATATATATATATATTATATATATACATATATATATATATATATATAAAACGTATGCATGTTATGAATGCTCCAAATGAGCATTGTTTAAGCAATTCAAATTGTTTGGTGGACGCTTTTGTACATCTCCAGTATACACATGCATCACAATAACAATGTTTTTGCTTATGTCTGCCCAGGTCTCAGAGTCCAACCGGGAGCCTACCAGGGTGGGGCTGAATTCCTTTTTCTCAGGAGAAACCAAAGTGGTCCATCATTACCTCTCCGAACCCCCACCCCCCTCTTTTCCCATTTCAGCACCACACAGAGCTGAGATATCAGCTAACACATTATCCTATTAGCCCCGGAGACTGATAGCCAGTGAGAGCCTAGAGCCAGGAGCAGCCATAGAACTCAGTGAAAGGAGCAGGCGTCACAATTACAGCTGCAGTCAATTGAACACAAATCTGATTTTTTTTTTTCATATGCACGCTTATTGAGCAATTGCAATGCATTTTGTAAATGGACGGTATGCAAAATTTGTTTTTCCTCTGTGGATTCTCGATCCATAGTGAATATTCCAAGGTAATTTAGGAGTTAAAGAGTCATTTGGATAGTCTCCTGCAGATGGTTTAACTATCAATAAACTGTTTGACTTACAGTACTATCCACTTACTCAAGCCCTTATCCTCATTCTTAAACTGAACCTAACCCTAACCATAGCAAATGGTTGCATGTCCTTGCAGTTGCAGTTGATAGTTTGTTGATCATTTTGGAGCATGTTCACAGTTGACTGTGGACCATCTACCGATATCCAAATAAGGATTATATCGGGATCATATTCATCCAATAATCAAACAAATCATTGACAAATTGTATCCAATCATCCAAGCTATTGGTAATGTATCTACATATACTCAACTGTAAAGTGTTACTGTATGTTTCTGTATCAATAGAAACAGACTGTCTTTGCTCGTACAGTATTATTGAATGGATGGTCTTACACAATTGTCACTTTTTTAATTGGCATTGATATGAATAAATAACTTTAAACGTCTTCAGTCACCTGTTGTAGACTATAGAAATGAGTAGTAACCCATACATTGAAGCACAACCCTAACAATGAATAACAGCAACACCATTAGTATCAGATTGTTACTACAAACCATTACCCAAAGCAATGAGGATTGGGTGACGCTGTCCCATCAGCGTTGCCTGCCAGGGGTAACTTTTTCAAGAACATTTGATTGTATACCTTGGCTCAGACCTCCCCAGTGTCAATACGGGAAGCCAAACCCGGCCAGGTTTTTATGATTAAATGGACAAATTTGGTGAGGGTCCTATTCCAGACACCTTGCCAAGTCATTTTAGATCACTCCAACAAGCCAAGGAAGCAAAAAAGTTTACGTGTAAGAGCTAACGTTAATAGCTTTCAATGTAAGGGAAACAAAACTCTGTAATAGCTGCGAGATGTTTTTACAAGCAAATCTGGCATTCCTCATGGTGCGTTGTTTTTCAACAGAGCTGTGAGGCACTTTATGTAATCGCTGGAGCCCAAAAAGTGAGATGTCAAGAAACTAAAAACATTACAGCAGCCCCACGTGCTGGCGGTAGCCCAAGATGCACCTGCACATTCAATTACTCAGCAAGCGTTACCCCTCTCTGCTAGTCTAGACACTCAACACCTGCTCCACATTAATCTCCAATAGCCCCCGCTGCCGGATACGGCTGGTTAACATGACAACATGGACATCTGATTGGCCACACCTTTCCCTCCTTCCCTGTAGGGGTACACGCCTTGGCCTACGGTACGACTCGGCAGGGGTTAGCATGTGTTTAGCTTCTTAATGACTGAGTGCAGGATGGTTGGGGCTCGTCGCGGGGGAAACAAAAAAAGGTGCCAGCTCTGCTTCGCACGTTACCGCCATCTTGGCAGGTGCGTTGCCCATTCGGCTCAAGTCAAACACCTCCATGTTCTTTTTTTTTTTTATTTTTTTTTTACAAGTTTGGTTCTGGAAGTCGTCCACATGGGGGTTGGTTCTCACCAACCACCCTCTATACCAGTGTACCAACGTCATTGTTTCCTACAGTCAGACCCAATGGTTGCTCACTCATTGAAAGTAATGACACTCACACAGCCTAGTCCCACATTGGGAAATTGCACTTGTTTTTAATGCTTACATAAGATTTGCATATACTGAGTGCACACCATCATGCAAATGTATACAATACATAATATGCAATGCAAATACTTATGTCGTGCAGTGTTTACCCTGTAAATGTTTCATGATTTAAACAGCTTCAGTTAAAATGAGGGAATTTCATTGTAATACAAGGATGTCGGTAAATAGGTCTTGTTCATTTGAGTAGCACGCTTCAACAATGAAGTGATACTTGTGTCGTTCAACACCTGGGCTGTGTAGCTGTGTACCTTGGTGAACTGTCAACACTTGACAAAAGGATGTAGTATACTGTATTAGTGTACCTAATTTTCTATATATACAGCCATGACATGAAGCATTATACATTTTGGAGACTATTTTAGATAAAGGTAACTTGGTCATACTTTAAATGAATAGTTTATCCTATATAATAGATTATACAAAATCCCATATTTGGTTCTTTAGTCTACCCTGAAAGGATGTGAATTAAAATGTGTCCTTGTCCTTTCAAGGTAAGGAACCAAATATGTGATTTTGTAATTTGGGTGAACTATCGCTTTAAGCTAAGCACATCTTTTAAAGGTGTAATAAAGCCTTTTTTAATCCTTTATAAGGCCTACGTAGATACCTCAAAGATAATTTACATGGAATGTCATAAGGGTGATAACAGGCTAGGTTTGTAAAATGTAGCCTAAACCTTGTGCCACCATTCATGTGACATTTGGTTAATTTGGTTATAAAATATATGTTCGGCAATATGTAGGGTTCATGAATGGTTTATAAACTTTAACAAGCCATAACAAGATATATATTCAGATTGTTACCACATACTTGGATAGTTTACAAAGTAAGCTATGATGTCCAATAGGAGTCTAGAGAAATCCTGGCCTGAAAGTAACAATGTGTGTTACAACAACATCACTTCATTTCCCGAAAAGTTGCAAAATGTCTCTCGCAGGGCCAGTTTGTTGGACATCACTTGACTTGTGTTGTACAGACCAGGAGGAATCATGACCTGCTGTCATTGTGATCTGAGAAAGCAAGGTGCACCCAGCTCCCCCGGTCCCAGCCGGTCCCAGCCAGAGGGAAAGAGGAGCAGGCACTGACAGCTGTGGAACTGTGATGACTAAAGCCAGTACATGGGAACACACAGAGAGGGAGACAGTTGCTCAACCTGTCGACAGCGTCTCCATAATTCAATAAGTCAAGGTGGAGGACCATTCCTGTGTGGCTACAGCAACTCCATAAATAGCTGTCAAGCATGTGGATTCTTTTTTATTTTTTATTTTTTTTTCATGGTAATCTTGCCTGTCTCTTTCAACAGGTCTGCTAACGTAATTGAAAACACTGAAAAAGAAAACAAGAACTACTGACACAAGGAATGTCTCTTTGTCCTGGTCTGCTACACGTTCACAGTCCTGTTTTAACACGTCGCAAGAATCTCCGAATCCATCTTCGGGGTCAGTGTATTTGACAATGCACCCCTTGTTCCAGAGTCTCCAAAATGAAATTATCCATCACTACGTGTATGTTTGATACAGATGATGACAATGTTTGGAATGTTTGCGTTGCCATGGAAAAATACGTTCGTGGTATGTTTTGACAATAAATATGTATAGAGGCTGCAATGTTTGATTGCGTTAATTGTCAGTTTGACATGTAGTTTGAATAGCCTTCCTTGATTACAAATTTGTCACAAACCTGTTTTATATTGCAAAGGTTTGGCGAACTTGTCTGACACAGTATGTCTTATATTTTCCTTATTGTCCCAAGAAAACATGTGATAATAAGATATAGAATATATTAGCAAATGATCACGTCCAATTCCATTGATCAGAAAAGGAACCAATGATGAGAAGCATGGGGTTCCTTCCCCAGCGAAACCTACCGCAGGCCGCTGTTTCAATTTCCTCTTCAGACTGATCTTCAAATTCCCCCTTCTTGTCAAAGAATGAAGCATTTCAACTTTCCCACCATCTCCTCTCAATACCCCCCCAACTCCCTCCTCCACTCCAATTGTGACTTAAGTCTCACTTGGACCCGGGCCAGTCTGTTAACTCCAGCAAAATCAATGGATTAACAATTTTACCCCCCTAATCTTAAGGGGCCGACCTCAGCCAACAAATGACCAAATTCACACAAAATGGAGATCCGCCCCCCACCCTCAATGTTTTTTTCCTCCCTTATGAGAGGCTCCTATTGAATCTGTGAGCCACACTTGTTGAGTTCTCGGTGACAGATCTTTAAGTGCCTCTCTGTTAAACAAGACCCCCCTATCCACTGGGATTCAATTTGGTCGGCAAACATTGCTCACAAAACCAGTGAGGGTGGGAATCAGACTAAGGCAAACTATCTTGCATTTGTGGATGGGATTACAGCAGATGGGACTCAATGCATTCCTCATATTTAACACGTTTCATTATGTTGAGTACTATTTGTCTGTCTTAAAACACCTAATTGCATGCGGAAGGAAAAAAAAAAGATATACAAATGAAACACATGTTGACTCTTACTAGCTCATAGTGTTGTTGGTTGAGGATAAATAAAGTTGTATTCAGCGATTGAAAGTATGTTTTAATTGGCACCATGCACATTTGTGTGGACTCAATGAATTCATACAGCACAGTGTGTGACAGTCCATGATGAGACTGTTTGAATTGCACAGCTGGTAAGAAAGAGGGAGGCTGATATATGTATATGTGGAATACTGTTCCCAAAGTACACTACCACAAGGGATCTGAAAGTGACGGTCAGATAAGAGAGAGAGAGAGAGAGAGAGAGTGAGAGAGAGAAAAAAGAGAGGGAGAGAGAGCGTAAGAGTGAGTGAGTCCAAGTAAGTAAAAGTAAGAGCTAGACACTGCATTTTTACACGTCGAGACTATTTGTGTTAGAATATCTGATTTTTACGGGCTACTGCAATGCTTTCACTACTGTGCTTTAGCTAGCGCTGGTTGTGACCCATGAGGTCAGCATTGCTGTTGACTCCGTGCCATCGCGTCTGGATCGAGCGGACTCTGCCATGTGCAGCTGTGCACAGTTCTGGACCGGCGGGCCCACTCACACACACACCATGCTGTCACACTGTTTGTCATTCCACGTGTCAGTCATTTCGAGCTCTCCCTAGCCAACATGAACACATTTTCGTAAGAGGATACAGGGGAGAAAGCCAGAGTTCTTCCTGTGAACGTCAGTGTTTCCCATGTTTCAGAGCTCTCTCCCATGCTCTCAGGCATTACAAGTTGTTCTTCAGTATCGAAATCAATTACTGCACAAAGGTCACCCCCTAATGAGAACATCCGGCAAAGGGGCTTCCCATTATATCTAAAACAGAACACATTAGATTTGATTATTTCTCAGCTTGGTTTGGCACCACTATCAGGTTGTGGCCAGACCCTAGTGTGCCAGTCTTCCAATGCCCATGCAGCAGCATCACCCATCCCATCTCATCCCATCCCATCCCACATTCCCCAGGCCAGAGGCGCCTGGTCTAGCCACGGTGCCATGTGGCCTAATCACTTAAGCACACAGGCTAATCCAGGGGACAGCTGGGGAATCTTTACTGCACCAGTAGAGCATGATCTGGACTGCAGCCTCGCTGCCTCATCCCTCTGAACAAGCCCTTTCATCGAACTGCCCTGTAGCCCCCCCCCCCCTCCCTCCCATATAGACAAACTGCTGTCAAACAGATAGTCTGTGCTCAGGCAGATGCAAGCTTTCGAGTTCCATTACCTGGCTGAATGCTAGTACGAGTGGGTAGAATTCCACTATGTATGTTTATGTTGTATCTGTATAGCGAAGAGTGTTTGCAGTGGTTATTGTTTCAGAGTAGAGCACACATTGTCAATACAGATATATTATGTATGGGCCACACCTAATGGATTTGTTTTGGGCCCAGCATCCAATGGAAAGTAATGCGCCCTTGATTTGATATGCAATAGTAATCAGTGTTTCTCCATAAAAACTCCACATCCAGACATTTTTGATAATTCTAGGAGTGTCATAGCAAAAAGGGACTTGAGTCCTTTTCAGTTTGAGTCATTTAAGCTTTTAATGAATTAATTTGTAAACATTTGTAAAACATTATTTTCACTTTGACATTATGGGGGATTTTGTGTCGATCAGTGACCAAAAAATCTAAATTAATCTATTTTAAAGTCTGGTTGTAACACAACAATAAAGTCCAGAGGGGGGAATACTTACTGGATGTTAAAATGTTTCCTTGTAACCAGCCCTTACTGAATATTTGAATGGTCATCCATTCAGTCAGTCATGTAATTCAATGTAGGCCTACCTGTAGAGTTTTGTAAGAAAGCAAAGGCCCTCAGTCATCCAACTAGTCAATATTTCATACATCCCTGATGCAAATAACAGGTGGAGATCTGAGGTCCAGGGAATTTTTCTATCATCATTGTAAACATTGGTCCTTCTTTTATCTCTATACGGATATCTTTATCTCATATGGCCATTTAATATAGTGGGCAATGTCCAACTTTTAATGATGGACTTGAGGGGAAAGAGTATATCCAATACATCCATCACAAACTTTACATAAGTATGTACTCTTCCTCGTAGATATCTAGCGGGATGGAGCATTCTATTCCGACTGGTCTCTGGTAGAGCATTTAGAGCATCCAAACCCTCTGAGAATCTGAATGAATAATGGAGTCATAGAAGGAATTTCCTCTCAGAATAAAATGTTGCTAACCCTGCACCTCTCCTGGCAAGTGCATCAATTCCCCCGGTGCAATCGCGAGCACATCGGGTCTGCCAAAAACCTGAAGCCTCTGCACAGATCTATGTTTATCCCATTCCCCTAGAAACCCCGCTATGGGATCTCCAGGGCTTTCCTCACTCTGCAAGTATGTACGTCAATGAAAGAAACACATGCTCCATTATTATTTATAGATTAATTTGTTTATTTATTATGATTATATTTTTCCTCAAGGAAAATGTTGACTTAGGCCATCTGAATATTATAGAAATTTATGTTCTATATTGAATTATTTCTCTCGAATTTGGGTAGGAGTGAAGCATGTGATTGCGGGGGGATTATGAAATATAGGCTTTGTCATGTGAAGTTGACATTTTTATGATTGTGAGCAAGTGTTGAAAACCTCCCGAGCCAGTTATTATCATTATCCATTGCATCTTGTGGGGAGGCCTCAGACAAGGTCTGCAAGGATTCTCCTCATGGTGGAAAGAAAGCATTTGAAGACCTCCAAGCGAGTGGCAGTTCACTTGCGAGTGGAAACATTTATATCTGCGATGGACGCAGCCAGCGGGGTTTCACGAAACACATTTAGAATCATGTTTTCACTACGCTAATGACTTGCCACAGACCAATGTCACAGCAAATGACATGCCAGACTTAAACCGTGTCCTCATTAATCATAAATGTGAACTTAAGTATGTACAGTACAAAGTACTGATGCGTATTATCCTGATGTCTTGTGTATGTGTGTGACATGTGTCTCCAATGAGCACTAATTGTCGAGTTGTTTTTAAAATCAGACAGCTGAATGACAGCAAGAGTGCACTTCTATCTCAAACACACCATTACTTCAGACTGGAACAAAGTGATCCTTGTCTTCATAGCAGATACCTTTGCAGATACATAAGCATTTTTTCCCTCCACCTGGTGCATTTTATTTTGCTTCTGTTTTGAGAGATGCTGAGCTCACATGTTTTTCCAGGCGTGAGGGACAAGTGGGAGCCTTGACAGGTACTTAACAACAATCAAAAACAGTCGTAAACAGGGCACGCTATTGGGTAAGGCACAGGAAGTGGGCGAGGGAGGCACATGCAGGCAACAGACCCCTATCACACTTTCCAGAAAGGAACTTGCTTTTTCCCAAAGAGCTGAAAAACGTTTTTGAAAAAAAAATCATAAATCAGAGCGGCACCATGAGCTAAGGTGTTTTCACAGGGCTGGGCACAGTCGTTTCATCGTCAGCTTGTCCTTTGGCAACAAACATTTCTACTTGATATGTCAAGGTGTTCTGATAAATATTCTGATGAAGTGTCATACTTGCACTCCTGAGCTTACTTTTGTGGGATGAAACTAACTCATAATCTCTCATATCATTATAGTGGGTGGTCTTGAGTCCATCTCAGATGGGAACAGAGACAACAGATGAAAACTAGACGTCTGGCTAACTCCTGATCAACATGCACTGTCCCCGTTAAATAAATGGAATAAAGTAAAGTAAGTAAAGTCCAGCAGCGGTGGCTTATACTCTTATTAACACTCCTTCTATGCTGTGCTCCTCAAGGGCCTCAACTCTGCATTAAATGACACTGGCTTCAACTTTAGATTACCACAATCAATCAACACTTCTCAGCAACATCTTGACAAAAGATGGGGGCGGGGGTGTTTCACAATTGATGCTGTTTTCAGCAATTCCAGGTTACCTCACTGACTATCCCCTCACTGTGCTTGACCAACCCCAGCCTTACTGTGCATCCCTGCCGACCAAAGGGATGAGAACGAGAAAGGGGGGACGGCGCGTATTTGATTTTTTTTTTCTTCTTCTTTTTTTTTTTTTGGTCTGTGCTCTAGTTGCGCCCACTTCCTCTATGGTAACAGCTGTCAAAACGTTGCAGGATTACAGCGCACCGCAAAGTTACGGCTCATATTAGAGCCTGGCACTAGGCAGGAAGCAAGGAGGGGTCGGGCCGAGCAGGGAATATTCAGGCCACTCTGTTCCTCAGGGTAAGGTGAGTAGGACCCAGGGGACGAATAGCTAACATGAGGGGGGCTGTTGCTCCAGTGCTGGTAATTCACCTACACGTGTTGAGGATATCGTAGGCTTGTCCAGTGATGTTTTAGGTATTAGAACAGATACACCCCTAATTGTGTTTTGTTTTCGCAATCTGTGAGGTTCTATTTCACAGACTCAGGACTCAAGGTCTCTCTCTCTTTTGGATCAGTTGGGCTTCCAGGCTTGTGCGATGAAGCTATGAGAAGCTCGCAAGGTTGTTGAGAAAGAAAATTCCCTTAATTCTTTACACATCTGGTGGGGGAATTGAGCTTGTTGAAACAATAGTAGTTCAACAGGGAGATTGTATCAGTTCTGGCAAACATGTCCATTCTGACAAATGTTTATATTGATATCTTATATTAATGAGTTACAAAATAATTGTGTTTGACGTTCTGGTAAGAGGACACCATTACAAATGTAATGTATATTGTAAGATGACAGAAGATAGTCAGAGGCTTGATAATCAGTTAAAAATGCTTCCCTCGGGGGCAGAATGAAGAAATTTGAAATGTCATAGCAAATAGCGGGTGTGTCCCAGTGATCTGTATCATAATTCAACAGGAGTCGGTGTCAGATTTAAATAACACTGATCTCAACATGAACTCTCACTCACTGCAGACTTAACCTACCTGGTCTGTGACATCACTCCACAACCGGGGAAGTAAACACTTCTAAATGAATATCAAAAGATTGTGTGAAAAAGGGGAACCCTTTAATCATAATTGAGTGTAATAAGTTATAAAGTGTAATAAAGCCTTATAAACATTAATAGCACATAAAACATGCCGTCTTAGAGCATCATGAACAAGAGGCCCCTTTGCTGTGATATATTCAAAGATATACAGCCTCTCGCGCCTTATGGCTTTCTAATGATGTTTTATAAGACTGTATGGAACTATGTAACACTTCATAACAGGGTGCTTAAAGTCTTGCCTCACTTTCATATATTGGCCATTATATATTCAGAATTCTTTTGTGAATGCTTAGATTGTTTCCAAAAGTTTGTAAATACTACAATTGTACACCCTACATTGTAATGCTTTACTATTTTGTTTACTTGGACCAAGCACCTCTTCGCAATGGAAGCCACAGGATATGAACGAGACCAAACATCGAATAATTTAAAAATTCATTTATTATTTCAGATTTTCTTGCCTTTGTTATACAAAGATGTTAAATAACTTAAATACATTCTTACCAGTCATTTGTGATCTGTTTATACCTACAAGCTATACACATGAGGTAGAGGAAAATAATTTAGGTTCCCATAAGACATGAATAAGTGGACATGGACAAAGCTTTGTTGGTATAGTATTATCACAAAGGGCAATACATGTTTGTTGTGTTTATTAGCAAGCACAGCACAAATCCTAACACAAATTTACATGGTGAATGTGACCCTCGTAATTGTGTTTGCGGCAATCATCTACAAGACCATCAGAGTAAGTATCAATGAATTTACCACGGTGCACATGGATGGTTATATAAACAGGTATAGAAAACCCTCCAACCTCTCCCCACCCCCACAAACAAATGGATCATGCTAAACATTGTAATGCTACAAAAATACTTGCACAGTACTGCACAATGTCAAATACTACATGTCAAATACTACATGATCCAGTTAAATGCATGTGTGTCATATATGAATTGGATGGGAGACTAGGGAGAGTTGAGTTACTACATTTGTTAGGATTTGTCTTGTGCTTAGGACTGCAAATGTTAGAGATATCTATAAGAACAAGTATGTTGACTGTAAAGTATACACTGCCTCTTGAAGCCTCCACCCCAAAGAAGCAAACACCCATACAAGCCTAAAGAAAAACAGGAGTAAAAAATACAGGATATAAAATCAGACTTTTGACTTTATGTTATTTACATTAAACACATGCTCATAATATATTTTAAAAATAATTTATCTTTGTTTTATTTTCATTTTTTTCCTACAAAATAGATTTGTATACATGATCCACTGACAGCTAAACAGTGCAGAGCTATGGGTTCAAAAATAAAATATGGAGGACTAAGACAATGACATTGAAAAATGATTGTTGTATCATGCTGTCCTTTGTCTTGAAGAGTGTGTATTATGTACAAATATAAAACATACAAAATACATGCAATGTGCATACTGTACTCCACTCATGACTCTCTTAACCATTGGTATCCATTCAATAAATGACCACTGTAGAGAACCACAGTCTTGGGACGAGGAGTGTGAGTAGGATACACACACCAAAAAGCTGTGGGAAGCAGGCATTTATGCTCCAGCTTCTCAGCATAGCCATTATGGTTTCCATGTAGCGTGCAAAGTTCTATGTATATGTTTTGACCATTCTTTATTTGGCAGCCTCCTCGTTTCAAAATGTTTGGAATTCAGCTCCTCGGGATGCACAACCAACGCTAGGGCAACTCTCCTCTCAGAGTGTGCTTTCGTATCAATCACGGTGGTTCAAATCAAATATAGATCCTGTCAGCGTCACCGTTCGAAATGTGCTCGAGAGCTAGCTGTCTGTTGGACATAGCTGTGGTCAAAAGCTATTTCTGAGGGCATGGGCATGCTATCTACACATGTTGGCACTTGAGTTTCACTTACTGATGATTACAATCTCTCACCATCAAAAGTTTACAGCAGCAATGAACTCCATATTCATGGTTAGCCTAAGCCAATGCATCAACCTATGTTTTACCACTAGCTTTCCCAGCATCAAACATCTCAGTCCGACCTCCCTATTGCTACCAATTTCCTCTCAAATTGCCTGTGAGATTTAACCATGTGCCTCACTCTTGTCTCTATACCACAGGAGAATAAACCTTTGCTATTTACAAACAAACAAAAAAAGGAAGAAAAAAATCTGCACTGTATATATTCATAAATACAGGTCTTTAAATACTCAGGGAAATTAAAGGGCTTCTGGGCTTCAGTGCGTGAATGGGGCTATCTTACAATGTTGGGTCCCTCTCTCAGTAGTTCATTCACACCCACCTAAAACAAGGTGAAAAAGGCTGTATATCTATATCTAAAGGAAACTCTTTATATATGGCGTGTGTGCTGTCAAACACACATACTGTATGCAAAGGCATGTCTCAGAGGGGTTATGCACTCTGGTGTCACGTGAGCTCATGGGTCATGGCTTCAGTCATCACTGTAGGTGTCAGGCAGAGCTATATCTGCCACCAGTCATTTTTTTGAGTCAAAACATCAAATCCTTAATGTAATAGTCATGCAAATCCTACAATACAACAGTGGCCTGCTTCTGAAACATTACTGTCGGAACACAAACAGAAATTGTACCTTTGCAGTCGTGGAATTGTTGTGTCAATGCAAATAGTTGGACATTAGAATCACGAGATGCATAGGCATAAATTTGCTATGCAGTTGCAAATACATGTTGTCACCTTACTACTGTGGACTTTAGCAGGCCTGTTGTATCTCTATAGTACAATACCACATTTGCCTGGGGCTACATCTCAAGCAATTTTGCAGACATGTCAATTTGGAATTGAGACTCAATGAGTTGTACCATCCTGTTGGACCTGACTCACCCAATAACATGGTGTGGTGCATGTCTACATGTTAGAGAGGAAGGAAGTGGATGGGTTGGTAGGGGGTTAAAGTTCTCCAGTTTTCCACAGTTTTCTGTTTTCCTTACAACTCGACTCCAAGAAGTCAGGCCAAAGAAAGGTAGTAAAGGCTGTGTATAGAAATCACAACATGCTGCTAAGAAGCTGCTAAAAAAATTACATATAATTTGGTTGCAAGTCAGCAGTTTTAGAGATGGACACTAATGGTCAGGTGGTCTCATATTGTCATGGTGACAGTAACAGACACTAAACTCAGAAAAGCAAGGCCATTCTCTCCTTGAACATCGATTATATATTTTCTCTTTTCTTTTTTTTGTCTTTTTGTTAAGTCCAAATAAGTATAGTGGTTTCAGTTATTCCCTGAACATCAGTTAAATTCGCTCAAGGCCAAGAATAGCCTAAATTGACTGGCAATAATCAAATTTCTGTACATGTATTCATCAACCATTTCACTATAGTGTAAAAAGAATCAAAGACAATTGAACATGTTTTCTCTCCTTGTGAAGGAGTAGTCCCAAAGGGTCCATAAATTATCCACAGAGAGAGACACAAAGGACACGAATGTGCTGCTTTCCAAAGGGCCTTGTCAAAACAAATTCAAAAGCAATGAGCGAGAACACACAACAAAACATTTGTGTGGTTAGTGGTTTGTTTTTAACATATTCAGATAAGTGGTGTGTATAATATCATTATAATACAATTGAACTTATTTACATACATATGCATACACACATTTGGGTGTGAGTGTAAATATGTGCGTGTAGAATAAATCGTACACCCTGTCTTCTTTACAGTTTCTGAATATGGTCGTGGTTACCATAGAAGTTGTCACTTAACCCCCCCTGCACGCCCGCTCTCCGCCAACACACACATTTATACTTTGGGCAAAGCCCAATAACCAGTCTTCTGTTATTACTGTCATTGTATTAGATCCTCATTAACAGCATGCTAGCTGGAGACAGCTGCCAAGCACTGTATTTTCTCACTGACAGATCGGACTGAATGTTGAATGGGGGAGGTATAGCCCTCTCTCCAAGGCAACTCTGCAACCAAAAAGAGTGAGATGTTGACCCTTTGTCGGAGCGAAGGCAATCTCTCCTGCAACCCTAAGGGCTGGGGCCACAGGACGTCAGAAACCGACAGCAGAATCCCTCAAAGTGCTTCTAAGCCCTTCACCGGCTCGCTCTCTCTCCTCTCCGCAGAACACCTCTTCATCAGCCACGAGGGAGTCGGGAGCAAACCTTCATCCAAGAACGAGATGATCGGCTTACCACCACCACCCCATCCCCCCACCCGACCTCTCCCCTACCAACACCCTCCACTTGCTCAGCATGGTCAGAGGCAAGGGCGATCGGGACACAACTCGGGTGGGGGTGGGGTGGGGAGGGGGGGGGGGGGGGGGCTACCCTTTGCAGGTGTAGACCTCCTCCCTCTGTGTGCACTGCTTACATTCGACGTAGCAGCACCAGCGCACCTGACACTGGCACGGCCGGGTCACCACCCGACTCTGGGTGTTGTGACCTCGGCCGCAGCAGATGGCGTCACAGTTCTTGTCCTTGTAGCATTTGCGGGCGGAGGTGCCTGGCGAGTACTTGCTGGGCCGGCAGAAGCTGGGCGAGTCCTCGATGTGGAGCAGGTCCATGGTGCGGGGAATCTGATCGCTGGCGGGGCCTGGCGGCGGGGCCTGCTGCTGGGCTCGGCCCGGGGAGATGTCCCCCTCCCCCGTGGCCTCGTTGGTAGAGCTCCCCACCTTCAGGGAGGTCTCGTAGCGCTGCTTCAGCTGCTTGCCGATCTCGTGGAAGGGCGAGAGCTGCCTCCAGCACGTCTGCACGGTGCAGGAGCCCGAGACGCCGTGGCACTTGCAGGTGGTCTCCACCCCGGCTTTGATCACCTGGTTGTACGGAGGAAGAGCAGCAAACAGTCAGCCACCGTAGCCGTGTATGACCCCCTCACTTATTAAAGACCTCATATCCTGTGTATGGTGAGAAATATTTCCAGTAAATGGAATGGAAATAAGTACCAAGACACTCCCACATATGGCCTGTAATTCAACATTTTACGACCTGATCTCATACAAATATGCACTTATTTTATAATCACAACTTCATATATATTAACTGCGGTGACCTCAAAGAGGCAATAATTGTTCACTATAACTCATTGATCTGTTCTGTTGATACGCATTCCAAAAATAATTAAATAGATTATAGAGATGATATTTATTACTATAAGTAAGCTATCATTAACATAATGTGAGATGACATCAATGTAATATTGTATGTGAGACTTAATAAAAAAGCTGGTTCAGTACATAAAACAAAGCAAGACTCTCCAAGACCATCATGGCGGGTGGGAGGTGGCGATAGATACTGTTATGGTAACCATGGATAATGGAGTTTGATTAATGTCAATCATGGTTATTACTGGTAGTAAGTGGAGTGCTGTACATTGCTGAGAAGCACTCTTTTGAATAATAGATCCATTGAGGTGGGAAAGAAGGCCATGGGAAAGGAGACAGAGTACCCAGATCCTGGCCCCCGTTCATGGGCTGTTTAGAAATATGTGGAGGAGAGAAACCCAAGGTCTATCTCTTTAACCAGGTCAACTTCATCGCACTAAGGTTTCAATTCAAGGGGGAGAATGGCGAAAGACAGCGAATGGGGGCATGCAGATGTACAGTACATACTACATATTGAATTTACTCAACAGACAAAATGGAATACAGACCATAAGATGGACTTTAGACCCCTTCTGGGGTACTAAACAATAGAACAGACTTAGATTTTGTGAACCATCAGGTTCTTAGGTCAAATACAACACAACAGTAAATAGTACAAGTTGTGACATTGCTTGAACTCTCTGTGGTATGCCATGGTTTATGTGCGTATGGCTCAGCATCAACCACAATGTTAAAAGTTTTGTGTGAAAATCCATAACACATACTCTCCAGAGATGGCTTGGACATTCTCTATGGTTCTTTTCTCACACTGTGAAACAGATTGGTGGATAAGAAGTGCATATTCGCCACACTTGCAGTTCAGGAAAATGTGAAATGTCAGCTTTAAAATGTTCGGGGGGGATGCACAGGCTAGCACATTCCAAGATTTGTGCTCCATATGGGACTTCACCCCAAACGTGGTACACCTCACTACATGTGCACAGAAGAAAAAAACCTGTACAAAAACAGTGTTGTAAATCTTTTATCACAAATAAAGTATCCTGTGAGAGATGGATTTGGAGAGTCCAAGTCAGAAGGAAGAGCACACATCGGTCTTAGGGGAGAGGTTTGTGTCTGCTCACATTTGGGAAGTGTGCTTCGGCTATAATTTATATTCATACTAAAATGAAAATGGCTACAATATGAGAAAGTCTGAGTAAAGGTAGCGGATGCCAGACCTTGAGTTTGCTTTGGCTTGACAGTTTCAGGCCATTCTCTCTTCTTTTTGTTTTTACCATTAAAATCACTTCCAAGCTGAAAAGAAACTTTGCTCCCTCACCACAAACAATTGGTGAGTTTTGCCAAGGCACAAACGAAAGCAATTATCTATCTAATTTGAGAGGGAAAACCAAATGTTGATTAACGAGCACCCTCTGATTTTACAGAATTTAGCAGTCAATTTAAGTGATTTAGGCTGGGCTTTTATCTTCCCATTATGTGGACGCTTAGAAATCTATAGTATTTGTTTAATAACCACAGCATGTGGTAAACGATTCCTTTTAACCACTGGAATGCGCCATAAAACTCTGTCATTGTTATTCTCTCGTGGTCACATTAAATTACTCTCTGGTCATTTCAACCGGTTATCATTTTGCTGTGTCTTAGGCTGAGGTTAACTTAGAGAACAATTTACAGGTCCTGGATACTAGAGTAGTGTCTGTAGGAGAACTTAACATATAACAATAACAATATAACAATAAACAAGACAAACCCACTGGTTGCATGATAGATTGTCTTCATTGCAGTTGCGCTGCAGATTATCAGATCTAATAATGCCTGGAGAGTTGTATAAGAACTGGTCTCAGGAACAATGTCAATACATACAGTAGCAACCTGCTGATCTGCACAGCCTGACAGCAATAAGGACGACCTGGAACACAATCACCGTATCAAAGAGTTTCACACCCACCTTCATGCCCACGTTGGTGTTGTGCATGTCCACGCGTGCGCGGAGGTCCTTGTTAGAGCGTTTGCCCAGGAAGTCCTTGACAAATTTGTTGCTGTATTTGAGGTTGTCTCCGCAGCCGCCCCACTGCCAGGCCTTGCGGTTCTCCAGGTCAGGGGCTTCGTCACAGGTGCAGCGCTCCATCCTCCCGGCGCTGCAGGCCTTGGCCATGGCGTGATTTAGGCCCGCCGAGGATATGGCATACAGGAAGGCTGTCTCCTTGAAACCTATGGGGAGAGAGGCGGGGCGAAGATCAAATATCGCCTGCAAGCTTCCAAAGAACATCACAGGATATCATTTGGAAATACACACTAGAGCTCTCCACCTGTATGGACATTCAGAGTTATTACCCTCATGGCCGCAGCATGAGTGACAAACATTTTCATGTTCATGTCCATCAAAAACTCAAATTCAGGACTCGGGACTGTCTTATCTATCGCAACATTTTTTAAAACATTTTTTCATCTTTTCCTACCTCTCTTTAAAATGTTAGCTCTATAGCGCCCCTCCAAGGTGCAGTTCCACCGTTCAAAGCGGAACTGATACTGGCACTCCAGGGCGCTCATGCTGATGGCCTCCATGAGGGTCTCGGCCACCCCGGGGTCTCGTCTGCACATCCTGCGCTGCTTCTTCTCCAGTTTGAGCCGGTCGCACAGCTTGTAGTGGGCCCTGCCTACGTTCTCCTCGGGTTGGGAGCTCAGCGGTAGGATGGACAGGGGTTCATTACCTGTCAATCTGCAGAGGAAAATATGACATGCACACAGTCAGTGGATACAGTGAGGTACAGTGAGGATACAGTGGATACGGTGAGGGAGGAAAGTTCTGACAAGTGGACATGAAACCTTCAGTAAATGTAGGTGCAAATGTAGCAGAGGTGGTTTGGTGATTTACAGTGAGCTAACACAGTCTTGTGGAGAGCATAAGACCCTGGTTTGACACTGGTTGGCCACACAATGACACAACAGAAATGCACTGTAAGAAGCATTGTTGCACATGGTCTAAGAGCTGGTTAATGTTCAAATGAATTCGGCGGCCATTTTTGAAGGTTTTGAGTTTAGTGGTTAATGTTCAGGGAATTCAAACGCTTGCTGGAGATTGAGATGAACCTCCACCGAAGGCGTGCCTGTGTATACAGCACATTCTCAGCAGCTGAGGAAGGGCACTTTTCTATAAATGTTCTGTACTGTTTTGTATCTGTTCGCTACCACTTAGGCTAGCCTTAGTGCTAGATTACTTGCTACTGTAGCAGCTAGCTAACTAGCTAGATTGAATAGTAATTTAAGGGCATGAAATGTGTATGACCAGCAGAGCGTTCAGGCAGTATGGGGACAAATCTAAAACAACAATGGACCCACACAAAACTGTGACAGTCATCCCACAGGCATGCGGAACAGTAGCCAACCTGGTTTAATATTTATATCATAACCCGAGGGCTGAATGTCACTCACGGCAGCGTTGTATAGATTTAAACATGATAACACAGCAGGATTTACACTCTCATTATAGAATCCCATGCAAACGTCTAGTATTCAGGACCTTAAAGCTGCAATTCATTTGAAATATAATGAGCCTAAGCTTCAGTTCTAAACATGGTATAGAGAACATGTGGTAGAGTTGCACTCATTTCGTCAGTTTATTTAAAGGAAGCGTATATAAAACACACGAGCGGGGTCTGCCACATAGCTGGCAAAACCAATGACCAGCGTTCTGAGGTTGCAATGGGGAAAGCAGAGCATTACTTTCACAAACACACAGAGGGGACATGACTGTCAGCCTGCGACCATTTTGGTCACACCAACTGACAGGATTGGCAGGGTAGTTGTTCATTATGTGTAATTTCTGGGCCTCTTTTACACCGTTAAAAGTGAAACTGAAGAATAAATGGATTTACAGAACTCACAAACACACAATTCCACAGGCACATATACTATTACAGAAATAGTTGATGCCTTTAAATGTCACTTTTGTCCACTAATATTGACACCTGCTATACTTAACAACGACCTGGGGTTGTCCTGACAACATACACCAACAAGGGATATACATTTGAGATTTACTCTGGAGGTGACCGAGAGTGTCCTCCCCACCACTAATTTCTCAGTGTAACAGTGTAACCCGTCTCTGGCCTCTGCCATCAATACCCTTGGCACCTAGGTTATAATATATTTCTGCTACTCCCAAAACATTTTATATGAAAAAAACAAGGTTTATTTCATCTAATGCTTCTAGCATGCTTCCAGGAAAAGCTGGGACTCTGGGAGTTAGTTAGTTTAGTTGGTTATGTTCTCCTGGTCTTGAGATTTCGGTGACACAGTTTTCATTGAGACTAGAAACCACTGATGATGTCATGCATTACAGAAGGCCCATGTGCACAAGAGGCCAATGCAGACACCACCGCAGGAGTGTAGCTAGGGTGGTTCTGTTCAATGTACTGGACCACGCTGGCATGATGAATAACTCAGCTTCAGGTTCCATACCAGTCTGTCACATGGGCAGCACAGGACGTGTTGGCTGGCTAATGAGTAACTTGCAGCAACTGAGCCACCAGAAGGTTTTAGTGAGGAGTCTGTCCAGGTCTGTAATAGTAACGCATGCAAGTGAGAAAGGGTGCACAGAACAGCCAGTCACTATTAGCAACTGTGTAACTGCCAATGAACCAGAAAGCACTTTGAATTCAATTTTCAGTTCAGTTCAGAGTCATTTGGGTAAAACTATTAACTACAGCCTGGCCTTGTTCTGGATGTCTTTAATAGAGCATGTTAAAGCTAAGGTGACAGTGACGATGATTCACTGCGTCTCAAGATAATTACTCGTCTACTTCTCCAGTCAATGGTGTGACGTGTTCACTTCTGCCATCCTTTGTCATTTGAAAACCTTTCATCACCATTCATAGCCTAAAGCCTCCATGAACAGGTCCTTGGAGTCATAACAAACTTAGTCAGTGGTTTTCAAATGGACTATATGGCCACAAATACACTCTGATTAACATATGCATGTTACCAAATGATGGAACAGCCATTGTCTGCGGAATGATTATACAGTGCTTTCATCACCTGTACTCTACAAGTAATGCCACATATACAGCATGAGATCTCAAATGTCTAGTGGGCTAAAGGGCGGGCTTTTGAATTTGTGTATTCAGATCAGGTCAAATGGCTCCTCTTTTTTTTCAAAGCATGTTTGCCTTTCCTGACTTGTCTGACAACTATGAATTTGGAAATGGAAACCTGGCAAGCTGTGTCTTGACAAAAATTGTTCCCCCAACAGGCTTTAGGGAGCAAAAGACGCAAAGTACATGAGGTATTCTGGGCTGACACATATAACATATGCTGTACTGTACTCTATGGACTGTACTGTATAGACATTGACTCTGAACAATGGGTCGTCAATGTTGTTTTATTTCATTGTTTCTTTTATACTAATATATCCACTATAACTACAATGATAGATGGACGGGAGCCAGAGAAAAATGTACCAGTTCACCAAGCATAATGATGCATGATTGACAATATTTCCACAACAGTTTTACTGTGGAGTGTTGTAGGTTCAACATGTGACTGATGCCGCCACATAGAGTACCTGCCTAATTACTTGTTTGAGTGTCAGTGGGGCCAAGAGCATCACTCATACCCTCTAAAATATTCCTCAAATGTAATAACACAAAGATTTGATGGATATTAGGTTATGCAGGATGTTAGCATTACAAAAATACTTTTTATTCAGAACTTAAAATAAAGGGGTGTAAATGTACAGTATTTGAACATTTATGTTTCATGTATAAACTCCAAAGTCTGGAAGAGCAAAAAGAAGAGCAAGCAGATGGAGGACCTCAAATTTGGAGATGACACTTTGATATTAACAAGGTGTTCACTTGGGTTGGGTGGTATAACGGTAATAAGGTATCCCGCAGGATTTGAAAACGCTCATGGTGTGCTTTTCAATACAGCCCTAAAACGTCTGCTCCATTATCTATCAAACTGCCAAATTAAACGCTGTTGGTCAATTCACAATGTGTACCAGCGCCGCTGCCAGCGAATTACAATAATACAATACCACCTTCGGGAGTGTAACTTTTAGGGTGTTGCATGTGACCTCTTCCACCTAAGGTTCGAGAAGGAGAGCAAAAAAAAAAAAGTCGACTAGCGCTAATGAAAAAAAATGCCACTGCTGCTCTATGGCAGCATTTCGGGTTCTGACCCGACGATAAAGGAGAGCCTGCAGATTGATGGGAACTAATCTACACTCTCACCTCAAACTGAAACACCCATTAACAGCTGCATGGACGGGATGTCTGTCTGTATCAAGTGCTGCTGTCGGGTTCAGACAGCTATTCACTGACAACAGATATGTGGTCGTCAGGTAACGTGACACCATACGCGTCGTTAACCGTCCACTTTGTCACACCCGACTGGAACCTACAGTCAGAATGCCAACAGACTAGCTTTTTTTCCAGAAAACCACACAGCAGACAACATTGTTGATGCACTCCGCGTGGCACTTAGATGCAAATAAACTCCATCAGGGCCCTGAATTGGCCAATCACAAACTACACCACCAACACCTTACAACACCTCAGAGGAGCTAACTTATACACCCGGGGTTATTATAATCACCACTGTTTTGGCCACAACCTCAATCTGGCGGGACAAAGTGCAGGATCAGAGGCAACAGACAGTGAAGGCCCTCGGAGTCTGCCATGCCATTACCACCGCCTTCTCTCACAGCTGGCCCCGAAAGAGAGAGCTCAAAAAGAAGCAATCGGAATTAGGACTCCCAGAGCATAGTCTCATAACGGTAGCAAAATCAAGATTTTATAGACAAATATATGACATAATATAAATATATAGGCTATATGACATAGGACATGATACAAGTTATATTATTATGAATGCAGCGTGTGATGCTTCTTATTAAGCTATCATATTATGCTATCTAACGGTTTAGTTTAGGTTGTCAAGCTGTGATCGAGATGTAAAGTTTAAATGATTGCTAAATGTCATATGGTACAGCAGTCACTACATAAATAATTCAGTTCTTCAATGTAGATTAAATATATGGAGCAAAGACAGCTCCTGCAGCCCCCCGCAACGTTATTTCTTAATTTTTTCACGGTAATAACTCATACACTGGTAAAATTTGAGGATGGTATAAAAGGTTTGAAAAAATGTATACCGCCCATCCCTAGTGTTCACACCTTTGTTGCTGGTCACCCCTCAAAAAGATGATACTGCATGATAGTGAAAGTGCAAACATGCTGTATCTCTCTGAATTAATTAACTGGAATTTGTCAGTTACAAATTTGTCAGTTACATTGGCTGCCTGCTCTAAACCGTATAGAGTGTGGCACTATCAATAACAGCAACAGACAAGAGGTTGTCTTCAATTGCACATTCCTCGGTGGCCACGCATTAGGGACCTTCTAGTCACAGGCCTCAGTGTCAGATCTCTCCACAACACAGATGCCTGCTGTGGATATCCAAAACAAAAGGCCAATAAAATGCCATTCCTCAAAAGCGCCTGTGTGACGTCCGTCTGTCTGTCAGAGACAAAAAGACACTCTGAAGCTGGAGGGACGCCAGAGACAACAACTGATCTCTGGGCTACTGCCTCTGTGACTCCCAAACAAAGGAATATTTTTAGCCAGTTACCAAGAAGGCTTGGGGGCAAGTGTGGATAGGAGAGATTTGAGAATAGAGAAAACACTTCAAGGCTCGAGAGAATAAGCTAACGTGCTCAACTCTTGAGTATGTTTTCGCTCTGTGGCAAACCAACGTATAGTTAAATGGTATCACAGATGTGCTTTAATTCCATTTATTTTTCCCTTCTTCTAAAGGATTTTCATTTTCATTTCATTCTAAGATCACCAAGGTGGTGCGTTGTGTTTCGGAACTAAAATAAAAGTTCAAAGAAGAGTTACGTACATGAAGAGAAAGCCAACTCAACTATAAAAGCGAACTAGCTAGATCAATATAAAACCAGATTATACCCATGATGACACTCAAACCCCAGTGTCTCACACTCAAACAATCCCACTCCATGTCTGCCCCAAAAACAGACAGTGAATAGATTGCCGAGTGTTGCTAAGCGAACTCGTTCAACTCACTCTGAGTAGCAGCATATTGGATGAGAGTAAAAAATGTGACTCTAGTGCACATGGCACTCCAGGAACTGAACTTGAGGTCTGGTGTAAGAGCCATTAATCTGTTTCCCCCATTTTGGACACACACCATTTTTTTTTTTTTTGTTAGAAAGCCCAACCACAGTGTCTCAATCTCTGTGGCCTTGATAAAACATGTTCAAATCCAGTGTGTACATGTTTACAGTGTAAGGTATATGAACTAAGGGGAGTCCGGGTACAGTGTAGGGACTACCGCTAGGCTGCACATTAGAATGTAAGAGCATGTAGACTTGTGTTTTTCTATCATGAACCATTTTCTGAGGCTGTTTTTGTTTGAGGTGTTGGCACAGCAACACACATGGAACATAACACCAACAGAGGCATAATAAAGTTCACTATTATCCTACGTGAGGTGGGATTCTTGCTGCTGTTTGCTCAGCTTTGCTTTTTCCACATACTCATTCGCTCACACACTCTTCGAAGGCATCGCCGGGCTTCAAACAGGCTAATCTCACTCGTTGCCATCTCCCAAGCCTTTCACTGGGTGACGGTGTAGTTTGTTTAGTCCTTTCTCTCGACCTGTCAACACTTCCCATTGCTCATGACATTTACTTTATATACATTTTTCCAATGCCCTGGCTGAGTGAAATTGGCTCATTACGCATGGTTGAAGCCTCGTCGGCAAATCCCCGGAGGAAATCATTGACTCTTACTAAACTTTGCTGTCATCAAACCTCTGGCTTTCTTTCAAGGCCCCGACAGTGGACCCCAGTGCTGCAGTGTTTTTACGGTTGCTAATGTCGCTTTTCATTGGGGTTTACTAATGGTTACGGGTAACTTAGGAAGGTATAGGGTAAGATAGCTCAGTTGATTGGATCTCTTAATGCCAGTAGTATCGGTGATCCTCTATATTACTCAACCTTTGACCCGCAAACAATTAGCTTAATGAGCATGGAGCGGTAACTTGTCATTCATTGTATTCGGTTGCAAAAACATGCAGAATGCTGCATGTCATTCACACACTCTGCAACAACAATATGTCAAAAAGGCAGTTTAGTTTAAATTCTGCCAAGCGACAGGGGACTAACAAAAAACATGTGGTAGAGGTCATGCTCCAAACTGTTGTCTCTGCAACTAACATGCTTGTGGCTGTTATGGACTTACAACTGACTAACAATGTTTGCAACTACTATGTAGTAGTGTGTACCCTTTCACCATCTCCACCCCACTTGACTAACAGGTGCTGGTTGTGTGTGTGTGTGTGTGTGTGTGTGTGCGTGTGTGTGTGTGTGTGTGTGTGCACGCACAATTACATGCACAAGCAAATGCACAAGCACCTGCTTGTGCATGCGCATGTGCATGTGCCCGCTTGCGTGTGCATGGGTGCATGTGCATCAACACCTGTAAGAGTCAACCCTGGCTGAACTCGCCCAAACACAGCAAGCAAAAAACAAAAAAACTATTTCTCAATCGGCCTGAACTTGCTGGTTGTGTGGTCTGGTCTCTCAGGTCAACCTCCCCCCTCTCCCCCTCCCCCTCTCATGGGGCACACTCTCTCCTACCCCCGCAGGCCAATTACTCTAAACGAATGCCAATCATTCCCTCCAGCTGTTGGCTCAAAACAAAGGCTGTTCCCAGACAAAACCACTGCTGTCTACCAAGGTAGCTAACCCAAAACAACGGTAGATATGTGAACAGTATTCCCCCAAGTGTGCAAGCAGACACAACGTGGGCTAGTTTACATTTCTGAGACAAGCCACCATGCTCACATTGCACAGAATTGAACCGTAATCAACCCGCTGATGTCACTGCAACGATAACAGGGGGTGTTGGGCAAAAGAGAATCGAGGTATGACCTTGCCTTGATCCATTTGTGTGCCTCTTTCCCATTCCCTCCTTCCATTCCCTGCTTAATTTTTCCCCTTCATGGTACATTCAAACGCTCCCTTCAGGAAAAAAAAATTGGTCCTCCTCAGAAATGTTGGATGAACTTCAGACCACCCTGCCCAAGTCCCATCTGGTGTATCACAGGCCAGGCCCTGCCAGAGGTAGTAGGAATGTAAGTGTGGTATTCTCTCTCTGGCCCAGTCTGAAACCATGGCTGCCTACAGTATGTACTACTACTATTACTACTCCTACTACTACTACTACTAATGCTTCTGAAGCTCCAGTAATAAGAGAAACCGTGGTTTCAAATGACTCTCTGGTAAGGGCAGTCTCTCCAGGCCATTGTGTGTCACATTGAGGGAGACGAGAAGGCTTGTTGCGACGCCCAGTTGAAATATATACACTCCTTTCACCGGCCGTGTTGACACTGTTCATTTCACATGTCATTTAAGCCAGAAATGGGGGAAAGAGTAAAAGGTTACAGTATGTACATGGTAAAGCTAAGATTAGCCATGGGTTGAAAGCACTAAGTGATATGGCTATTTCTAACAAGCAGTAATTGATCGAGTACAGAGCATGACAGAACTTTTCCTTGCAAAGGTTTTTTGGTAGAACTCACATTTCAGTAAGTCATCATCATTTGAGTTATGAAGCTTTCCAAATAGTAAAGCTATGATGTATGGTCTAGAAACACTACAGTCTTAGTGAGTCTTATTCACTAAGAAAGGGGGGGGGGGGGAAGTCCCAACTCCCATATCTTCAACAGCTGACGTAGACAGGATGTGACCAACCATGATGTCACCTCTGTCCCTTCTGGACATTTGCAAAACATGTTTCCCACATGGGACACATCACATGTCAGAATCGTCATTCAATATGTAGATATAGAATGCCGACTTTTTTGTTGAAATAATTTCTATGGATTGGATCTAACTGAAGCAATCTCAACTAGTAAATATTTGATTTAATTCTCTATGTTTTACGAGACATCAACAACGTTAAGGTTTGTCACAATTTTGAGATAGCAGCAGAGTAAATCTTCTCCAATCTTTTACAGAGAATGTTGCCCCAAGCTCTGTTCATTGGTACGGTAGTTCAGCAGTATGAATACAGCAGCACCCAGGTTTGGGAATGGGAGCATGGAGCCTGGTAAGAGGTTTAACTGCTATGTGAGAACTCAAGGCTTGTAGGGTCAGCAGCTCAGTTGTTGTAGTCACTGTGTGACTGGCACAGGTTGGGCGAGCAACAGTGTCCGCATGACTCCCCTGTTCTAGCCTACGCCATGGCACAGAGCACCCCTGTACCAGCACACCGACGGACCAACCACATTCAGGCACACATACACACCGGTTCGCACATGCTGACACGAGAATCAGACCACCAGTATTTTGTAAGAAAAGAAAGCAGTATTCCAAGAATACTTTAGACGACAAGTACTGTACAGTATTTGGTTGTGTAGATTCAAGATTCATAACACAACATTTGTTCATGTATTCTGACAGCAAGCAAAAACACTATGATTGGATTACACTGGTAATCCAATCATGTAAAGTCAAACTATATATTAAAAAAAAAAACTTGATATTTTCAACCATGCAAGTGGCTAAGTCTAGTCATATTATTAACAGTTATTTGCAGTTGCTACTGAGAGATTACAAGGTTTTCCCTCTCTGGGAATTCAAATAGAATTGCTGAGAAGCCTGCAGAGGTGAAACTAAATATTCAAGCTGTACTCACCACAAAGGGTGGTATATTGTTTGTAGTCAAAGTACAACATGAATGGCATGATAAGCTACAATGCTGTAGATGCACCCTGTGTAACATAAAGGTACTGTAACTCTTACAACTGTAAGAGGCGTTATTGTGGCTCACCTTACATTCTGTACCTAACCCCCCGGTCTAGTCATGTGGTTCTCATGGTCTTGTACACCAATTGAAGCTGAATCAACTTGCATGATTCCAACTTTGGTTGTTGGCACAAACCCAGAGACTTACACCTTGATTCATGTTATGAGGATTGTGCAGATTGAACATTCTGTACACAGGATCTGAGAGTGTGATCTCATTGCAATGGGCAAATAACACACTGACAACTGTATAATAACTTGTTTTCTTATATGGCATATAAGACACACACGTACTGTACTGTACATATAAGACACACACGTACTGTACTTGCAAAGGCCACCTGAGTCCATGTAAGGTCAGGCCTCCAAAGATAATACCTTAGCATTGTTATGACATAGTGTTATGCAAATGAAAATATCTGGCAATTTGGTGGCATTTGGTGAATGTACATCATGGACAATAAGCTGTACTGAGATCATTATGTGGAACAGAGTCAGTGGTCAATGTCTGCCAAGGCTGTTGGTTTAGGGGAAAAGACATATGGCAAATTGGATTGCAAGCCAGGAGAATTAATCAACATTCTGTATCTTCATCAATGCCAAAATATGTTGATTTTGAAAAACAAGTTGCTTTTAATCAACCGCTAACACAGGTAAATTGTACTGCCCTGAGTTGCCTTGCATTACATTCAGCATCTGATCTCAAACCTATCATGACCCCAAAGTGACAAGAGGAGCAAAGTTGAGTTTTGAGCCAAAAAGTAAAAGCAATCATTTGTCAATCTGCTAATCTTGGCTCCAGATAAGTGCCATTTCTCCAGTGTTCCCACAGAGCAGGAAAGGAAATTGCCATGTGGTTAAGGACGGAAAACACATGACATGGCGATCCCGCTAATTAACATCATCTCATCAATCCTTGACCACTAAAAGTATCATGATTCTATATTGGCTTTCCTGTTTTGCAAATTACCCATGTCCACCAATCCCATCTGTGAAGAACATCATGTGTATACCTTCTTACCAATGAGAGTTTCCGTTCCATATCTGCCGACTATCCACCCATGAAGTACACAGCTGACTGCTAGGATTGTACTGGAACCGCCCTCCTTTTAAAAGCCAAAATGTCTTAACTGTGGTCTTCTCGGCATGCTGACGATACCAGAACCTTAAGCCTTTCGGATGTGAGTGGGCCAAACACATTTTAAAGACCTTCCCAAATGCAATAACACCATGTAATCTTCAAGACATACAGTACAACCATATCATTATACAGTAATGTAGCCAGAATCCAAGCCACTACAGACGCCACTAAGAAAGGTGTCCAACAAAGGTGTTCTATCCAACAAAGGTGAGTATGAACCTGATTAAACTGTTTTTCTTCTCACTATAACAACCAAGGTTTTGTAGATGGGCTGTTTCCAGTGTGGATTGTCTCAACATGCTATTTGAGGAACATATTTGAAATTAAATGTGTTTCAAGTAGGGCGCTATGAGTGAGTGAGACCAAAGACATCAGACATCTAAGTGGATCAAAAGCATTTTGTTCTTGAAATGGAT
This sequence comes from Argentina silus, assembly GCF_951799395.1. Lineage (NCBI taxonomy): Eukaryota > Metazoa > Chordata > Actinopteri > Argentiniformes > Argentinidae > Argentina > Argentina silus. The sequence goes on along the minus strand of NC_139672.1, from coordinate 12,649,108 downwards.
TTTGACCACAACCTGAATTTTATTTACACAGCGTTCGGTGCCTTTAGATTTGGCTGTTTTCACATTTCATTTCCCACTCTCCTTAGGTTACACAAAGGGGTTTGAAAGTCCTGATTCAGAACCATCTTGCACTCCCAGAAGAGACTGCACCCCCCTGTGGAGGCTTTGGGTATAGCATGCCTTTCACAAGATGCAGGGAGGACATTCACAGTGAAAACTCACAGGGCTAGCTGAAAAACAGTGCCAAATACATCAGAACGGAAACACAAAGACAACAAAGCTTGCTCTTACAAAGGGCATAGGGTCTTTTATCTAAGCCTCCAGGTTTGCGTGATCTCACTAGGTCACATGACCACACCGCCGAAGCTGAGAGAATCCTATCTCCTTGTCTCATGGTAAAGTGATACCCTCTGAGGTGTGGCTCTAGCCACAGGATATCCTCTGAAGTTGGGAAATCCCTTTCTATCCAAGCCTCTCCCCGCCCTGCGCGTCAGGGCTAATCAGCGCTTAAGGCCCTCGTAATGAGACGCCCGCCACCACTGTCTGCCAGGCAACGCCGGCCTAAGCCCACACTAGTGCGGCAGCTCCTAATGAGTGGTAATCACCCAGCATCTGTCCACAAACCACTGGTATCGCAGCAGCACGCACATGAGGCAGGGTGGGGAGGGGTGGGGGGGCCAGGGGAATGTTTACATGGGGGGCTCTGGGGTAACCACTCTTGTTTCATCTCTGTGCCACACTAGAGGAGAGGAGAGTTTCACCTTCCACTCAGGAGAGGTCTATTTAGGGCTGAAATGTTTAATTAATGTGAAAAGAGGAGCTTTTAATTCAATATGAGTAAGAGCTATAACATGTGGAATACTTCACACATTCACTAATTACATCACATATGTCGTTTTAGGCATATTGTCAAATTCTCTTAGTGGGGCTTTTGATATCTGGCTTGACATCACCTTTGATTATCTTGAACCAAAGAGGACAACACGGCATATGAAGCTGTCACAGTCTGTTGCTATTGGTTTACTCAAGATGATCTAGTGCCTTGGTGATTGGTGAATCATCATAGCATGACTGTGGGCAGGTTTCCTGTATATGTCGCGCACCAACTAAACAAAAACAAACATCTGGCTCAGTTGGAAGCTTGCATTCAATGCAGTTTACAAGACCACAGAGTGACTTTCCACGGACACAAAACCCAGACTTAAATGAATGGAATCAGCTGTCCTGGAACTCCTCGAGGTGAACCCTTGAGGGGTCAACTAAGTGAACAACTAGGTGAACAGCTTCCCTCCCTTCCTTTCATAGATCTCAACAACACCACCAAACAAAAGAAATGCCCTCAAGGTACAGTATGGTGCCCGAGAATGAAACTCGACAAACTTCCACCGATAGCAACCCTAATGATACTGGATTTGAGTGAGGACCAGCACCTGCCACAACAGTCTGGGGGAAAGTAAATGAGTGCTCACATTCTTGTGGCAAAGGATGACAATTTGAGCGGGTGCTTGACTACGCTAGGAATCCCACCCCGCCCTCTGCTGTGCAGACTATGGGCAACAGAGAGCGTGTTTATGTTACACTTACGCTCCACCGCACTCTGGAAATTGGGTATGCAACACTGACAGTCTATTTTGAGTAAATCAGTACCCAGGAAGGCCTGAGGATGCCTCGTACTCATGGCAGATATTTATTTGAACAAGTTTGTGTTAGTATGTACTCCACTCAATGTCATGCAGGGAGGTCGTGTGGCAGAGTGTCAGTTTGTAGCGTCAGGTTTCTGGGAAGTCGGCTTAGGGGCAGTAGCATTCTGTATGTATCTATGTCACCTGGTCCGAGTCTTTCAGATTGTCTCATGTTCCTTGGCTAAAGGGCTAAATCATTCACCGACACTCATTCATATTCCATTTTCCCCAGGCCATGGAATAACTCTGGATGGACTCAAATACCACATGTCCCTTTGCACAGAGGCCACAGATACAGAACAGACTGACTGAGAGAATAGAAAACAAGCCCTAACTGAATAAGTAAATATGCATTCCCATTAGAGTCAGTCACTGTGCCAATTTGGCACCTTAACCTTAATACATGCAACTGGGTAGGTGTTGCGAGCCAAGGATGATGTTGCTAAATGATTACGCTCTATGTCTACATGCCTAAAGGTGAGAGAGAGCTCACTTGACACCCGTGTGACTTTTTACAGTATTGGGCTGTACCACTCACAAATCTCACTTTCATCAAGAGAGCACAAAAACCCAGATTCTAATCGAGCATTTCTAAACACTACAAGTAATCACAATTACCCTTATATTAAAAAGTGCCAAAAGTTTATCACATATTAGGCCTCAATGGACGCTCCCTCTGGCAACTCATACATACATGACTGTTATCCAAGACGAGAAGACATTGAAATTATTTCCAAACAGTGCTATTCCGCCCAAAAGTCTCTATGTCCGGTTGTTACTAATGTATTAGTTTCCTTATACAAGATCTGAGAGAAGGCTAGACCCACTTCAACAGGCCCTAAGGCCTAACAAACCAGTTTACAGCTTCATAATGTCCAACAAGTCCTGGGGGGCCACTCCCTGTGTTCCCCCACAGATTCACAACTAACAATGCCTTGATCACCTAATACCCTGGAACTGCTTCAGGGGTCATGACTATAACAATCTAGGATTATTTGTTGGTGTGACCTGCCTCAGCTTGAACACAGTACTGTTTACAAACCAAGGGGGTTATCCATTGCTTCATCAAAACTCTATTTACATATTTAGGCAGAAGTGACTGCCATATTGTGATTGCAGAATGAAAATAATTTTGAGATTCTGACTCATCTTCTACATTCATGGTTGCTGCAGGTACCACTGAGAAATCTCAAAGACATCATTGCACGGATTAGTGACATTCATGTGTACACCTTAAACCACAAACTAGGAATAAAGCTCCGGCATTCTGGAGGGTTTTTAAGGTTCCTTGAAGAGTTATGAATTTTGAAAATGGTCCTTTAAGTTAGGAAGAGTGAAATTCCACTGAAGAGACTACTACTGCTCTCCCGGTGTGGAGGTCATAGTAGGCTACACCTAAAAACCAAGGCGTTCCCTGGGAAATGACTTTCTTTGAAATGGAGCCTTATACTCACTCAATTTTACATTACTGCCGTTGATATGATATTACTCGAACGATTGGGAAACTGTACAATCTGGACACATTCTTTCACATGTGTTTAAACTGTTTTTAAACTTAGTGGGAGCGCAAAACCTACGCCAGAATTCTCTATCCGATGTTTATGCTGGATGGGGAATTTTCTATGCAAGCATGAACAGACGTTTCGGCCACCAGTTCAGTGAGCTACATTGCTTTATTGTTACCAGCTGTTGAGACTGAAGCCTACACTCACCTTTCTCTCCATGTCTGTTTTCAGAGCCGACTTACAATATAATATTACAAGTGTTTCAACAAAATAATCATACACGGCCGCTACCTGTCATTCAAATGCCAGCAAGTGTAATATCTGAACATACCTGTCAAATAACTATCGCTGTCGAGTTCACCTTACCTTGAAAAGTTACATAAATGGGTTTTGTCAAAACTAGTCCTTACACCTATGTGGATATGTGTTGCATACTGTGTCTTAACCTGCCCAGAGACAAATAATCAGGTTATTTCACTGTAGTGAACACCAACCCCTCCCCTTCAAAGTAAATACGCTGCAGCATCGCTCTGGGGTAGAAAAGACTGGGTAACTTATTACACCGGTCGCGTCAAGTCAACCGCTTCATTGCGGCGGAATCGTCTCATGTCAACCTGCAACTCCACCCGCTGTGACAGCCCATTTGCTTTACAAGTGCCGGTGCCCTGAAGTGACAGCTCCGTGCTATATTGTAGTCTACATGAAACACAATCACAATAGCTCTACGAGTGTAAGCCTATCAGTAACGTATTCATCTTCTTCACCCCAGTCAATAATATTACAAGAGGACGCATCACCTAATGAAGTGTAAAATATTAGGCTAATGCATATTTACGCCTGCAACACGAAAGTTGAATCATTGAATGAACTGAAATGTATAGGTGAACTTATCATCTAATGCGGCTGACTCATTCAATTCAATGACAGTGACATGAGCATGTGGATGGATCCAGTGCCTACCCGAAATAAGCTGTGGTTGGTCCAGGCAAGTTGAAAAGGTACACTATAACTGTGAACGATAACCATCCCAGGAGTAGGTGTCCATCCAGCATTTTGCTGCGGCTCCAGGGCAGATCATTTCGTTTCTCCTGAGTAGCTGTGTAAAATCCCTTGTTGTAAGTTCGGCACTTCTTATACAGAGAGAAATTTTGCGCTCCTCCCATTAGCGGAGAGCAAGTTAGAGTGAGTGAAGGAGAGAGAGAGGGAGAGAGAGGGGGAGAGAGAGAGAGAGAGAGAGAGAGAGAGAGAGTGTGTGTGTGTGTGTGCGTGTGTGTGTGTGTGTGTGTGTGTGTGTGTGTGTGTGTGTGTGTGTGTGTGCGTGCGTGTGTGTGTGTGTTTGTGTGTTTTGTACATTGTAGGAAACTAAGGGGCTACTGATGATTTAACTGTGAATGTTATAACTCTGAACCTCTACAAAGTTAGAGTATTACAGAAAATATATGCAAAAGTCACCAATTGCTGTCTCTGGCTGTGTGCCTGATGTTGCCAAATAGGGCCAAATGAATGATGTGAGGGCCACACACAGGCACTCTCTCTTTCTCTTTCTCTCTCTCTCTCTCTCTCTCTCTCTCTCCCACACACCTAGCACGCACCTAGTACACACACAAGAAAACATACACAAGAAAACACACACACACACACACACACACACACACACACACACACACACACACACACACACACAAACACACTAGCCTGCACTCTCATGTAAAAAGCAAAAACATCATATATCCCAGGCAGTGTAACCATTATTCATTGTTTGTGGTTAAAGATTGTCCTTCTAAGTCAAAGATCAGTGTATGTGCCTATAATCTTTGAGGAATCCCCTGTTCAGAGTTGATTTCTCACATCAGAACTAGAGAGAACTGAACAAACACGGACATTGTGGGTTCATGTGCAGTTCACAATTACGTGAGAAAAGCAATTTTGTCAGCAAATTTTGTAGGCTAATATTTGGCAAGAGCTGGAGATGAAAGCTTTCATCAGTGAGCAAAATATAATATTGAAAATCATAAATCAATAGGGAAACATTGATCCCTCTGGCAAGAATGTTGAATTTTTTGGCAAGCATCCTCAAGAAAATATTGCCAATTTGATTCATTTATTTGATTGAATAAGAGAGACTATGATGGCCAAGACATTATACATACATGCAAACATATACACAGTAATGTATAGAATTTCAGAAAGTAGTAGAAAATATGTCAAAACACCATGTGACATGTTCATCAAATCATATGTTTATGTATGAACTGAAAGTGACACTAAGGCATTGTTGTGCTAAATATCCACTGATGTTTATATCTTATGATGAATTGCTGTAAACACAACACCCTTATTGAAATGCAAATGTACACCACTAAATGTGGCTTACTTGACATGTCTTGTTCACACTCACCTTGATTTCTGGAGCCAGAAGTAAAAGATAGGTATCTGAACTTGAGAAGGATCCAGTTTCATTGGAATACACCTGGGGAGCACTCCTGCCAGGATTTGGGATAAAGTCTATTCATCTCCCAATATTAAAAACAATTTATACCTATTCATCACACCGATCACAGCAACATCAACAGATGGGCCAGTTCAAGCCCTGTGCCAAGTTTCTATTTACTGAATGGCCAGTTCTGCAAGATGGAGCCACAATTGGGGGATATACGTGAATGAGCAAAGGCATTAGTGAAGATCAATGTCATGCTAAAGACAGGAGCGCTACATCTCCCTCTCTAAAGACACTGTAGGTCTCTGCTGCATAAATCATTATACAGTTATGGAGGCAGGTTTCCCAATGTCACATGATGAGCTCATTTTAGTCATGTTCATCTGAGTGATGGCATGGATTACAATGTGGTATAGAGGTGCAATCTAGAAGATCTCCTGCTGCTCTATTGAAATTGCAATTCATAATACATAATGCAATGTCAACTGGTTTCAACTGGTAACAACTGACATTTTAAGAATATGATTTACAGTATGCCTTAAGAGCTTCTTATCTAGATTGCCTAATCACATTGCAATATCTAAAGACGTATTATTATTATTTTTATGAGGATCCAACACCTAAACACTTTTTGTGTGAAACTAGTCTTTGGAGTGAGTGAGCATGTTGTCCCCTTATGTCAATAGTTTTGTCACATTTCCCTGACAGTTAACATGAGTGAATAAAAGAGACTGAAGTATGATGCTCTTGTCATCTTTGGTGTGAACTTCCTTTTGGTTGCTCATACCTAGTATGGGCTTGGATTGAGTCTGCTGAGTTTGTCTGTTGAACCTCTGTGCCTCATCATCTACCATGAAACTCACCATTACTCCAGAATATCACAACAAATGCATACAGGTGTATACACGAAGTCCGAGGAATGCATTTTACAGAGTAACAGTATCCACTTGTCAGTCAACTCTGTGATTGTTGTTAGTGAAAATGTAGGTCTCAGATCCCTGCTTTTTAATAACACTTGGTTTAAAGGAGATCAGCTAGAGGGTTTGTCAGTACATGACAAGAATGGATACTAATCCAAGCAATACCCACTGGTCCTGAATGTCTGGCGAGTGGGATAATTGATCCCCACACCCTTCTTAAACGTTCAACCTCAGTTCTCATTACACCAGTAAAAAAATGTATTTTTTCTCTGCTGTCCGGGGGAATGTGGCGTGGAAGACAAAAGTGTGCAGTTTAAAGAGGTTCTTGTGAAAACTGGACTAGAGGTGTCACACGTAGGTGGTATCTGACATTAGTTTGGTAATAATCTCTGAGGTCTGTTAAGCGTATTTCCCTCCAAACCCTGGTGATATTTCCTTCAAGTCCTCAACCTCTCTGTCTCTTTCTCTCTCCCTCACTCTCTCTCTTTCCTCTTTAATGGAATGTGAGTATATAGTTTAGATGACAGTAATCAACAGTCCTGTTTAAGGTACTCTTAAGTGCGGATGCAGTCTTTTGTAAAAAAGTCAACCCTCTCTCAACTCATAGTGTGATGAGAATACTCATACAGATTAGTAGAGTTACCCTACAGTGTTACATTTCTTTGCAATTACGATGAGGTTCCTTTGGGCATTGAGGTTAGGAGCACTGAGCACAGACTATTCAAATGAGCTGGAATGTGCAGTAGGATGTTGATGGAGTTCTAGGTATTTCCTTCAGCAAGAGGCAAAATCCAAATCCTAATGCTCCCAGACTTTTCAAAATCTGACTATGAACAACAAACTAACAAATGTTGTGCATCGCTGTAAAGAATTTAAATTGATTAAGTGAATTAGGAGATGTAGACATTGTACTGACAATGAAAAGTATAATGGCTTGTCATTGTCAGCATACAGTACAGTATTTTTTGATTTATGTGATACTGTAAGTAACCTCAAATTGAAGGGATAAGAAGAAGATTTTTTTCGGCCAACTTGACTGAAACACTAAAAAAATAACAGATTCAAAGGGTCCAACAACTTTCAATGCCTTGCCTACAGTATTAGCCTTGCTCTGACCTTGTCTTGATATCACATCCCAGGAGAGGAATGTAAATCGTATCCGTCCAATCCCAGCCCTGCTACCACCAACCTCCTCGCTCTCACCACCCCTACTCCACTGCAGGGCCACATGATCTTTTCCATGCCCCAGACATAATTTGTGGCTTGGGTTTGGAGGCTGACGGTGCGTCTGCCCCGCTCTGCTGTTTCAGGCGTCGGGCTCACCATGTGCAGTTCTCAGGCACAGTCCCTCCTTAGGAGCTGAGACGTACTGTTGTTTTTGAAACCACAATACATGCACTGTCAACCTCTGTGTTGTTTTGATTGTGTCCCCTGGGTGCATTCTCATTGACATAACTCACCAACTCACCCAACACAGCTAAGTGTGTAAAAGTGAGGTAAATAGAAGTGGGGACGGGGGGAAACCCTGGAAAACCCCGTTAATTAGCCATCCTTTTGTAAAAAAAATCTCTACAGACTTGATGGAACATCATATACTGTGATTGATCTGAGAGAGCTGGATTTGGGTAATCCAGCAGGTATTTAGTTCCTTTGTATATTACCAGACAGGATATGCCTCACATCATGTCAATTCCACAATGATGGTCTTGTGCACTGTAAAGATTGTTGACATACTGTATAGTACAGTGTACACACACACACACACACACACACACACACACACACACACACACACATGCACATATATATATATATACATGTGATACATATATATATAATTATTTGAAGAGTTTGTCATGATTACAAATACTCAAATTAGTGTCAGAGCTATAGCTCACTGTAAACTGAGGTGTACATTGAGGCCTATGACATTTCTCAAAACCAAACACTATCATCTGCATACATGTCAGCAGATTTTAAATAGTAGTAGATATGGTTTAAAGAGGGAGCTCTCCAGAGTCAATGAATACCATAGTGGAACCTAATCCCCAAGACTTCATTTGTGGCATGTAACCTATGGTCCATGTACATTTTCTAGTGAAATGTTATGACATACTTGAGCCAAATTGTGAGTGTGCATGTAGTGGCATGTCCATTCTTGAAAATCTCTGTTTAAGTAGACAACTTGCCATGGATACACCACTAATATACTGCAGTGTTATAGAGGAGGAGTTTGGTTAAGAATTGTCAAAACTGATATTACTAGCCTTTTGGTAGCAAGACAAAGAATAAAATTGACATTGTGAGGTAAAACATTTCCTCTTGCCAAAGTTTTAGTTATGGTCAACAAAGCAAGTAAATGTACATATTGTAGACAAAGAATTAGAGACATGTGAGGTAGCCTGGCAAAAAGTGCTGAGACATTTTTCTAAATGGTATTTCTTAATGAAATATTATTTCTTGGTTTTGTTTACATTTATGATTCAACTGTAACTACCTTACAGCTTTGTTTTCTTTATGTAATTGTAACTCTATCTCCATGTTGAACAACAAAATATGTAATTTACATTTACCCCCAGCGGAGCAGATATTATGCACCAAAACCACAAGATATGATTGGTTGCCCAGCAACCTGAGAACACCCTGCTAGACTGTGTGTACAGAGTGACAAATCTTTATTTGCCTTTGGTCAAAACTTTCTCCAAGGCACAAGTTCTTTCAGCTTCACCGTGCATTTCAATTGACTTCACACCACTTTCACAGTAAATGCAATGGAAAATTACAGGTTGCTATAAGTTATCTTACGTTACGGTTGAATATGTTGTGAATGTCATATGGGCTTTACAGCACGCTGGTGTTGATATAATGATGTGTTCTGCTTTCCCAAGCATTAACGACACAAGTCAATCCAGTGGAACAGCTGTAGTCAGTGCAATGTCACACTCATTTGATGATGACCTGTGATGACCCAGAGAAGGTGTCATTGCCTGGAAGGGAGGGAGGGAAGTCGAAGCCTGGAAGGAGAGACTGGAACTGTCCTGCCAAGCAGCAGCTGATGAAAGCCACTCTATCCTGAGTTGACAGGGAAGGGTGTTTTTTCCAGTAATGCCAAAAGCTCCCTTTTATATTCTCTCCTGTTTGGGGATTCCACTGCCTCATCCTAGTGTTTTTATCTGTGACCTCAGCTGACACAACTGTCCTAGTGCCTCGGAGGGAGAGCCCTAGTCTTCACAGCCTTATGGCCAGAGGCAGTTAAAGAGGTCTGCTATGGGAATAACGAGGCTTTAAAGGCCAATACTTCCCACTCATCTGACCTCAGCTCATCTTGATACACACACAAACAAACACACACACACACACACACACACACACACACTCACACACACACACTCACATTCACGCACGCACGCACGCACACACACACACACACACACACACACACACACACACACACACACACACACACACACACACACACACACACACACACGCCTGCCTGCCTCTGTCCGTTTGACATCCTTAGAAAACTGGCAGTAGCCTGCCTTGACCATTCTTCCTGCCATAGTGGGTCATACACACACGGTCCTTGCTTACATGACAAAAGGAAGAGTGGAGGTTTTGGTGACTATCATTCCAACCCCCAGAGACTGTCCAGAGAAGTGGTGTTCAGGTTAGAGGTCACCATCAATGATTTCTCTTATCAATACCGCAATACACCCAGTATTGCCAGGGAGGGGGTGAGAGAGATAGGGGATGTCAACGCCTAAGCAGCGTCCATCCTGTAGATAAGTGCTAGTGAAGGTCCCAGCCCTGTTTCCCATGTCTTTGGAGTGAGGTTGCTGTTAGCTAGCTTTCTGGGAGCTGGGCAAAGGGGAAGTGATGAGTAGTTTCCAGGTGTAAGCTCCTGGGGTGTGTCCTGACTTATATACTTATCGAGGCACTGCTCCCTCCCTTTTCCCTCTGGAAAACTTTGTAATGCAAACAGACCAGTGCAGAGGGAATGGCTAGTGTTTAATCAGCAGGTTGTGTCCCCCAGGCTTTACAATACATTACATTTTTGGGGGGTTTTAACTTTGTGTTTTGATTTTAACTCTCAGTATCAGGACTGGCTTTGATTTGACTGTATTCTATACTGTACTTTGACCAAAGACAAAGATGTGACACGACTGTATCTGACAATCCCACATGTTTCTGGTCGGTTTTGAATTGTGACAGTACAGTATTATATGCTCAATGTAATGTTATGGCAGATGGAGCAAAACAATTCAAGCAGGTTTAATTTGGTTTATGTGTTAGGTGTGTCAGTCTGAGTCAGAGGGAAATCTAATGAATAGCTAATCTTTTTCTATTGATTCTTTAATTCTACTGCTATGGAAGGGTTTTCAGACAAGATAACAAACCAAAGGTCAAGGCAGACAGCCTGACTCAATGCAATGCAGAGCCTAAGGTTCAGTTACAAAACTCTGAACAGGATTAGCATTCAAAACACACAAGTAGCCATAACAAATAGTTTTAGCCATAATCATTGTCTGTCAGCTCTGCTTTTTGAGTTGGTTTTCGATCATGTCACAAGGTTGAGATTGTGAATATGATATTGTAATTCCATAACACAACGCTGACATCTAGTGGTTGATTTATACTTGTACATGTTTTATAGATTATGCTACAAAAACAATGGAAGCCCACCCACCTGTGAGATTATTTTCCCTGGACTGCATGTAAAGCAGATATTCCAGTCTATGAGTCAATGTAGTCTGAAACATGGAAAAATAATTGGTGCAGCGCATCAAACTGCTGAGTGGAGAAATGGCAGGGATACGAGAAAGAAACATATTTGTACTAGTTTATTAGTTCAGTGAAATTGTCATGTCACGCTTTTAAAATGTGTACCTGAAAAAATTGGCGCGCAAGAGCTGAATGCCTGCAAAGACTCAGGCTGCTGTTAGCAGTACAATAACTATAGAACACTCCATGTATAAGTGTACAAACCACATGTACAACTTAAACTTAGAAAACATAACACAGAAATCAGCCAAAGAATCACAGATTGATTAGAATTCGAAATGTGTCATGCTGTTACTGTTTTCTGTTCACTGGTTCTAAAGAGTGGCTGTAGGCCTATGGGCCATGTGCTAGGGAGAGATGCAAGGGCTGGCCAAGGCCAACTTGTTTAGGACATGGCAACGCTTTGACAGCACACTGAATGACATCATCATGGAAGTGAGGTCAGCGTGAGCACATAGAGGTGCCATAATGGCTGTCACAATGTCCCTCTGTTCCATTCCATGGAAAACTGAATGGACTGCCAGAAAAGTAGCGAAGATTTCAAACCCTTGGGAGAGAAAAAAAATGTCACACTTGACATTAAATTCCACAGATATCACGTTTGTTTCTTGGTGTCAAGTCACTAGTGACAGTGACAAAGTAAAAGTCACACTTAAAAACATACAAATAATATTATAAATTACAAATGCCTAAACATGCATCAAATAGCTTTTTAAAGCCACTGTCAGTGTTATTTTCAGCATTTTCAAGTAATTAATGATACCCCTTGAATATGACTTCTACAGATAAAGACCCACCAAAGTGAAAATCTTTATTTCCAGTTTTAATTTGGGCTTCACCAGATCAAATTACCCAGGTTTCTGTCATTTTCCAGTACTCTTTATGTAAAGGTCGACCCCTTCTACTATCCCTCAACTTTTTTGAAGGGTGTGATTTAAGAGGTTATGCGTCTGTCACCACGACCTGCTCATGTTATACTCCAATAGGATGCATGCTATTGGAGTATAATTATCATAACCAAAGTAATAAGGACCTATTATTCCATTGTTTATGTTTTGGTTGTCATAGGACACTTTGTCACCAAATGAATTCCATTTGGTGAATTCCTTGAATTCCTTGAGCACAACAGATACAGTAGTATGTGATAGAAATCAAGTGTTAAATTGTTAAAATGCATTTGGTCCATTGTTTATGTTTTGTTGGTGGCCTGGAATGCAGAAATCACTGCAAGAATGTATGTGATGCTTTCAATTCTTAATGAATACTTAAAGATGTGTATGAATGTCTTGTAAAAACTGGAATATAATCAGTAGGCTACAGGGGAGGCTGGTGGAGTTAAAAATCGGAGGATGGGTTCATTGTAATGCATGGAATGAAATGAGGAATGGTATTTGCAACCATTCCTCATCCCATTCCGTGCATCACAATGAATCTGTCCTCCGATTTCTCCCTCCACCAGCCTCCACTAATAAGCTAGTATCACTTAATTATAAATAGTTTTTAACATTTGTTTTGATAGCAAGTGATAGAAAGATAGAAAGAAAGTGATAGAAGTTGATAGGAAGTGTGGTTTGTGAGAATGAACACAGTCAATATGTCTTACACAGATGTCACACACCATATTTGAAATATGTACATAATTGTCACTTTCTGGCAGATATACTACGCAAACGTTCATGTGCCACACGATTATAGACTGTGTGTGTGTGTGTGTGTGTGTGTGTGTATGTGTGTGTGTGTGTGTGTGTGTGTGTGTGTGTGTGTCAGTGTGTGTGTGTGTGTTCCTCTCTGTTTAAACCCTCCTGCTGCCTCTGTGCCAATGCTGACGGCTGTTGGAAAAAAGGCACAGTTCACACCTCTTCTATCCCCTTATTGCTTCTGCCCTGTTTCCAGATTCTCCCCTCTAAGCAGGTCTGGTACACACTCTCTCTCTCTCTCTCTCTCTCTCTCTCTCTCTCTCTCTCTCTCTCTCTCTCTCCCCCTCTCTCTCTCTCTATTCAATCTCTATCTCTCTCTCTCTCTCTCCCCCTCTCTCCCCCTCTCTCTCACTTTCTCTCGCTCTCTTCCTGTCTGCCTCCACCCCCCCCCCCCTCTCTCTTCCTCTCTGCCTCCATCCCCCTCTCTCTCTGCACCTGTAGCACAAGCAGCTGGGACTGAACTCCTTGGCGCCACGCTACACAGTTATTTATAGATGGTGTTTAGGTATTCATTCAGGAATCAAGTGCTGAACCATATACAGTAGACCAGACATGAATAACTCACCAAGGACAGAAACAACACTTTACTTATTTGTTTCAAAATTCATGTTTTGTCTATGAAGAAAGTGGGATCACTTTCCACTGTGGCGAGAGCATTACTGTTGTTCGTTCCTCTTGAAACAACACAAATTACTTCATACAAACATAGCAAGAGATTTACTATTACAAGAGGAGTATAGAATGCAAAGGGCAATGAAGAAGATCCAATTCAGTTTGTTTAAAGGTCCAGTATGTAACATTCAAGCTTTCTAAAAGCTTTCTGATGGATAGAGTTAGGATTAGGGTAATGACTATGTTTATATCAGTAGGGCTCAGGGAACGAGATCCCTTGAAATTATTTTTTATTTACAAACGCTTTTTTTGTCCTACCGACACTCGGTTTGCATATAAACATGTTGTTACTGCCAGGGGTGTTCTAGGGGAGTGGACTCACCAATGTTCGCCTTTCTGTCTCTGGTGACTGCCTCTTCGAATCGTGTGCGCATGCAGAAATACAACAACAACAGCTAATGTCCCACACTGCAAGTCAATATCGGGGGGTTGTATTATAATTAGGGGGAATGTTGTTGTTTGGGAATTCAAACCGAATTTCGCCGCAGTGGCCAGAGATGGCAGATTTCCAACAAACGTACATCCTGTTCCTTTAAGGCAGTGTACTGTATGTCTAGAAGGTAACAAAAAAAAAACTAAAAACATAGCACCTGAAGCATGTCAGTATGCCACAGACACACTCTAGTTCCTCATTTAATAGCTGTTGATGGATATGCACCCTGCCTGTGGAGTGGCTGTGCCCAACTGTGGTGAATGTGCCCCTAGATGCGATCAGCTTACCCTCCCCAAATCCTTCCCTTAACTATGAAGAAAAACTTACCCACGATCAGCGCAGAGGGGCAACTGTCTCGTTCTCCATGTCCACAGCCACACACCATGTATGTCCACTAGATGGCATTCAAATCATAAACTTCACACTGCTTAAAGGTATAGTTCATTCTAAAATTAACTTTCTGTGATCAACCACATACCTTCACACCATAGATACACCAAGACACTTTTTAAGTCATCATCCGGTTATTTATCAACTTTCACTTCCACATTTTCCAATATAATGGAAGTGGATTGGATCCACTTTATGGCCAGAATGTTCACCAAATTCACTTTTATTATATTGGAAAATGTGGATGTGAAAGTTGGTAAAAAATAAATCACCGGGATAACGATTTGTTCTTGAAGTATCTATGTGTCTAGCGGAGGGACTGTGGTATATATTTAATCACGGACGTTTCATTTTAGTGAACTATCCCTTTAAGTAGCCTAGCTACCGCTTCTGCAATGACCTCAAACCACCCTGAACCTGCACATATGGATTGGGCAATGAAAGGCTTTAGGAACTCACAATGAAGCATTTGAATAAATGAGCTAGTGAATGAATTAAGAAATAACGGATTCATTGCTCATCATTAGAGTACATATAATTAAAGCAATAAGTGCAGAATATGTCATTTAAACTCAAATGATATTCGTTGTGCATGATGTAATATCATATAGGCTACAGTATATCGATAATGGTGATGTCATATCTATAATCAATTTGTATGTATGTATCATTATTGATTCCTCTTTAATGCATCGATAAAAACCTATTTTGATCCTGATGTCTATTCAGCGTAAACGCAAAGTGAGTTTCAATTTGCTTTTATCTTCGGCACAATATCGTAACTTTATTGAGTTGCATAAAATGTTTTTTTAGAATAACTGAACATACTTGTTCATAGTTTTTATTTTGAACGTGTTTCCTAGGAATGACAAAAAAAAACTGAATTGCGCAGTTAGATTGATGGCATTGCATTTGAGTTGAAATAATTGTTTGCCACCCTTCTTCTACAGTCATGACAGGCTTAGGTTCCTTTTCTTGTTTTAAAAAATCATAGTAAATTCAATCTAACATGACAGTCCGCGCAATCTAGGCCTATGGTCTTGCACAATCGCCGCAAGAAAATTATTAAACGAAGATATGCATCACTGCATGTCAATGGAAGGGGTTGTCCACTTCCTATTAGATCACCTATCAACAGCCACTTGACATTGAAAAAGGGAAACACAACAGCCTCCTATTTAAACTCAGCAGCGCGGGCAATCGTGTGGGATACGCGCGTTGGAATGACACAACTTAGATCCCCATGGACAGCCAGGTCATTGAGAAAAAGAACATGTGGAGCCTACACCTTAACACCCTACAGTCACATCGAATCATTTTCAAAACGCCTCGTGAACAGTTTTCGATGACAGATCAAATGTTTCTGCTCTAGTAGATTGTATTTTTTTTATAGATACTGCAATTTTGTCATGATGGATTTGCTATAACCTATGTATACAAATTGCAGTAATTGTTAGAGCAGTAAGGTCAAGTGAATCGACAAAAATGTGTCAAAGCCCTGCACAAAACGCTTAACTTGAATGTGCTTGAATCAAGAACAAAGTAATGAGAGTTGAAATGCAGTGATAACAATTATTATTGCTGTATATTATGTGATTTAAATATAACAAATGTATTAAATATAATCACATTTTTGGTTGTCTGCTGTGCATGTAATATTGGTTTACTGGTAATTCTTTTTTAGGTGTATTTATTAACATATTTTAGATCAATTTATAACATAACAGCAAATACATTTCCAGTTTATTTTTCAAAGTTTCCAGTTAATTTACAACTCCTTAGTTACAAATAAAATCTCAGGTGCGTGCGTAACATGCATAGTCTACATAATGGCATCCAGAGGGACAAATGAAGGGACAGAAAGCAGAATAGCGGGCTCAAGGAATTCACACATATTTATTTCTGCATTTTAGCAGCTTCAAACCAGGGAGTGAAATCCGGACAGGTTGTTATAGCTACCCAATCCACAGGGGTTCCGATGTCTATTTAAAACCCCTCGGACCCTCCCTCTCTCCTTTAAACAACATTATATATCACACACAGCATGCCAATGCGACCAAGTCTCAATGAGCACTAAAACACTATCTTCTTAAAATTAGCTCATTCTTGTGTGTGCGTTCAGCCTGACTGACTCAGGAATAGAGCGCGCAAGGGAACAGTATCATCAGAATTTCCCCTTTGGCAATACCTGCTGATTGGGTCCTAAAAAGCAAGCTGCTTTTAACTTTTAATATTTGGCTCCCGTGTTCTGCCATGACTAGTCGCAAAAGATTCTTTCTCTAGGATAAGATAAGAAATATTGGTCAACGGAGATTTTGTCTTCTTCTCCTTGAAATCGACTGTGCGCGTATGAGCGCGCGTGTATCTGGTGAAGATGTTTTGCGAAACTTTTTTAAGGATGATATACCTTGGATGTTTCCTGTTTCTTTGTGGGCATACGCATGTCATGGCAAGTTATCCCATCTGGTGGTAAGTTTTATGTTCACTATACTTTCCACTGCAGCATGTTCTCTGTCGTATGTATTTAACATAACAATTCAATATAGCCTATAGCTACTTTTGTTCGTTTATTGGTGCGCCCAATTAGTTTTTGTTATCATCAGCATGATTTCCGAATGTTGTGCTCCCCGACAATGAAGTTGTATCATAGCGGTCTAATTGATCCTGTCATCGGACAGTTGATATCGATGTTAACTAGGGACAGAATGGTGAAGATGGGTTAGAGAGTTAGTCAAGTGAAATTCTATGGAGAAAAAAAAAAACAGCACGTGAGTCAATGACGCTATTGATTTCAAAGCAGAGTGCGGAAACCAGACGGATCGTATAATACCTACCCGGACTGGTTATGCAAAAGAACAAGTTCAAAGAGATTCTGTAAACTAGTTTCATTTTGATTCTCCTAAAAAAGAGGTCATGTTACACTCTGTCTGCTTGATGTCAGAGGACTATTCGATCATTTACTGGCAGGTGCAAGATTCCCTAGCCAGTTTGTGGGAGATATGGGGGGAAATGTGAAAGGCCCATTAAGCAATTGGTATTAAAATTCGTTTATGATTTTGATAATGACAATAACAATGACAATAATAATAATAGTAACAATAATAATAGCAATAATAATACGAAAAATAATAAGTATGCTGTGACATTATGTTATGAATCCTTTGTTTTTTTCTCCATTAAGTCTGCATCTGATAGAAGTTAGTTATGTTATGGTATTCAGGGATGTAAACCATGTGATACAACACAATTGTTTGGATAAGCCTCTGTTACTGATTATAATGGTTTTGTTATTTAAAAAAATGCTTGATAAATCATACCATACAAGACTAATATCCAGGTTTCCACAAACAGAGGTCATGTGTGTATTAATGTTCTGGTTCCATTGGTGTTAGCTTTCCCAAATAGTCCAGTCCCCAGTTGGCAACTTCTTATGTTGGCCTAGTGGAGAATAAGGGATGCTTAGGCCACTCATAGTTCCCAAAATGAGTGAAACCCCATGGTCTACTTAGACTGCAGACTGTGGAGATTATGATGAAAGCTTTGCTATGGGAAATTCATTGCAATAACTTTTATTCTTACTACATTATCCAACATAATGTAATTTATAAAGACAAATATGGTGTGATTCCTTGAATTTTGTACATAACTAACAGATGGGTATGATATTATATTAATTCAAGGTGGATTTGCATTTAGAATGTCAACAGTAAAGTAAACAGAATTGAATATGCCCACGAACAAACCTTAAATTGTTACTTGATTTTAAGTTAAAAAGACAGAGAAAAAGAAGAATTAAGTGAAATTTCAACTGACTATCTATGTATCTATCTATGTTCTGGTCAAGTCAGTAGATGAAATTGAAGAAAATGGTGAACGGAAGTTGGAAACTCACTAGTATGAGCACCATTAATGATCATTGAATGGAGTGGTGAGGGCTGTGGGACTCTCTAGATACCTCAGAACATCTCCTACCCTTGAATGGAGGGAAATTCAAACAGTTTCTGCAGCTCAAACGCACAGTCGTTCCCCTATAGCCAGTGGACAGGACATGCTACAGTAATAGTATGACACAGTACAAAATCAAAGAGCCTCAATGTCAGTAAATTTACGTCTGGTTTACATTACAACAATCACTCCCTTCAACAGTCCCTCATTAAACTGTTCTATTAATGTATTGCTATTACAATCAAAAAACACTCCTCCTTAAATCAGTGAGGTCATATTAAAGATTGGGTGTCCTCTGACTTAATTCACATAATGGGTTCCCTGGTGGTAATACTGATGAGAATCTAATTACATGCTCAGCTGGAGGAAAATCCAGTATAGAGACTGGGCCCTGAAGATTAGGGTTAAAAGAAACTGACCTAAATGCTGATTCGTTTGTTTTGAGTACAGAACCTAAAGGCTATGGTCTACTGCCATCCTAATTGGTTGATTTCTCTGTTTCATCCTCAATACTACAGAATGAGATGGTTTCCACGTTGAAACCGACAGAATTCTGTGACTACTCAATATTTTTTTGTCAGTAACACTTTCCTCGCAGCACTACGAAGCGTTATGTAGTCTCATATAGCCTGATAAACATTAATAAAGCCTCCGATCCTTAGATACAAGGGCCCTGTCTTTTTGAATCACAAAGAACCTGTCTTTTTTCTTTCTTTCTTGCGGGGCCAAGATTGTATCAAAATGCCAGATCCCCACCAGTCATGACTGACACAGTCGATGGCAGGCTTCCATTTGGTCCCAGCAACGAGCCTCTGGCAAAGAAATAAAGTCATCAACTTGTGTGTTTATGATTTGCTTTTGGTGAATAGGTCAGAGCACTGATTTAATCTGGGCAAGAGTGCAACGACGGAAGCTAGAGACAGAGAGAGAGGCGAGAGAAATCCAAAGACGCCGCTCTCTGGGTTTATTGTGTCACTCCTTACCAATACAAACAAAGCTGCGCTGTAGCACTCAGGCAAAGTAGCTTGCAGAAGTGAAGTAATCTTTGAACTCACACATACTTTATAGAATATTTAGCACTGATTCATTCTCTGGCTCACTGAAACACGATACTTCACAAGGAGAGTGAGATGAGATGCTGAAATAGAGCTGTGCTTCATGGTAACTTAACCCGATTTAAAATAAAGCATCATGCACCTTTTGGCTCACCCCGACTACCGTGTCTCTGTTTTAGCAAACAAACTGTCAACCATCCAAGACCTGTCAGGTATTGTGATGAAAAGTGGCTTATAATAGGGCTAGTTTGTTGACGGAAGCTGACAAACTCGAAATTGGCCACCATGAGGTATTTTAGACTTAACTACTGTACAACGGGCTATCACTGCTGGGGGATTGGTTATGGATATGGATCTCTACCAAGACAGGTTCATGTCTGTCTGCTCCCGACCTGCCATGGCGTAGCCTAGCCTGACTGCACCAACCCCCCCCCCACCCCCTCCTGCTCCACCCCGCCTTAAAAGATAAATACCTGGAGGTGAAAGCTTGCCGCACATTCCTTTTCCCAAACATGCTCTCTTGATGTCAAAGTCAGCTCCAAGGCCTCAGGGCCCAGAGTAAAGTGGTAATTCTGAGGTACCCTGCATGGGCTTGCTGAAATATGCATTAAACCGAGCTCTGGATCACTTAAATGAAAAGAGGAAAGATCTATACTGAGACTCCAATCGAACATGAAATACTGTACTTTCTCTTGTGTGTGTATTTCTGATTGTAACGTGAAGCAATATAGAGATTATTATTCATACAGGTTATGAATACTTTACAGTTTGTTGTCAGTTGTCTTGGTTTTGTTTAAATGTGTGTACCACGATATCAAACGTTTCCAATGGCAAGGAATCAGACCTATGATGTATTCTTACAATGTATTCTTTACCTATATGAGGAAATTAAAGTATAATTTGTGATTATGCTCTGATCAGGACTTAAATGTATTAAAAGGAGGGACACAATTTTAAAGAATACAAACATTTTGTTTGACTACAAACTCCATATTTCCCAAATGGTAGTTGTATGTAAAGAAATACTGTGCAGTATTTGTCAGTATTCAATAACACCATGTACTCTGTACCTCTTGAACAAATCATAAATCATCCCTCTTAAAGCATTCCCTGCGTCCTCCTTCCTTGTTCATAACACAGGTAGAGTTGACCTGAATCACTCAGCCAGGGAGGGACAGACTGAGAGGGATATGAGTATGTGGTATTGTCCAGGCAAGTTCAGTCTGTCTGCTCTGATCTGATCATCTATACAATCTCATACAGTCATACGATAGGAAGTCCAGCTATCTCATGCATTGTTAAACAGGAAAGGGGCTTTGTACACACTTCAACATAATCAACAGGTAGAATATTTGGGAAGCTGCAAAGACCATCACAGTAAATTGTTACACAGCAGACCCGGGTCAAATACATTCTAATACTTGAGCTGCGCTTGTTTTACTGCAAGTTGCCTGGAACAATGGGGCGCTTAATCAAGCCTACCTGAAATACCTGTACTGTCAAGTATTTGACATCATTAATTTGACCGAGGCCAGGTCTCATATGAAGACATACAGTTCCATGCAGTGGTACCTTTGGCATCATGCCAAGGTGTTCTTACACCTGTTGACCTCCTCACTCAGCATCGACAAAGGAAATGCATGAGTTCTTGGCAGAACACAGGTCAAATTAAAAGTTGTGGCACTTGTCCCCCCCCCCCCCCCCCCCCAAGATCTTATCTGCTCACACTTGCGGAACTGTAGTTTTGTTG